>NC_012877.2:9848042-10204236 GCF_000003195.3 Sorghum bicolor
CAGCAAATATTTCTATGGAAATAAACAATCATGTTTGTGTGTGTGTGTGTGTATGTGTGTGTGTGTGTTACATAGATTGCAATGCAAAGACATAAAGATAACTTTTCATGTCAGTAAACAGTTCGATGAGAGATTAAGGATGGCAACGGGGCGGATTCGGATCAGGTGGAGTCTCTGAGCACCCAAAACCGAAACCCGATATTAAAGCCCGAAGCCACCCCGAACCCCGATTCGGATCAAAATCCATCTCCAAAACCGAAACCCGCGGATCCCCGAAACCCGAAAATATTTTAATAAATCAGCAGAGACAACAATACAATACATGATATATTAGCAGAATAGCTTGCTGATGCCAAGTAGATATAGACCATGGAAGTACTAGCAAGTAGCAGCAATGTACAGAACATGCAAGTCTAGCAATGCCATGAAGTACTGAGAAGCAAGTAAGCAACCCAAGTTCACCACACATCACATATTACAGTCCAAACAAATAACAGAAGTTAAAAATTAATACAAATAGGAGTTTTTTTGGATCAAATAGATAGGCAACTTGAGGCATTCATCTACTCTTGAGGCACACACTCTCCAGATTATTACAAAGTTCATCAGTCATAATTACGGTGGACTCATCTTCTTCCTGCTAAATAAAAATAGAGATAGAGTAGCTCACTACTTGAATGCTCAATGCATTGTAAATTCACAAGCGAAGCTTCAACATATTTGAATATAGAAGATAACAACACAGTACCTCTTCTTCATCTTTTTCATCAAGACAAGTCATCAAAGCACCAACAAAAAGTTGAATGAGGCCCTGCATGGATATAGTATTCATCACAAGTTATTAGTTTTACAACTTTTACAGAATGAAGAACCTCTGCTTACAGAAATTGCACTTACCTAACATGTCGTTATGAGACCATGCTTGCATACACATAAGTGCCTCAATCATTGATGGTGCAAGCCTACTATGATCTGGACTGATTATTCTCCCACTAGTGCTAAAGGCTGACTCGCATGCCACCGTTGTCACAGGAATAGTAAGGATCACTACTACAGAATGAGGCATTGGTCGATGCCCAAAATGGCCAAAAACCTCGGCCTTTTTGCGGCCCGGGGTTAAAGACCCCTTTAGCACCGGTGTTACAAACCGGTGCTAAAGGGTCCTGCCCAACGGCTACTGACATGTGCTGTCGGGGCAGAGACCCTTTAGCACCGGTTTGTAACACGAACCGGTGCTAAAGGGGTCCCTTTAGCACCGGCCAGAGCCACGGGCCGAGGCAAACCCTTTAGCACCGGTTTGTGTTACAAACCGGTGCTAAAAGGTAACCCTTTAGCACCGGTTTTTGCCCTGAACCGGTGCTAAAGGTCCGGTTTATAGGCCGGCTCCCTCCTCCCCTCTGCCCATTTGAAACCGAGAGCACCATTGTTGTTCTTGGAGCTTCTTCTTGCTTGTTCTTCATTTGTTCTTCATCTCCAACGCCCATCGTTGATCTTCTTCGACTCCGTCATCGTCTCTTCGTGCTTGGAGGTGACTAACTTCAGCCTTTCTTGTCTTTTTCATGTTGTTTTTGGCTTGTGATGTTCCCATCATTTTTAGCTCAAATCCACTTTGTTATTTTGAATCATTCACATGAATTAGTATCCATATATATATATATATCATATTTCATGGTTGACCTAGTTTTAATGTATTTTGCAAGAATGAATTATAGTATATTTTTATGATCATAGAAAGTAGGATAGTTCAAATTAATTGGTTTGTTAATATCACTTGATTTATTTTTATTACTACATGTAATGTCCATTGTATCATACATGTTTACTAGTAAATGTGGAATTTATAATTGTTTTAAAATTGAGTATGGATAGTAGATGGCAACCGTGACCGGGTCTTCAGTCTCTCAACGGGTTCAAAAGCGATACCGTCCGGAACTCCCTCTCATTACTTGTGGCAAGTGTGGGCAGAAGATTTTGATGGAGTACAAAGTGTCGAAAGAGGGAGTAAACAAGGGTCGTATATTCTACAAGTGTCCAGATCGTAATGTGAGTTATTTCTAGACATTTGCTTATATATGTGCATATTTTTTTAAATGATATTAATTAAACTTTTGATTCTCTCTTTTAATTTCAGTGGGACGGTACCGGCGGATGTACAGGTTGGTACTGGGAGGAAGAATACATTGAACACATTAAGAAATCTTTTGCACAGGTGGTTGAGGCTGAAGGTGGTGAGGCAGTGAGCCGACGAAAGGAGTTCAATGATGTTGATCAAGCGAATGATCTATCTATTATAGTTGGGATCGGACGCGAACTAATTATGTTGCTTAAGTGCATTTTAGTTTTGTTTTTTAATGCTAGTTGCGATTGTATTTGTTGTAGCCAAGCTTTCCTAAATTAATCAACTATGTATCTTAGACATGTTGTGCAATAAGATGAGAAACTATATGTGTGCATGGTTTTCATAATATATATGTTATCTTTAATGCAGATGGTAACACGTAATTGGATGTATAATGCCGATTGGCGCTCCGAAGAGTTCATTAATGGCGTGCACTATTTCTTAAGTGTGGCCGAGTCAAATAAGAGGGACGGTTTCATGTGCTATCCATGTGCCGTGTGCAAGAATTTGACGGAATATTCTAACTCAAGAACTCTTCATTCACACTTATTAAAGTCTGGTTTCGTACCAAACTATATTTGTTGGACCAAACATGGAGAAAGCGGGATTATAATGGATGAAGGTGAAGAAGAAGAAGAAGAAGAATTGGACCATGCCAATATTATTGCTCAGTACGGTGGCTTCAATGATGTTGCAATGGGGGGAGATAATGAAGAAGAGGTGGCGGCAGAAGATGATCGGGGCGATGATGCTTTTGGTGATGCCATCTGTGATGCACAAAGAGAATGTGAAAGTGATAAAGAGAAAGCCAAGTTCGAGCGCATGCTAGAGGACCACAGGAAATCGCTATATCCCACCGCTGAAGAGGGGCAAAAAAAGCTGGGTACCACACTAGAATTGCTGCAATGGAAGGCAAAGAATGGTACATCTGACAAGGTATTTGGGCAGTTATTGAAGATCATAAAAAAGATGCTTCTGAAAGGCAACGAATTGCCCACCACTACGTATGAAGCAAAACAGGTTGTCTGCCCTTTGGGATTAGAAATCCAGAAGATACACGCATGTCCTAATGACTGCATCCTCTACCGTGGGGTGGAATACGAGAATTTGGATGCATGTCCAGTATGTAAGGCATCACGGTATAAAATTAGACGAGATGATCCTGGCGATGTTGAGGGTGAAGAACGTCATAGGAAGAAAATTCCAGCCAAGGTTATGTGGTATGCTCCTATAATACCATGATTAAAACGTCTGTTCAGAAATAAGGACAATGCAAAGTTGTTGCGGTGGCATAAAGAAGACCGTAAGATAGACAATATGCTGAGACACCCTGCCGATGGATCCCAGTGGAGAGCGATAGACAGAGAATTCCCAGATTTTGCAAATGATGCTAGAAACTTGCGGTTCGCCTTAAGTACAGATGGTATGAATCCTTTCGGTGAGCAGAGCAGTAGTCACAGCACTTGTCCAGTTACTCTATGTATCTACAACCTTCCTCCATGGCTATGCATGAAGCGGAAGTTTATTATGATGCCGGTGCTTATCCAAGGACCGAAGCAACCTGGCAATGACATAGATGTCTACCTTAGGCCATTAGTTGAGGAACTTCAACTTTTATGGAGCAAACCAAGAGTTCGCGTGTGGGATGAGTACAAACAAGAGCACTTTGACCTGCGAGCATTGCTGTTTGTAACAATCAATGATTGGCCAGCTCTGAGTAATCTTTCAGGCTAGTCAAACAAGGGATATAATGCATGCACACATTGTTATGAAGACCTTGACTGTGTATTTTTGAAAAAATGTCGAAAGGTCGTGTACCTTGGCCACCGTCGGTTTCTTCCTGTGAACCACCCAGTACGAAAGAAAGGCAAGCATTTTAAAGGCAAGGCAGACCACCGGACCAAACCTCTCAATCGAACCGGGGATGATGTACTCGAAATGGTCAAGGATATAAAAGTGGTATTTGGAAAGGGACGAGGCAGCGAACCTATTCCCAAGGATGCTAAGGGACCATAGTGGCAATGTGCCACTAGACATAAAAGGGGGAGACGGAGAGAAGACCTTAGGTGAAGCTGAGAAGACATTTATTTGTTGGCGCAAGCGCTTCATAATTATTCCTCAGCATAGGTTTGTGTGTGATTTTACTTCTTATATTATTTATTATGTATTGAAATTTAAAAAAAGTTTACTCACAAAACTTGTAATTATTTTCTTTGCAGGGACTCCTCCAACCTAAGTCCAGTTCTCTCCCCAGCGCATCATAGTGCTGCGGGCGGTGACAATGCTGGATCTCCTCCAACACCTGCGGCGGCCACACCGACCCCGCCACCGCCTCCACCACGGTCTCCACCTCCTCCACCGAGGTCTCCAACTCCTCCACCGCGTTCTCCAACTCCTCCACCGCGTTCTCCAACGCCAAAAAGATTGGCCCCACCCCCTCCACCGCCTGCACCGCCCTCTCCAAAGAGTGCACGGTCGGTCCCCTCGCCTCCAAAGCGAGGTAGTAAGAAGCGGTCCGCCCAAGAAGGACCGAAGTCATCGGTCCCACCTCCAAAGAAGGCTGCCTCAGCAAAGAGAGCTAAGACGCCAGAAAAATTACCTTACGAAAAGAGTGAAGAGGAGGTAATTGCTACATCTAAAGCTGAGGTCCAACAATTTTTTGATAAAATAAAGGAGGATAGGAAAAAACGGCTTAACCTAGAAAAGCCGTACTTTTATGTGAAGCCATCGGAACTGAGGCAGAAGGTGGCGGACCATCAAAAGAAGCAACGCGAAGCTTAGAAAAAGCCAGCACTTTCGGACTATGAGCGGTCTCTGGTCAAGTCTTCACAGCCTACTAAGAAGAGAGTAGGAAAGGGGGTCCCACAGCTCGGAGAAGTATCAAAACCGGTGCCCCCTTTGATTGTGCCAAATCAATACGGCTCAAATGAAGACTTGATGCCAAAGAAATCCTTAGCGTTGTCTGAGCTAGACTCACTTGAGCGTTACTTTGGACAGAGAGGTTTAAATATAGAAGAAATTGCCGCCATTCTTGGATGCCAAACATTTGAAAAAGCCGAGGTAGTTGATCAATGGAGGGCAAGATATGAACCGGGCAGGAGTTGATTCGATCCTAAGCGTTTACACGAGCTCGGCACACAAATGTTTGCAATAAACAAATGGTGCATTGAGGCGTCTAAAAGGGGAGATAATTGGATTTCTGTTCGTATTAGACAACATCACTACTTCCGTGGAGATGACCTCATATACGTGCAGTTCGAAGAATTGCACCAATTATGCCACCTCGACGCTCTTGACAAATCTCTTGTCAGCTGCTTTTGTCTGTAAGTATTTTTTTCTTTTTATTATACTTCTAACTTCTTTAATTACATGTATATAATCCTTACACACTTAGGATTTGTATGTACATATGCAGGCACCAAATGAGAGAGCTCAGAATGAGAAATGACAATAGTATTGGGTTCGTTGACCCTTATATTGTTTTCAAGGCTCCGCAGGCAGTGTGGACAGCAGATCATGAGACAGAAGTCTGCACGAATCTTATGAGGTTCTTTGTGAACCAAAAAGAAAAACAAAAAATACTCTTCCCCTTCAACTTCGAGTGAGTTATATAGTTATTAAGTGCATGCATATTTTATTTTACATTATAGGACTGACTATATATATATGTGTGTAAACAGCTTTTACTGGATACTCATGGTCATTGAAATTCCCAAGAACCGGTTGATAATCTTTGACTCAATGAGAAAACCACAAGAAAATTATCAACAAATGGTAAACATTATTCAAAGGTACGTAATGTCGATCTCAGCTACAAAAATATCATAATATGACTCGGTAATTATTAGTTCACGATATACAATGGCTGTGTATAGGGTTTGGGAAAGATTCATTGACCGTGAACATCTCAGTGGATGTAAAGCGCCGCTTAACATAATACATCCACACGTAAGTTCTACTAGCTAACAAAATTTCGCTAACTTTTAGCCTTCTTATTGTCGTGGTCGTGAATATTTTTATATATATATATCGTACAGTGGTGTTTAAGACAAGAAGGGGGGAACAATCTATGTGCATATTACGTGTGCAAATTCATGATGGCACAAGTCAATCAAACACCCACAGAGACGCTCAGAGTACGTTACATGTCTCTTTTCATTATCTCCTGAATTATATTGAATAACTTAGATAACTAATACTTTTTTTATTTATTTCAAATTAAAGACGGAATGGCTGAGGGAAAAGGTCCTACAACAAGACCGAATCAAAGCTATCCAAGAGACGATAGCAGGACCAAGTGATCAATCCAAACGGCGAGTTTCACTTCAACGGCAACGAAACTCTTATTCCAAACGACGATGATCATTTGTATCGTTTGTAGACATTGGGAGAAAAAACTCTATGTATATATGTGTTACGAATTTTGTACATATAAAACTATATATATATAAAGCTTTTTACATATCTATTTAATTTTTGATGTGGTCTATTCATTTTATTATAGGCAAAGCTTAATTATTAAGCTAAGCCTATAATTTTCATTTATATATGCTTAATATGCGTGTAATATAAATATATTATTGTATCAGCAAAACATGTATTGAAAAACCTATTATTATATATTATATATAAACAATAAACAGAACCGAAGATGTGAACCAAAAAAAAAAGAAAAAGAAACCCTTTAACACCGGTTGGTAATACCAACCGGTGTTAAAGGGTCCTGCAACGTGGCAGCCCTGGCAGGACCCTTTAACACCGGTTGGTGTTAGCAACCGGTGTTAAAGGGGGGGGGGCTTTAGCCCCGGTTGCCCGAACCGGGACTAACGGGTGGGCCTTTAGTCCCGGAAGGGCAGCACCGGCTCGGGAACCGGGGCAACAGGCCCTTCCCAACCAGTGCTAATGCCCGAACGTGTGGCAGTGGATATCATGTGCAATTTTTCATAATGTTGGGTATTTGAGCCCTGCAACTTGCCACCACTGAATGATATCCAAATCTTGCGTCCTATGTAGCAGTGGCTCTTCCAAGTACAAATCCAACTCTGTTCGCACATAAGTGGAGGTCACAACTGGCTGTTTGGACATGTAATCATCAAGAGTGTCCATCCAATCCTCATCGTCCATCTGAGTAGGACCTCTTGGTCTAGTTTCAGTACCATCTGTTGTGGTAACATCCTCAATAGTATCTTGATATTCCAAAACCAGACTGCACAACAAATCTTTCACTTTGTTGACAGATTCGATAGCTACACTTTCTAACCCATGAATTTTGATAAAAAGAGCAGTCAACAGATGCAATTTATACCTAGGATCCAGGACAACAGCAACAGCCATGAAACCATGCACATCTGACCAATACTTGTTGAATTTCTCTTTCATTTTAATAGACATTTCTTCTATCTTAGGAATATCACTACTTAGCCACTTCCTAATTGCCAAAAATATGTTGCATATTTTGGGGAAGAAAAGGTTGACTGTGACATATTTAGTGCCTGATAGTAGCTCAGTTACATCATAGAACATCTTCAACCTATCACAAAGCTATTGAATATAATGGGCTTTTAGCCCATAATTATATTTGATGATTAATTCAAGGGCCCATAATAAATGCTATAATGAAAACGGTTTAGTACGGTATTGATGATTGACCATGTGTTAACTCAACTTAAATAGGTGG
Organism: Sorghum bicolor; assembly: GCF_000003195.3. Classification (NCBI taxonomy): domain Eukaryota; kingdom Viridiplantae; phylum Streptophyta; class Magnoliopsida; order Poales; family Poaceae; genus Sorghum; species Sorghum bicolor. The sequence goes on from NC_012877.2 coordinate 9,855,839, forward strand.
CCTTTGATAGCTCCTATGGAGAAGTTGAGGGAGGGAAAAGGGGTGCCACACGCGCGCGCCGCCGAGCCGTGCCGTGCCGAGGCGAGGCGTGGCGTGCGTCTTGTCTTGACGTGACACACGAGGACCAAACCAGACGTGACGTGGCACATGCGTGGTGAATAAGGAAAGGGAGGAAAACGGGATCTGACCGTTGTGCAATTAATGGCAATTAATTGCTAATTGATTGACTCGTTAATGGCAATTAATTGTGATTGATTTCTATTAACCAGACGTTTTCTCCTGGGGCCTATATATTCCATACGCAGAGTCACTTTCCTTACCTGTGAGACACAATCAGCAATCAGTCATTCCTTTCCATTCCAGTCGCGTTGCTTTCTGTCCATCTCCGTCCCGAACCTCTGCGCGCACAGAGATCGAGAGAGCAGGCCTCCGGAACCCGATGCCTTGCATCGAGACACCTGCTCGGGTGTGCGGGCAATCAGGTTTTTGGGGAGCGTCTTCCGCGACTGCTCACCGGCGAGATTGTCGTCTTCCACTCCGACAGATCGAGATCGACTACTGCGTCAGTTGGGCTTTCTTAACATCACTACCAAAAGTAGACTTAGTTTTCTAATTCTGATAACGGCGCCAAAAATGCCAAACCTATCCCTCATGCCACTTAAGCCAAGTTGTCATCCCCAGCATGACATAAGTGACGCGGTATTGAAATATGCAATTGCTCTTCTAAATAAATAACAAATGGGATCTGCAAGCGCACAGATTAATACCGATGTAGCATTTTAACCGAGAAGTATTCCAGGTATCGTTATTTATATTTTTACCACTGGGAAGGGATTAGTAATCATCAATGTTGATTATAGAATGGAATATAGAATTGAATATCTATCATTGCATGTATAATTGAGAGCATCTATCTATCTCTTTCATACAGGAATAAGTGTCACATAAAGGATACATATAAAGTAATGAATGGTGACAAAGATAATTAATCTAATCAGCATAACTTAGCCACATATAAATATGATAAGCACCTCAATTAGATATTCTAGCAAGTCATTAGCATGGAATTAGAACGAACTACAAGAATATTTCCTAAGTTATTCTTAACTATACAGTCTAGCATATCATAGTTAGTGCAATTATACTTAGCAATCATTGCGAGACAAGACTACACCCATGCATAGTGATATTATCAAGGAATATGAGAAACATCGCAATCACTCCCCTGTAATAATGTTACTCTGACAGCCCTATACACGAGAGGGGGATTATATAAGAATCAATGGAGCTATCACTACCACGAACTACCCCGCGATCTGGCATATAGGGTACAATCGCAGATAAATACGGTATAAGCACCATGCCTACACAATATCTATCATTTACCCATGGATCCGATGGATAAACGCTATACGATCCTAAACATGTATATAATTCCAATCTAACTAAGCCAAGTATATAACTATAATAAACAAAGAACAATATAATTGCGAATATAAACAAGTAGAGCAAAGTCATAATCAATATATTGAAGTAGAACAAAGTCATATTCATAATATCGAAGAACAAAGATGAACAATTGAAGAACAATAGAGAATTACCAAGAATCCTCTTGACAGATCTGGAAACCAATCGAAGATTGACTCCTTCTAGTTCTAATCCTATATAGCTATGCTAATCTAGAGATCTAATTGATGTGGTGGCTCTAGGGCTTGATCAGAGGCTTTTTCTCCCTAATGAATAATGAATTAGGCTTGAGAGGTGCTCTCCTCCAGGGGCCAGGGGGTCTGGTTACATAGTCCCTCCAAGTGAATATGGGCCGTCGGATCAAACCGACATTGATTGAATGGTTATCCTTGATCCTTTAGGTCGGTGGAGCATGATCCGCGAAGTTGACTGTGATTGGTGGACAGAGCAGGGCGGGCGCCCTAGGGGGGAGGGCGGGTGCCCTGCCCGCGAGCCCGTCCAGTCTCCCATGGCTTCTGGACTCTTCTAGATGTAAGATAATTGCGCGGCATGTTAATATCTCTATGTAAACCCGACATGTGGGCCTTTCTTCTATAATTCCTGATAACCCCCTGCAGAAATAGACAAACACCAAAACTCGTGGAATTCTGTCAGATAAAACCCTAAGTCGAGATGTTGATTTCATTGGATCCTTTTCTTTGTTTATTTGATAATTAAATTTGATACTTAAGGACCGTCAACAAACTCCCCCAAGCTTACCTCTTGTTTGTCCCTGAGCAAGGATAATCTCAGCGATGGATCAGAAGTTGCTGTAATGCCTTTTAAAAATTGACGGTACACATGCTTTCAAATGAGATCTCATCTCTGAGTTTGAGTAAACTATCAAGACTTAAAACTTATTTATTTTACCTTTTACCTTGGCACTTGTAACCGTCACTTCTGTCTTGAGTAGTTAAAAGATAGAACGGTCTAGTCAAGTGCCATGTCTCTTATTCTTGATCAGCTATAGCTATGGAGTTTTTGTAGATTTTCAAATAAACCTCAGAGATTCCTTGTATGACTCTCTCATATCTCTCTTTTGTGGTATTTCTGTATCCTTACCAAGGCAGTGATGGTATATGCCTTCTCTCAAAATATGTAGTATTTGTGGTATAAGGCATAGTGACGTTAACTTCTCTCTCACCCTACTCTAATAAGGCTTTAATATCTGGAGCTCATAGGTGGGAGATAAAGTATACATACTTACAAGACATTTATTGCATAGTCAAACCATGGATCCAAAGAAACAAGTCAATAAGTTAAATCAAGATGTGCATGTGTGGTGAATAAATGGTGTATGGTGATGATGGTGAAAGTCTAATTCTTCTTGTGCTCTTTTGAGGGGTTACATACCTTCCTTGCTCTTTTGAAACTTTCTGAGGAGAATGAGATGCTCTACATTTTCTTTTTCTTTCCTCTCAGGTGGGTATCTTGTACCCCTAATTCTACTGTCGGACACTTGTCCACTACAAGAATCCTGTTAATCCGTGATGAAAAATTTCTGTCACGGATCACTAAAAAACCGTCACAATCCAGCATCTGTGATGGTTTTAAATATCGTTATGGATTGAGCGTCATAAATTAACCTTCATGACGGTTTTTCAAAAACCATCACAGATTTACAAAATCTATGACAATTTTAAACCGTCACCGTAGAGCCCAAAACCCATTTAGCCCAACCCAAACCTATTTTATGTGACAAAAAATAACCGTCACAAATGAATTACCATATTATCCCATATTATCTTGGTTGCTTACGTGGATGCTTGCATGGAGTATGACGTGGATGCTTACATCACCATGTCTACCTATTTCTATACGTGGGCTGAAATTAGTATGTTGGGCCGATACAACATTAGTTATAGCTCATTAAATTTAGACCATTTATAGCATTCAAACACCATTTAATTTGGCTTCCTGTCGTCCCAATTAACATACATCCATATCGGCAGTAAGCCAAGGTTAAAAAATCACATGTCCAAATTCATTCACAGTTACTTAATCACCACATAAATCCCAAATAAAATCCATCTCATCTTGAATCAGCAAGGAAGCACGAATAAGATTGATATACACTAAGGCTGACTAAATACAGCATAACTAAGGTTAATCAAGATACGGAGGGCATGATTCCCCGCTGAGTTTTTCCATCTCTTGTGACAGCTTTCCTGATATTTCTTGATTTTTGAATCTTTCTTGTGACTGCACAATCTGCAAACAATTAAGAATACATAATTAGATACTGGCATATGGCTGTATTTCACATGTTGATTAAGTTGCATTTAGATTAAGAATAACATAAAGTTAGTGTAGGTAAAACAGTATATAATGATTGCAATACGAATCATACTAACAAACCATGACGACATACCCATTGCTAAATTGAATTTCCCAACTAAAATTGAAATAGTAGTTCTGAACTAAATCGGAAATCTGTTTCAGCCTCTTATGACAGTTAACAAGTAATAGTTCTGAACTAAAACTAAAATTTGCTCTCTATTTCAGTAGAATATTGATTGAAATTTGCAAATGACTATGTGAAATTGCACTCAGTTCTATGTCATATCTGCTGTATATTGGAGTTATGGTCAAATATTTGATGAGAGATGAATGCAGAACTGCTCAACAGGGCTCGTAAATATTTGACGAACCATTTAGGCAACCAGCCTCTAGCATGAATAGCAGTGTTGATCCAAATAAAATTGCTCAACAGGTACACAAGGAAGCAAGCAAAGCAAAGATTGTATACTGTCAAATAAAGAGGTCTTAGTAGCAAGAGATGCTCATTGCTGGCCTGCTGCTATATACTGTATTTCTACTCGAGCTGCTGCTGTTGTAATCTGATATGCTGAGAGATGAATGCAGAGCTGCTACTATTGTCATGCTGCCGGACTGCTGACTTGAAGAAAAACCAAACTGCACAAACAAATAGGTAGTTCAACGACAGAGAAATACATGAACTAGAAAAAGCAACACTACAATTGACTAGGTTCAGGAATAGCAGAATGTCCAAAGGTCACCATATTATGACGATCCAAATAAAACCGTCACGAGTTAGCGGAGCCAGGAATATCCACTGGTGCAGATCAGTGACGAAAAACAAATTATCGTCATAGATTGCGTCTATCAGCACCGAGAATCCGTCACGGATTAATAAGTTTCTTGTAGTGGTCCATTTTTACCTCTCGTCTCACTTTTTCTTTTCTTTCGAGGTTCCGGGCACTTGCCCCTTTTTATTTCCTCGTATTTTTTTTTCTTTTTTTTAGAGCACTCATCAATATAGCAAGTGGTAGTAACCAAGATAACTTGAGCATTTATTTTATAGGGGAAAACAGAAATGTTTTTGGCTATTCTCTCCCGGATTAGGAGTAGAATACTTTTGAGTGGCTCTGGAGATGGAAATGGGTGGATATATGTGGATGCGTACTTCCGGAGTAGAAGTAGCATATATGAGTGAACGTGCAAGTGAATCTTGATTTAACCACATGACAAGCTCCTAAGGGTCTACACAACTTAACCACACTCAATGCTCATAAGCAGTAAAAAGTAAATGTGTGGCTCAAAATCTAGCAAGCATGTATATATGGCTGTGGTAGGAATTTAAACTCTCATCATACAGAAACTCATCATGTGATATTTTAAAGATTTTCAAAGATAAAATTCTCTAGAATTCTAGCATCTCTAGGAACATATAAACAGCAGCTCAACCTTCCCATATCAATATCCGTTAATAACTTAGACTTCAGATCAAGTTCTCTTCCCACAAGTTCAGGTTTAGAGCAAGCTTTAAATTATAACAGTTATGTCTAAACTAGAGAGAGAACTCAAATTTGAAAATTAGGCAGAGCAACTATTCATCATATCCATGCTAGAGTTTTATTAAGATTCAGTTTAGCATAGCTACTTTATTTATTTATTAAGCACGCTAAGCAAAAGATATATATATATATATATATATATATATATATATATATATATATATATATATATATATATATATATATATATATATATATATATATATATATAAAAGCACAAAATCTTTATTTGGTTTTTCATAGTTATGTATATTTATATTTTAATATAGTATAAGTATAAAGATAGATATAAATACTTAGCGCGATAAATGGGGGTGCTCTCCTCCAAGTTGAATTTTGACGTAATTTCTCCTGATGTAGCTAGCAGGTGGCAGAGGTGTATTTGAAAGTTGGTAGCACCTTGACAGCGATTAGAATGTCCTCCGTCTGCTAGTCTTCTTGTTCTTAAATTCTGTGGAGCTCAAATAGACAACAAAGCTTTGTAGAACTGATTAAGTGTTAGCATAAATATCTAGCCTTTATCGTGTTGAGCCTCCTCAATAAATGTTACTCTCTATTTTTATATTTTCGTTTTTATAAAGCAGAAAAGAAATAATATTTATTTTATTTTTATGCCACCACAGTGAATATACTTATGGGTTTTATGCCACTCATATACTCACATGGGGCTTACTATTTTTTTAACATTTTTATTTTCTTTTTAGGATTGTATGAACATAATTAACTAAGCAAACTATTTTAAATATTTGAAAGGGAAATGCTAACTACCAAGTTTACCTCTTGGCAAGGCGTTCGGTGTTTTTAAGTCCTCTGAACGGGACTCTCCGTTTTCTCAGTTGTCTGGCGTAGTCGGTGCTTCCGGCGGCGCCTCTTCTTCGTGTATAGTTATCTTTTCTTTCCATACCTGACTCGGTGCTACGGTCTCCTTAGGATAATCTTGTTCAAGCTGTATGTCTTCAGATCTTATCACTTCTCCTTCATAGTCTGCCCATCCGTCCTTGATGATTTGCCTCTCTGGTTGCGGTTGCGTCGCTTCTTCTTGTCCTGACCTGCTTAGAGTCTTCAACTATATAGTTAGGGTCAGTAAAATAGCTGCGTACCTTCTCTGAGGGGAAGTGCATATGGACTTCTCCAGTTCCAATGTAGATGATTGCTTTAACGGTGCTGAGAAACTGTCTTTAACCTCTCAAAATATCTCATCTGCCATCTGGAGCTGAATGTATGTTGGTTTTAGGGGCATTGTTCCGAACAAAAGCCGATAGGTGACTGCGGCCATTATGTTGACACCCGATTCGGTGTCGCAAAACGTCTTGTAAAAGTTGTATCCATTTATGGAGCAATAGATGCTTAGCATTCCTGGGTCGTCCTTCTTGGTCAGAAACGGTGACTTAAGTCGATGATCTTGACCTTCATGAACTGCAGTGACCATCTTTGCTGACTCGGTCCACACTTGCTTGTTCCTGTTCCTCCTATTGGTCCTTTTCCTTGGTTCATGTCGAGATTGCTTTGGGATTTGTGTAGTCTTGTTCTTGAAGGAAAACGTCTCCTTCCTCCCTTTGATGTAGAAACTGATCTTGGCAGCACTAGCGTAGATGACAGCTCCCGAGGTGTTTAAGAATGGCCTCCCTAAGATGATGGGTGCCCTCTCATCATTACCGGTCTCTATCACCACGAAGTCTGCTGGGGCGTAGAAGGTACCAACTCGGACGTAAAGGTTCTTCAATATTTCCTTTGGGAAACTTAACGCCTGATCTGCAAACTGCAAACACATGGTTGTTTCTAATATAGGATATATAAAGATTTTTTCATAGAGTACCCTGGGCATAATGTTGATGCTAGAGCCAAAGTCCTGGATCGCCTCTCTTGACCGGCAGAAGGTCAGTAGTAACTTTAGTGACGGGGTTACTCCAGTAGTTACCTGCATCAAACATGTCTACAAGATTTGCAGATTCTAATCCTTCCGGTTGTGATGGTATACCGGGGTTAGTAGCAGGAATAGCAGCAGCTATTTGATTTAACTGAGATTCAATCATTTTATTAAAGCTAATTTGATTCTTGATGGCAGTAGAGAAATTATCCATTCTATTATTTATATTTTCTAGCATTTTATCATTAGATGCCAATTTCTTAGATAGGTTATCCTTTAGCTTTCCTTGATTAGACACTAACTCTCTCAGAGGTAGAAAATTATTATTATTGTTGTAAGAACTGTTACCTTGATAATTACCTGAGTAGTTAGGCCTTTGTTGATTCCAACCTTGATTTTGTTGAGGACGGTTGTAGTAGTAGTAGTAGTAGTTGTTGATGTAGTTCACATCCTCAAGCATCTCAGGGCAGCGATTGCCTGAGTGTCCAGTATCTCCACACTCCTCACAAGTCATGTGAGAGTCGTAGATGTGCATAACTTCTTTCTTATCTCCAGCTCTATCATCGAGCTTCTTCATGAGCAGGTCTAGCTTTGCAGACAGCATGTCTATCTCCTTGAGCTGATGCATACCTCCACCTCTCTTGCGTGTCTGGGTCCTCTCTTTATTCCAGCCTTGGTTGGACGCCATCTTCTCCACAAGAGCTGTGGCTTGTGATATGGTGAGTAATAAGAATGCTCCTCTAGCTGCAGCATCCATGGTTTCTAGGATGTAGTCTTGAAAGCACTCCCATGCTTCTGGAACAGATTCATCATGTTGTTGCTGAAAACTTGTAATTTTCCCACGAAGAGCATTGGTCTTGCCCATGGGAAAGAATTTAGCTAGAAAGTTCGTGGAGCAGAGTGCCCACATAGTATTCTTCTCCTTTGTAGCGTAGAACCACTGCTTCGCTCTCCCTAACAGTGAGAATGGGAAGAGGCGAAGTAGTATAGCATCTCTGGGGACTCCTGATATGGTGAATGTGCTGCAAATCTCCAGAAATTGTTGGAGATGAGCACTAGCATCTTCATGTCCCTTCCCACAGAACTGGTTGGATTGCACCATGTTGATAAGTCCAGGCTTGAGTTCAAAGTTACCGTCGATCTCTGCAGCAGGTCCAGTGCGGATGTTGTCTGTAGTGGGAGCTGAGAACACACGGATCGATTTGTTCGCCATGGCTCCGAACTCTGAAGACAAGTTCGGGTGAAACTTTGGTGATCTTCTTGATTGTATGAAGTTTCGTGCTGAAGTGTTGATGATCTCTTCTCGAGCTTGGCTTTTGTTTTTCTGAATAATGCTTCGGGATTGTCAACAAAATTTCCTGGAAGATATCTTTTATTCATACATTACCCTGCATAAGATAAAATAGAAAAATATAGGGGTAAAACTGTATGAGATAATTGATAATCTCAATCATATTAGTGATGCGAATGATGACTCAAAATTCTATATTCATTCCTGATTAGTAATCAACCTTCCCTGGCAACGGCGCCAAAAATGCTTGTTGTTCATTCTTAACGTCACTAACAAAAGTAGACTTAGTTTTCTCATTCTGATAATGGCGCCAAAAATGCGAAACCTATCCCTCATGCCACTTAAGCCAAGTTGTCATCCCCAGCATGACATAAGAGACACGGTATTGAAATATGCAATTGCTCTTCTAAATAAAGAACAAATGGGATCTGCAAGCGCACAGATTAATACCGATGTAGCATTTTAACCGGAAAGTATTTCAGGTATCGTTATTTATATTTTTACCACTGGGAAGGGGCTAGTAATCATCAATGTTGATTATAGAATGGAATATAGAATTAAGTATCTATCATTGCATGTATAATTGAGAGCATCTATCTATCTCTTTCATACAGGAATAAGTGTCACATAAAGGCTATATATAAAGTAATGAATGGTGACAAAGATAATTAATCTGATCAGGATAACTTAGCCACATAAAAATATGATAAGCACCTCAATTAGATATTCTAGCAAGTCATTAGCATAGAATTATAACGAACTACAAGAATATTTCCTAAGTTATTCTTAACTATACAGTCTAGCATATCATAGTTAGTGCAATTATACTTAGCAATCATTGCGAGACAAGACTACACCCATGCATAGTGATATTATCAAGGAATATGAGAAACATCGCAATCACTCCCCTGTAATAATGTTGCTCTGCCAGCCCTATACACGAGAGGGGGACTATATAAGAATCAATGAAGCTATCACTACCACGAACTACCTCGCGATCTGGCATATAGGGTACAATCGCAGATAAATACGGTATAAGCACCACGCCTACACAATATCTATCATTTACCCATGGATCCGATGGATAAACGCTATACGATCCTAAACATGTATATAATTCCAATCTAACTAAGACAAGTATATAACTATGATAAACTAAGAACAATATAATTGCGAATATAAACAAGTAGAGCAAAGTCATAATCAATATATTGAAGTAGATCAAAGTCATATTCATAATATCGAAGAACAAAGATGAACAACTGAAGAACAATAGAGAATTACCAAGAATCCTCTTGACAGATCCGGAAACCAATCGAAGATTGACTCCTTCTAGTCCTAATCCTATGCAGCTATGCTAATCTAGAGTATCTAATTGATGTGGTGGCTCTAGGGCTTGATCAGAGACTTCTTCTCCCTAATGAATAATGAATTAGGCTTGAGAGGTGCTCTCCTCCAGGGGCCAGGGGTCTGGTTATATAGTCCCTCCAAGTGAATATGGGCCGTTGGATCAATCCGACATTGATTGAACGGTTATCCTTGATCCTTTAGGTCGGTGGAGCATGATCCGCGAAGTTGACTGTGATTGATGGACAGAGCAGGGCGGGCGCCCTGCCCCCGAGCCCGTCCGGTCTCCCGTGGCTTCTGGACTCTTCTAGGTGTAAGATAATTGCGCGGCACGTTAATATCTCTATGTAAACCCGACGTGTGGGCCTTTCTTCCATAATTCCTGATAACCCCTGCAGAAATAGACAAACACCAAAACTCGTGGAATTCTGTCAGATAAAACCCTAAGTCTGGATGTTGATTTCATTTGGATCCTTTTCTTTGTTTATTTGATAATTAAATTTGATACTTAAGGACCGTCAACAGCGTCTTCGTCTTCTTCCTGGTGGACGTTCGCGGGACTGCACTGCGAACATCTTCCTGCATCGATTGTGGTCCGCTACTTCGAGCAACACACTATGTCGACTAGTGTGAATGGAGCCGCCGGTGCCTTCGGCACTGGTCCCTCCTCGGGGTACAATCTTAAACGATTGTTTTTCACTTTCAGTATGTCTGCTGTAGTTGCAGTAGTTCTTGCAATATTTATCTCTAATCTGAGTAGTGATAAAATTGCACACGTGCACATATATGCCACCATAATATTATGCGTATTTTTCTGGATTAAATCAAACATTAAAATGTCTAATTTTCTAACAAAATCTCTCTAGCAAACTTCCAATGTTCTGCAGATGGAACACATGGAGCACGAGAAGCAAGGTGCTCAAAAACATCTTGGTAAACTAGTGCAGTGCTAAGCATAGTATAAGTAGAGTTCCATCTAGTTTTACAATCAAGAGCAATTCTTTTTTCATATTTTCCTTTCATTTGTGCTGCCATTTTCTCAAACTTCTCATGTCTTTTAGGAGTGGCAGACCAGTATCCAACACTATCACACACTTTATCAATTCCCTTCTCCATGACACTCATTCCATCTTTGACAATCAAATTTAAGATATGTGTATGTGCAGCACAACACATATGACTTAATTTGCCTTTCAACATACAAGAGTGGAGTGGTAACTTGCCTTCTATAGCAGCCTTGTTCTTTGCAAGGTCATCACCATCGGTGCCAATCATAGTCTTCATCATGTTATCATTAACACTACAATTGTCAAGAGTTATATTGGACAAATTAATTCCTCTCAATGTGCCAATCTAGGAGAACTTCATGAAGAACCTCTGCTATAACCTCTGTTGTGTGTGGTGCTAGAACATAAATGAACCTACAACAATAAAATATGATAAGTGATTGTGCTAGATAGATTTCTCTCAATAGTCAATCAATAGACAAAATGGATAACACAAGAACACAAAATGATGTGATTTATTGTTACCTTATAAGAAAATTTTTGAGCTTCCAATCTCCATCAAGAAAATGGGTTGTCACTGCCATGTAACCTTTCCTCTGGTGGTTTGCTGTCCACAAGTCCGTAGTAACAGCAACTCGAGAACTCAATTTCTTGATATAATTCACCATTGATTGCTTTTGCACTTGATACATATCATAGATATCCTTCCTAATTGTGTTTCTAGACACTAACTTGAATCCTGGGTTCAATGCAGCACAAAACTTGCGAAATCCAACACGGTCCACCATAGAAAGAGGATACTCATGGACAATAATCATTAAAGCAAGTTCTTTTCTAGCAACATCTTGATCAAACACATACTTCTCTAATGTGACACTGCCATCTTTTGGGTTTGCAAATAATTTAAGAGTAGACTATGTTAAGCCTTTTCTACAAGCTCTGTCCTCACATATAGCAATGTGATTCTTCAAGTGAGTTGTACCATTTCTTGTCTCCCCACCTAAATGTTTTTTACACCATTTGCATTTTGCTTTCCAAATCCCACTTACTTGAATCAAATCAAAGTCTTTCCATACTTCAGATCTTAGCTTCCTCTTACAACCAATAGGGACATCATCTTCTACCACTGCCACATCAGTATTACCTACAGTTGCAGAATCAGTTGTCGTTGCTGCTGAACCAGATGCTGGTTTGCTCCTGATGCAAGATGAGGACGAGTTTGAGGATGAGAACCCACAGATTGAGGTACAGTAGCAGCTTGAGATCCACTTGTAGCACCAGCAGTGTGTGTGTGTGTGTTACATAGATTGCAATGCAAAGACGTAAGGATAACTTTTCATGTCAGTAAACAGTTCGATGAGAGACAGAGATATATTACCTATTGACAACCAACTAAAGGGAAATCATAGGAAAATTTTTTAAACTAGTTGTCACATTTTAGGACAGGTTACTTGTAAAAAATGTATATATGCAACAATACTAGTAGTAGAAAAATTACCGAGCGATTAGGATAGGAGGGCTGGACTGTACATTCCACACATAGATGTTGCCTTGACGTTTGTTTGTTTCAAGTTGTGGATGATTATTAGTGCATTCATTTTTTCATTTATCACTAAATATAAGGGCACTCACAATGCAAGACTCTATCACAGAGTCCAAGACAATTAATTACATATTATTAGAGAAAGAGGTAGAAAAATAAGACTCCAAGTCTTATTTAGACTCTAAGTTCACATTGTTCGAGGTAATAAATAACTTCAGACTCTATGTAGAGTCAGCATTGTGAGTGCCCTAATCAAACACATCTGAATTTTATTTGTAGATATCTAATTAACATATATGTGTGTTATATAGATTGCCATGCAAAAACATACAAACAACTTTCCTTGTCAGCAAACAGTCCTGATGAGCAATATAACCTACGATCAACTATGAACAAAAAATCAATGGCATAGGTTGCTTACGAGGAATATAGATGAAACAATAACTGACTGGTCTTTGCTTTATCACCGATTGCACTCATGGAGGCCTCTGCACCATGGTGGTTGATATCGAGGTGAAGGCCAGCAAGAATGAGGTCTCCTTCGATGATGACACCTCCAAGGTATCCCCTTCTATCAATGACCTTGTCATTAAGCTTGATAGCATGAATAACAGCTTGATTAGTCAAGATAAGTTTCTCAAGCGTGCTGCTCATGTGAGGAAAGAGTTTAAGGACAAGCTAGAGTTATCGTTTAAGGAGCTAGAGGCCGCTAAGAAGTGTGTTGTGGTAGTGTTTGATGAGGTTGAGTGTGATAAGTGCGCTATACACATGTCTAGCCTTCTTTGCTTGATGAGTATGATGAGCTGAAGGCTAGGCCTGTCTTGTTGGATGCGTGCAAGTCTTGCCCGGGCTTGCAATCTCAGCTGGTAGAGAAGAATGCTAAGATCTGTCATCTTGAGAAGGCCAGTTCAAATAGCGCTATTGCTAAGTGTGCACGTTGTGAGAGCTTAGTGCTAGAGCTTGAGTCCTATAGGCATGAAAAGATGAGATCCAACGAAAATAGCACATACCTTTGGTCCATCTTGAGCTAGGTGTTTAGTAGTGAGCCATAGTTGGGCATGATGATGAGCCAGTTCAGGCGGGGAACTGGTACATCGGGTGTAGGCTTTGCTATAGGTGGGAAGGGTGAAAATCTCTATGGCAAGGTTGGAGAGTTTAGTGGTTTAAACCCAAGTGAGAAACCATCCACTACTCCCAAGTTGATCAAGTTCACTCCACCTAAGCCTTCCAAAACCAGTGTCAAAGATGGAGTGTTTGAAGAACCTCCAAAAGCCCAACCTCAGAAACAAGTGTGGATTCCAAAACCTAACCATCTTAGGAACCCACTTAATACTCTACCTAACATCTTTGAGGATTCCCTTCCTAAAGGCTGAAAGGTCCTTGTTTGGTTTTGGTAATTGAGTGACAACTTAGGTGGACTAATAGTGTTTATGTGAGATACACAGGAGATTAGTACACAGGTGATGATGTGATGATGGAGGAGCTCATTGCACATGAGACATGACATGGAGTCATATGACCAAGGTGGAGAAGATCAAGATGAGGCTTGGCTTGATGGACCGGTTGCAAGAGTGAAGGGCAAGTCGGAGGCTTTGAAGCGAGGGACCGCGTGTGACGGTGAAGCTTGAGCAAGACTTGGCGCTGATGGACCGAGGCAACGGTGAAGAGCAAGTAAGGTCAAGATCGATGAACCAATACGGTCACGTGATGATATGAAGTGGATCATATCATTTGGTGATTGGTTGGTGCATGTGTTGCATCAACATTGGAGGAGATGAAATGGAAAGCGCAAGGCAAAGGTATAACCTAGGGCATTTCCATTTCACCGGTCATAGGTGTGTAGAGAAGTTTATGACCGGATTTAGGATAGATGGCCATACTATCAAGAGGGGCAAACTTGTTTGCATATCGGTCATCTAGTGCCACTTGAGCGATCTAACTTTGCATACGTGTTAGGATCGAGTGGCGTGGCAAGTTGAGAGGCTAACTCCCTTGGAAAACTATTTGAGAAAATGCTAACACACTTGCACAAGTGTTGTGACACTTTGGTGTTGGCACATGGAAGCAAGGGTAGAAGTTGAGAAACTTTTCGCGCAGGCTTTCAGGCCGGACGCGTCCGGTATGAGGTCGGACGCGTCCGAGTTGAGGCACCGGATGCGGAAATAGTTTTCGCGTAGAGTCCGGTGTACCTCGTTCGGTGACTTCGTTTCTCGGTGAAACTCTCTGAGTTTGCGTCCGGTGCACACCGGACGCGTCCGGTGTGAACTAGGACGCGTCCGAGTTGGCGTCCGGTGCAAACTCCTCTTGCAGAGCTCTCTGGGTGTGAGTCCGGTGCACACCGGACCGTCCGGTGTGTGCGTCCGGTGTGGCGACCGGTGTTGACTCAAGTTTTGCGACACTCTCTGAGTTTGCGTCCGGTGCATACCGGACGCGTCCGGTATGAGGTCGGACGCGTCCGGTATTTCAAAAGTGAGCGTCCGGTGCCTTGTCAGTGTCAGAGGCAACGGCTACTTTTCTAACGGTCAGGAGCACCGGACGCTGGTCTGGTCAATACCGGACGCGTCCGGTGTGAACTAGGACGCGTCCGGTGTGGTCGACTTTTGCGCAGTGAAGGGTAACGGCTAGTTTAGCCCTTGGGGCTATAAATAGGAGTTGTGGCCGGCCTTGGCAAGTGCTGAGCACCCTTGGGACTTAGTGTCCATGCTTGGGGAGTGCTAGTAAAGCCTCTAACTCACATATGCTTGATAGTGATCATCCGATTGTGTGAGTGAGCGATTCTAGTGCGTTGCATTGAGAGATTGCATCGAGTGGCACTAGGTGTTCGTGTTGCAAGCCGGTGGTGCTTGTTACTCTTGGAGGTTGCCACCTCCTAGACGGCTTGGTGGCTTGTGACTCCGTCGAAGCACGCAAGGAGATTGTGCGGTGCTCCGGAGAAGAGATTGTGAGGGGTACGGTGCTCACCCCGCGGGGATCGCGAAGAGCAACTCTATTGGATCGTGTGTCATTGAGCTACCTCACTTGTGGGTAGGTTCTTGCGGTGTCCTAGTGGGGACGAGGTTCGTGTAACACCTCTTAGCCGCCGAACCACCAAGTGTTGGTCGACACAACGGGGACGTAGCTTGGTGGCAACCAAGTGAACCTCGGGAGAAAATCATCGTGTCAACATTGTTCTTCCCGTTGGTTTGCAAAGTCCTTAACACAAGCTTGTTCTTACATTCTTATACTTGTGCTTGTGTAGTTGCTCTTGTAATTAGTTAGCTTGTGTAGCTTGCTAGTTACCTTCTTGCTTGTGTAGCTAGAAGTAGTTCCCCTTGCGTGACTAATTTGGTTTGTGTAACCTTGTTAGTCACATTGCTTAGTTTGTGTAGCTAAGTATTTTGCGCTCTCTAATTTGGCATTGGTTGCCTTGTTATTGAGCATTGCTAGTGAGCTTAGGAGCTTTGTGCTTTTGCTTACTAGTTGTGTAGGAGCTCCCCGGTTTGCAAAGTACTAGTTGCATAGGTTTATGTGACCTTGCTCCTAGAATTGGTTAGGTGAGCTCTTGCTAAGGTAGCACCTTGCTTGCTTGTTTAGGATCTTTTCAAGGTGCTAGAGAACTTAGATAGAGGGGTGTAGTCTTGGCTAGACCGATAGTTTTAATTCCGCACTTGTTTCGGTTAGCCGGCGTGTTAAAGTTTTAGAAAAGACTATTCACCCCCCTCTAGTCCGCCATCTCGACCCTTCAAGTGGTATCAGAGCTAGGTCTCTCATTTGTGGTCTTCACCGACCCGAGAGGATGGCGGCTTATGGGCTAGATGTTGAGTGTCCACACATTTTTGATGGCACACACTTTGCACGGTGGAGAAATTGGATGACATGTAATTTTAAGTTTATTTCTCCTCAAATGTGGTGGATCGTAGATGTGGGCTTTTCTTGTGCAATTGATAAAAAGGTTGCAACTCAAGCGCAAAAGAAATGCCTACATCTTGATTGCCAAGCTACTAACATCTTCTACTCATCTATGAAAGATAATATATTTGGTGAGATCATGGATATGAAGTCCGCCCATGAGATTTGGGTATTTCTCAATAAGAAATATGGGCATGACCACAACATGGTGGTTGTGGAGGATTGCTCCACCTCATTGTCAAGTGAAGAAGATGATGATCATTCTACAAGATCACTTGACAAGGACGATGATGATGCCACAAGTGATGCAAATGATGATGCTACTCCATGCACACTTGATGATGAAGATGATGGCTATGAGAGTGATGCTTCCACAAGCTCATCTACTACATCACCACATTGCTTCATGTCACATGGTGACACTAAGGTATCTATTGGTGATGTGATTGTTGATTGTGATGATCCAAATTTTGAGCTTATATGTAGACTCACCAAAGCTTTAAGAAATGAGATGGCTAAAACAAGTAAATTGAAAAATGAAAACTCATTTCTAAAGACCACATGTGAACAACAAAAGCATCTACTTTATGTTACTACTTGTTCACATGAGGAGCTAAAATTGGTTCATGAGGAACTTTGTGTTGCTCATGACAACTTGGTTAAAGATCATGCTTTTCTCACTAAGAAGCTTTCCAATGAAGAAACTAAAACTAGTGAGAGCTCATCATTTGGGTCAAATGATCAATCATATGATATTACTAACCCTTGTGATGTAGGCAAGAAGCATGTATCCACCTCTTGTGATGATTTATTATCTATGCCATGTTCTTCACATATAGATGCTTGTTCTACTTCTATGTCTTGTGAGACTAACCTTTTGAAGGAGAACAATGAGCTCAAAAATGAAGTGAAGAATTTGAGCAACAAGTTAGAGAGGTGCTACTACTCAAAAGTCACCTTTGAGCATATATTGAAGACTCAAAGAAACTATGGTGACAAATATGGCCTTGGCTTCAAGAAGAAGATGACAAAGGGCAAAAGAAAGCAAGAGAGAGAAAAGCTCTCTCATTTCATGTGCTATCAGTGCCATGAAGTGGGACATCTTGCTAATAGTTGCCCAAACAAAGAGAAGCTCTGTAGCACCCTAAAAATTTATTTTCGAATTAGTATTCAATTTGGCACAATTATATGAATTATCTGAGAATTATTTAGGCAAAATAACAATTTTTGGAATTATTTAAAATAAACCATAAGGTTTAGAAACATGAAATGCTGCATTCATGCTGGTGCATAATATTTTTGATTGATTGTAAGACTAGGTTGTTTGGTTTAAAAATCAAATTAAAGGGATCTATACAAATATATAGTTCTGGAAAATACAAAAGAGTTTTCTCCTATTCTTATTTCTCTTCACCCAAATCTGGCCCAGCCCCCAAACCCTGGCCGGCCTGAACCCCGCGCCCACCCCTGGCCTTGGGCCGTGGCGGCCCAGCACCCCGCCCCTCGCCCGCTCCGCGCGCGCACGCGGCCCAGTGGCGCGGCCCACTCCGCGCGGTCAGCCCGCGCGCCCTCCCCCTCTCCCCCTCTCACTGCGCGGTGGGTCCCGCCTGTCGGCGCTCACCCTTCCCCCTCTCTCTCGCTGCACCGTGGGGTCCGCACGTCAGCGTCCCCCCCCCTTCTTCTCCACCGAGCCGGGAGCACTGCTAGGGGCATTCATCCCCCTTCAAGCGCCGATTGATGGAGGCCATCAATCGGGGCTCTATCAAGCCGCCTTGACGCCGGGAGTTAACGCCCGCATGCGCGCTCCCTCAATGCCCCTGCTCGCCCTATAAAACCCCAGGCCGAGCCCCCCCTTGCTGCCCTAGCCACCACCGGAGCTCGGAGTCGATCCCCCACCTCGGTTTCCCCTTGCTCGAGCGACCCAGAGCCCGGAGATCGTCTCGGGAGTTTGGTTGAGACTCGCCGCGACCGTAGGCATCGATTTCATCCTTGTTTTGATCTTGTATGCCACAAATTTGAGCTCACCGTCGCCCTTTTCTTCCCCAGACCGCCGCGCTCGTGGCCACACTGCTCGGAGCACCTTCGGACACCGCGAGCATCTCCATCGGAACCGCGGTACTTCTACGATACCCCCCGTGCTTTCAATTTTAAGCTAGAGCGCTAGACCACTGAGCCCGAGGCTCGCCGAGGCCGCGGAAGTGACACCACCGCGGGGCCGTCGTCCCGACGTGCTCCCCGCCCCTTCTTTGTGCTCTATCGAGTTCGCCTCGTCGCGTAGATCATTTCGGTAGCTTTAGTTTGGTTTGGAGTGGCCGGGAACGAGTTTCCGGTGAGCTCCGAGGAGCTCACCTCGTCGGTGACAATGGCGCCGCCGTGCTCGGCCTCGGCCAGGCGAGCACCCCGCCTCCCTCCTTCCTGAGCCGCCCGATTAGATCCCAACGGTCCAGATTACATACCCCTTCGGGGTTATGTAACCGGTCCACCGTGGACCCGTGGGCGCGGTCCACGACACTCGGCCGGCCGGTCCACGTGCACAGTGGTGGACCGAGCCAATCCCCGCACGCCACGTGGCCCCCTGTCGGTCAGCGACGCGGTCAGCCGCGGGCCGCTGGAGTTTTTGCAGTTTAACCCCCCTGTTTCAAGCAAATCAACCTGCGGTCCAATCCAGTTCAAAAGTATTTCTTTTTAATCCTGTTTTCTTTCGTTTTGAGCCCTGTACTTTTAATAATAGTGCGTGCGGTCCAGACCCGTTAGAAAGTCAGTTTTAATTCTTTTAAATTCGTTTTTGGATTCAGTTTATTCACAGAAATGCCATTCATTTTGTTTTATGCATAACTTTCACGTTTTAAATCCGATTAGAGTGATTCTTTCGCTCATGTGTTCGTAGAAATGCGTAGAGTAGATTTAAATACTTTTCAGTCACTGTTTTCACTATTTGGTGTACTGTTCTAATAGAACTGTATTTGTATGCATGTGATGATTGGAATGGATGATTGATTGGTGTTTGGATCACGAATAGAAGGAGATCAGGTTGGAGTGGTTGAGGAGCAGTTTGTGGAGCTCTACCAGGAAGAAACTTTTGAGGAAGGCAAGTGTAATATAGGCTTCCTTGTACCTATGAATATTACTTAAATCATACATATGCATGTGTCTAAATTGGAAATACCTATAAGGACTTTACCTAGATAAATTTTGTACCACAAATCCTTGTTACCCATGGGAAGGTGTGCATCTATGTAGGTAGTTGCTTGCTATGCTCAAAACTCAAGTTAATAAATTAATCTGATTAAATTGGTGTATGCAACATGATAAAATATGTACTAGTAACTTGGTTCAGGGGGCTAGAGCTTGGGTTTGAAAGCTCTAGATTCCTCTCCATAAGGACTTAATCCTGAAGCGGCCACCCAGGAGGACACGTACATTCCCGAGAGTCAAATGGCTCTGACCTTAATCATATAACTAGTATGTCTCTAGCAATTTAGTAGTTACCGAAAGGCGCTAGAGGGGGGTGCCTCGTGGTGTATAGATGTCACTCCTACCTTGGTGTGTACAGTGCCGCGACCACATGTGCCTCTTGAAGGAGGTCGTCTATGCACACTTGCCACTGAAACCTCACGGCTACTATTTTGTTAGGGTGACTAGTGAAAGGTTACGTAGTGGGACCCGGTCACACTTCCTCGGTAGAAGTGGTGTGGGCCTTGCAAACCCCGACACTAGGGAACCACGGCTCGGGGGTAAAGTTGTACAATTTCTGCAGAAATCTAAAACCTGTTATAACAGCCGAGCTCTCGGTCATGAGCGGCCTGGATCCTTCTTGGTTAGCGGTTACTTGGTTATATTTGGGGATTATAATAACTTTGATTAATTCATATGTAACCAGGGTTGGACATTCACTAAAAGTAAGTCTTGGTAAATAAAATATGACCAACTAAAATGCTAACCGCTGTTAAACCGAGTCAAGCCTTTGAGCCTTCATATACCCCTATGTTATACTTGCTAAGCATGGTGCGCTTACACTTGTTTATATTTCAATGAAAATCCCGGATGGGTAATAGATGTGTGTACTGAGGAGTTCCCTGAAGATGTCCAGGACTTCTAGAGAGCTGGTGTTCACCAGTTGGTGTCCCTGTGGCAACAAGGGCTTAGCTTCCCGTTTTATGTAATAATGTTGCTATGAGCAAGACTTTGTGAGATATTTAAGTTGAATAAGCGATGTAATAAAGTACTTTACTTTGATATATTTACAATTTGTGATAATATGTGTGTTTGGACATCCTGGGCGCACATATTTGAGTACTTGGTTTTGTTATCAAAACTGGGTGCGACAAGCTCAAGAAGATAAAAGAAGAAGAGAGGCTCAAGCATGTCAAGTGCTTCAAGTGCCGCACTTGGGGTCATCTCACCTCAATGTGCCCAACCAAGCAATTGGTGAAGCAACAAGTAAAGCCTCAACAAAAGCCACAAGTTGAGCAAGAAAAGAAGCCCCAAGTTCAAATCAAGATCTACCATGAAGATGGTGGTGACATGGGGATGAGGAAGAAGAAGACAAGAAGGGGAGGTAGACAATCAAGGTCATCAAAAGACCTCTCCCACATCAAATGCTTTGAGTGCAAGAATGATGGACACTTTGCCTCGAAGTGTCCTGCCAAGCTTGAGAAGAAGGCTCAAGCAACTCTCAGGAGGCAAGGAAATGAGAAGCAACACATAAGCAAGTTAGAAAAGGCTCAATCAAAGCGAAGTTGCTACTTATGCCGGGAAAGGGGACACATGGCTCATTCATGTCCCCTAGGTAATAGTTCTAAGCCTATTTCAATTGATAACCATAATATGCTTAGAAAGGATGGTAATGGTACCTCTATGGTTGCTATTGCAAAACATCCCGCTACTCATACTAAGGCATCGCCTAAGTATGTTGCACCTAACTTGAGAGGACCCAAACTAGTTTGGGTACCATCAAAAAGTGGATGATTATTTGTAGGTACCATAGGCATTGGAGACTTGATTCAATTGATCTTATATTATTCATCATATGATTGAGTCAAGTATTGAGGCTTAGTGCTTATCTCATTCCAATGCCAAGTCAAATAAGTGAAGTCCAAGTGCTATAACATACAAGTGCAAATATTCAAGTTGTGGTGATTTATTGTATCATTTGATGGCTTGCAAATACATGAGTTGAAGCTTGCAAATTAGATGATCATAAGCTAACCAAGGTATATCTTTGTTGATCACATTCATTTGGGTGCATATGAGTTGATTGAATTGGATATATGCAATGTTGCTTGCTATAAGATGATTGGATGGATTAAATGCTTAGTAATCAAGTTTGGATTGATTTGATTTGGATAAGTTCATAAGATGACACTTAGTAAGTGGATTGAATGGATTTATGTCTTGTGAAAGTATTCAATCAAGTTGATTTCAAGTTTCATTCAATTTGAACAAGTATAGCTCAATTCCTTGAAATCTATCTAAATATTGAAAATCTGAGCTAGCAGTGATCAAGTCCAAGTTTAAGTGATAAAATCTATTTGGAATGGCCTGAAATTTGGTATGCATGCTGTACAAGTATCATAGAAGATGCTGTAGAAATTTCATGAGAATTGGATAAGGGATACTTTGGTTTTGGAGTGGATCTTATCAGCTATAGTGCAGCAAATTTCAGCATGTAGCAGTGGTGGAAGAATTGAAATCTGGTAGCAATCTAGAAGTCAAAAGAAGATCAAATTTTTACAGCTGCTAGATGACTCAGTAAAGCACATCTCCACCAAATTTCGTAGTATTTGGATCTGTACATGGTGAGATATGAGTTATTCTTTGAAAGGTACAGAATCTGCCAGAAAAGTGACAAATATTGGATTGATCTAGAGTCACTTAAATTAAAAGGTCCTCACGTTGGAATTATGATTATAAGTGTTTGAGGCACCTAAGTTTCGTTTTGAATTGATCTAGAAGCATGACATGTAATGAGTACAAGGTCATTTGATTATGGAATGTACTTGGTGTACACATTTAGTACTCAAATTGAAGATCAAGATCAAACTCAAAATAAAGATGAAGTTTAAGTTCTAGTAACTATTGGAGATCATTTAGTAGAAAGAAAAGGACTTAAACAAGTAGAAAGAAAAGGACTTAAAGAAGGATTTATGGTTACTCATCATATTAAGTCCATCACTTGAATCAATCAATCAAAGCAATTCAAGTGAGTATCAAGAATGGTTCTTTGGAGAGAGGTCACTTCTCCCTATGTGAGGGGCTTGCCGCCCGAGGAGTGGGTAAACCAAGTGTGGTGCTTGGAAGGCTAACATGGAAGTGGTGATCCAAAGGACATTTGAGATGCTTAGTTGAAGCAATCAAAAGGATTGATCAAGAAAGCAAGCAACAACCCAAAAGAGAGCTAGTCATGATGTTCAAGTATTCTTATTAGTTCTCTCATGCAAGCAATGGTCAAAAGAAAAAGTAAGCCAACCATAACAAGATAGCGCACTTGATCAATAAGTGGTTCTCCATTCATATCGGTGAAGATTTGATCTATCAATTGGCATTTATAATTGGTCTTCACCAAGCTTATCAATTGGACTTCACATAGCTATTTGGAGTAAAATTGGAATCTTATTGACTATCCTCTACTCCAAGATAGCAAAGGTATCATTGTAATGTGCATGATCATTTCATCCCTTACTAGTATGCGGTTAGTGCATATAGTACATGCTTAATAGGATCATGCATGACAAATGAAAAGTTTTCAATTCATAACATACCACTATTTCTTGAATGATTAGTTGATCTAGTGGTATGTATATGAGTTTGTTCATGAGCTAGTGAACCCAAGTACTTGATCTATTTTGGATTGCTAACAAGTGACAAGTACAACATTGGCAAGATAACCCTTAATGTGAGGTGTGAAAAAGCTTGTCATTGGTTCAAACCGGACTTGGAAGCTTAGGCAAATCAACATAGTTCAAGTCAACAATTAGAAGCTCATGATGATAAGAGTACAAGAACAAGACAATAATGAAAATGGATATCTGGACTCAAATGTTTTTTCAAGTGATATCCTACAATTGGTACTCATGATGATGATAGCAAATGTTCAAGATTGCAAACAAGTGGTTCCATACTAGAAGATCTTTTATTGGTAGAAGCTTTCCATATGGCATCGGACAAGATATTTCAATAATATCACATTTATACATATGGTATTTATCATACAAGAAGGTGGTTCCACAAGTGATCCTCAACTTTAAGTGATCATCAAGCAAAGAAAATTCCCTCACCAACAAGATTGACAAGTGAATGACCCATGCTATGACATAGGGGGAGTGCCCCACCAAATGGTATCAAGGTCAAAGATCCTATGTGGTATCTCAAGAGCAATTCAAGTAATGTCATTCCAACACATATGGTGATGTCCATCAAAAAATGCAAGATTCAAGCCTCAACCATCTATCCCAATGCAATCCTTTGTCACAATGAGATTCACATTTTTACAATTGGTATCAAGTGATTTAATTGGTATCACCTACCTTTTATGGAAATTGATGACAAAGGGGGAGAAGTTGGAACAAAGATATGATCATGGGATAAGTTGGACAACAAAAGATATGTTTCAAAGGGGAAATATCAAAGATGGACATGGACAAGGGAGCAACATTAAAGAGAAGATGATGGATCAAAATTCTTGGACAAAAGAAAAGCACACAAGTAGGGGGAGCAAGCTCATGAACATTGTTTGTTTGCATTTGATTTGTGCATATTCATGTGCTTGCTTGCATTGCATAAGTTTTTAAATTCAATATGCATGCTTGTGTGGTGTATGCTAGTTATAGAACTTGATTGATGATATGATAACTAGCATGCATAGGTTGGTAGCTAGACTTGTGTTATTCATGTAAAGACTAGACCCTTGCTTATAATGTTGATCTCACAGGGTTTCTAGTGTTTTTGTTGTCTAGCTACTCATGGTGCTAAGGATGGTGTACATTGAATGCTTCAAATGCTATCGAACTTGGTATCGAACTACAAAGGTTTATTCTATACACCTTAGCACTTAGTAGGGTTTTGTGGTGCTTATCCAAATCTTGACATAGAGCTTAAATGTTGGATAAGTAGCATAAAATCCAAATCAAGTTAGCAATTTACACTTGTGTGAAGTGCTAGCTTGAAAAAGCTTAATTTCCATATCTTTGTAGAGTTGTCATCAATTACCAAAAAGGGGGATATTGAAAGGTCCTTGTTTGGTTTTGGTAATTGAGTGACAACTTAGGTGGACTAATAGTGTTTATGTGAGATACACAGGAGATTAGTCCACAGGTGATGATGTGATGATGGAGGAGCTCATTGCACATGAGACATGACATGGAGTCATATGACCAAGGTGGAGAAGATCAAGATGAGGCTTGGCTTGATGGACCGATTGCAAGAGTGAAGGGCAAGTCGGAGGCTTTGAAGCGAGGGACCGCGTGTGACGGTGAAGCTTGAGCAAGACTTGGCGCCGATGGACCGAGGCAACGGTGAAGAGCAAGTAAGGTCAAGATCGATGAACCAATACGGTCACGTGATGATATGAAGTGGATCATATCATTTGGTGATTGGTTGGTGCATGTGTTGCATCAACATTGGAGGAGATGAAATGGAAAGCGCAAGGCAAAGGTATAACCTAGGGCATTTCCATTTCACCGGTCATAGGTGTGTAGAGAAGTTTATGACCGGATTTAGGATAGATGGCCGTACTATCAAGAGGGGCAAACTTGTTTGCATATCGGTCATCTAGTGCCACTTGAGCGATCTAACTTTGCATACGTGTTAGGATCGAGTGGCGTGGCAAGTTGAGAGGCTAACTCCCTTGGAAAAATATTTGAGAAAATGCTAACACACTTGCACAAGTGTTGTGACACTTTGGTGTTGGCACATGGAAGCAAGGGTAGAAGTTGAGAAACTTTTCGCGCAGGCTTTCAGGCCGGACGCGTCCGGTATGAGGTCGGACGCGTCCGAGTTGAGGCACCGGACGCGGAAACAGTTTTCGTGTAGAGTCCGGTGTACCTCGTCCGGTGACTTCGTTTCTCGGTGAAACTCTCTGAGTTTGCGTCCGGTGCACACCGGACGCGTCCAGTGTGAACTAGGACGCGTCCGAGTTGGCGTCCGGTGCAAACTCCTCTTGCAGAGCTCTCTAGGTGTGAGTCCGGTGCACACCAGACCGTCCGGTGTGTGCGTCCGGTGTGGCGACCGGTGTTGACTCAAGTTTTGCGACGCTCTCTGAGTTTGCGTCCGGTGCATACCGGACGCGTCCGGTATGAGGTCGGACGCGTCCGGTATTTCAAAAGTGAGCGTCCGGTGCCTTGTCAGTGTCAGAGGCAACGGCTACTTTTCTAACGGTCAGGAGCACCGGACGCTGGTCTAGTCAATACCGGACGCGTCCGGTGTGAACTAGGACGCGTCCGGTGTGGTCGACTTTTGCGCAGTGAAGGGTAACGGCTAGTTTAGCCCTTGGGGCTATAAATAGGAGTTGTGGCCGGCCTTGGCAAGTGCTGAGCACCCTTGGGACTTAGTGTCCATGCTTGGGGAGTGCTAGTAAAGCCTCTAACTCACATATGCTTGATAGTGATCATCCGATTGTGTGAGTGAGCGATTCTAGTGCGTTGCATTGAGAGATTGCATTGAGTGGCACTAGGTGTTCGTGTTGCAAGCTGGTGGTGCTTGTTACTCTTGGAGGTTGCCACCTCCTAGACGGCTTGGTGGCTTGTGACTCCGTCGAAGCACGCAAGGAGATTGTGCGGTGCTCCGGAGAAGAGATTGTGAGGGGTACGGTGCTCACCCCGCGGGGATCGCGAAGAGCAACTCTATTGGATCGTGTGTGTCATTGAGCTACCTCACTTGTGGGTAGGTTCTTGCGGTGTCCTAGTGGGGACGAGGTTCGTGTAACACCTCTTAGCCGCCGAACCACCAAGTGTTGGTCGACACAACGGGGACGTAGCTTGGTGGCAACCAAGTGAACCTCGGGAGAAAATCATCGTGTCAACATTGTTCTTCCTGTTGGTTTGCAAAGTCCTTAACACAAGCTTGTTCTTACATTCTTATACTTGTGCTTGTGTAGTTGCTCTTGTAATTAGTTAGCTTGTGTAGCTTGCTAGTTACCTTCTTGCTTGTGTAGCTAGAAGTAGTTCCCCTTGCGTGACTAATTTGGTTTGTGTAACCTTGTTAGTCACATTGCTTAGTGTGTGTAGCTAAGTATTTTGCGCTCTCTAATTTGGCATTGGTTGCCTTGTTATTGAGCATTGCTAGTGAGCTTAGGAGCTTTGTGCTTTTGCTTACTAGTTGTGTAGGAGCTCCCCGGTTTGCAAAGTACTAGTTGCATAGGTTTGTGTGACCTTGCTCCTAGAATTGGTTAGGTGAGCTCTTGCTAAGGTAGCACCTTGCTTGCTTGTTTAGGATCTTTTCAAGGTGCTAGAGAACTTAGATAGAGGGGTGTAGTCTTGGCTAGACCGATAGTTTTAATTCCGCACTTGTTTCGGTTAGCCGGCGTGTTAAAGTTTTAGAAAAGACTATTCACCCCCCCTCTAGTCCGCCATCTCGACCCTTCAAAGGCAAAAAGTCACAAAGAGTGAACCATACCCACAAGAGAGTGAGCCCACAATCACCCAAGAGAGAGGTGAGGTATCACTGTGAGTATTGCCATAGGGATGGTCATCTTGCTGAATTTTGCTTTAGGAGAAAGAGAGATGAGTGGCAAGAGTATGAGTTGAACAACCAAAACATGTACTACCTACCCCATGGCATACATGTGTCGCCTCTTCAGAGGCTCCGTGCTAGGACTAGAGGTGCAATGCCTCAAGGTGCTAGGCCTCAGCTTGCGAGACTATGCAGTGGTCATGCCTAGCGTGGTTCAGGTTGTGGTCAATATGACTTTTAACCCCATGGTAGTGGCTTTGGTTTTTAGTCCCACAGCTCTAGCAAACCATGTTTTCTCTCTCGTGGTGACCGCTTCCCCAAATGGGACATGGCATGCTTGGTGTTTTTCCTTACACTTTTCTAGGGCAAATGAGCAAACACTAGTATCCTTCACAGTTTACTAACTCCAGTGTTGTGCCATTTACTCACCCTATGTATTAATGTAGATTGGAGGCCTAGAGAACACATGACTTGTTGATTTGGGTTGTTCACGCCACATGATCAGAAGTTCAAAATGGTTCTCCAGCCTTGACCCGATGCAGCGTGAGGAGTACATCACATTCAGGGACAATAGCAAAGGTAAGGTGCTTTCTCGTGGGACCATTTGGGTCAATGAGATTTTGTCTTGAAGGATGCTGCTTTAGTTTCAAATTTTCATTTCAATTTGCTCTCAGTTTTGTAACTCCTTCGGATGGCTTTGAGGTGCACTTTAAGACCGGCTTGTCTTGAGTTCTTGATTCTTAGGGAAATTTTGTTTGTTAGATTGTCCCATTTGGTCATGTCTTTCAAGCTAATTTTTCTCACTCCTTTGGCTCTTCTCGTTGTCTTATGGCCGGATCTAGCTTCCTCTGATCTCTGGAAGTGGCATAAGAGACTTGGTCATTTGAGCTTTAACTTACTAGCTAGGTTGAGCTCACTTGGCTTAATCCGAGGATTGCCAAAATTAAAATTTTAGAAAGATCTTGTGTGTCACCCTTGTTGTCATAGGAAGATGGTTACCACTTCTCACCCTCCTATGACTCAGGTCATGACCAAGGGACGTGGTGAGCTAATTCATATGGATACAGTTGGTCCGGCTCGAGTTCGGTCAGAGAGAGGGAAGTGGTATGTTCTAGTGATCATGGACCACTTTCTTGCTACTCTTGGGTGTTTTTCATGGAGGGTAAGGATGAGGCATTTTCTCATGTTCAAGACTTGATTCTTTGGTTATAGACTGAGTTGCCTAAGAATACCATGAGAGCTATATGCAGTGAAAGTGGCACAAAATTCAAAAACACTTAGTTTGATACCTTTTGTGCTTCTTTGGGTCTCGAGCACCAGTTTTCATCTCCTTATGTCCCCCAGCAAAATAGTGTTGTTGATCGCAAGAATCGGACCCTAGTTGAGATGGCTAGGACAATGCTCGATGAGCATAAGACTCCTAGGAGATACTGGGCCAAAGCGATCAACACTACTTGTCATGTTTCTAATTGCATTTTCCTGCAGGACTTCTTGAAAAAAACATCTTATGAGCTGTGATTTGGTCGACTACCCAAGGTAAGTCATTTCTAAGTGTTTGGGTGCAATTGTTTCATCCTAAAATAAGGTAATCTAGATAAATTTGAATCCAGGTCCTCTAATGGCATTTTTATGGGTTATGTTCTCACTCTCATGCATGTTATGAGCTAAGCTTGTTTTATAACTTGTGAAACTTGACATAAACTTCTTGAAATCTGAAAATTATTCGCCATTGTGATTGCCAACTAGCATGTGTAGGATGTGTTGAGATCACTTAAGCTATCATTTATATGCTAGGTTGCTATGTCTCATGCTTTGAGTTATACACTTGCTTGGACAACTTCAAAACTATTGTGCCAAAAATTTGAAAATCAAGCTAAGTGAAAAGAAAAGATCGAGATGGGTCTATATTGTCCTACGTCAAGGTATCAAGACTGCTTCCAATTACACTTATGGATGAACTTGAGCCTTGTAGTGGATGCCAAGATCATTGCCTTAAGCTTGTGATTGTCTCTAACATAGGCTTGGCATGGTCGATAAGTTGGTCTGACGGTACAGATAACCTCTCGCACTCACACATGTTTTTGACTAAACCTTGTGGTATGTTACAAACTCTGGTAAAATGAAATTTTGATGTAAACACAAGTCTAAAGTTAGTCTTTGACATGATGAATGAACATTGCTTGGGGTAGTTCACCTTGTATACACTTGTTAGATTGATTTCCTGCTTATACCTGCTATGTGCTACTTTCAGTGGTGAACTCCTTTAAATTGCTTGAAATTAGTCAAAATGCTTAAATGCCATATTTCATCTCACTTGATCAGTTTGAGCAGTTGCTAGCACTTGTACTTATTGCTATACACACATGACAGCACCACCTCTAGAGCATCTTTTCAATCTAATTGCTATACTCTTGAAGCTTTTGCATTTGTGCATTTCTTGCATTCATAACATGTTTTGAGGGGGAGTTGCAGTCTTTGGGATTTAGCTTGATAAGTGCATGTCTCAACAAGGGGTAGAAACTTACACACAAAAAAGAGAGTCATTCATTCATTTGAGCGAGATTGCATTTGTTCTGGGGGAGTTGCATTTGAGTTGCTTTTGCTAGATGTGTTAAGCCTTTGCCTCTTCTGGAGGGTCTAGCTATTTTCTGGCTTTTTGAGCTTTCCTAGTGGTGTTGAGCCCTTTTACCTCTTCTTGAGGGCTAGCTATGTTTTGCTTGGTTGCGTCGAGTCATTGCCCATGTCTTTGCGGACAAAGTTTTGCCAAGTGGTGCTCATTTCAAATGGCCCTGTTTTGGCTTCTCTTTGGCTTTTGGTCATTTGGATGAGTTCTTCCTTCCTCTTCTTTTTCTTTTGCTCAAGCTATTCATGTGTTGGTGTTGACAATGCACTCATCAAGGGGGAGATTGTAAACACAAGGTTGATATGTGTCCTTATGGTTTGATTTGTGATGAGTGATTGTCAACGTGATCCACGACCTATGTTGAGTTGGTGACTGATCTTAGCGTGAGCTGGGTGATGCAACATGTCTCTTGTCTTGTGGTGTGCAGGTGTGGAGCTCGGAGGCAGTGGTCGACGGTGAGGAGAAGGTCAAGTAGAGACGTATCGTGCCGATAGACCAAGAGCGGTGAAGGGCAAGCATGAGGCTTGGACCTAGGGACTTGGAGGCCATTGTTGACGGTCCTTAAGTATCAAATTTAATTATCAAATAAACAAAGAAAAGGATCCAAATGCAACCGACACCCAGACTTAGGGTTTTATCTGACAGAATTCCATGAGTTTTGGTTTTTGTCTATTTCTACAGGGGGTTATCTGGAATTATGGAATAAAGGCCCACACATCGGGTTTACATAGAGATATTAACGTGCCGCGCAATTATCTTACATCTAGAAGAGTCGAGAAGCCACAGGAACGAACGGGAGACCGGACGGGCTCGGGGGCAGGGCGCCCGCCCTCCCCCTAGGGCGCCCGCCCTGGCCTTTCCACCAATCATGGCCAATCTCGCGGATCATGCTCCACCGACCTAAAGGATCAAGGATAACCGTTCAATCAATGTCAGTTTGATCTTACGGCCCATATTCAGTTGGAAGGACTATATAACCAGACCCCCGGGCCCCTGGAGGAGAGCGCCTCTCAACCCTAATTCATTATTCATCAGGGAGAAGAAGCCTCTGATCAAGCCCTAGAGCCACCACATCAATTAGATCTATAGTTTAGCATAGCTACATAGGATTAGAACTAGAAGGAGTCAATCTTCGATTGGTTTCCGGATCTGTCAAGAAGATTCTTGGTAATTCTCTATAGTTCTTCAATTGTTCATCTTTGTTCTTCGATATTATGAATATGACTTTGTTCTACTTCAATATATTGATTATGACTTTGCTCTACTTGTTTATATTCGCAATTATATTGTTCTTAGTTTATCATAGTTATATAGTTGGCTTAGTTAGATTGGAATTATATACATGTTTAGGATCGTATAGTGTTTATCCATCGGATCCATGGGTAAATGATAGATATTGTGTAGGCGTGGTGCCTATACCGTATTTATCTGCGATTGTACCCTATATGCCAGATCGTGGGGTAGTTCGTGGTAGTGACAGCTCCATTGATTCTTATATAGTCCCCCTCTCGTGTATAGGGCTGGCAGAGCAACATTATTACATTAGAGTGATTGCGATGTTTCTCATATTCCTTGATAATATCACTATGCATGGGTGTAGTCCTGTCTTACAATGATTGCTAAGTATAATTGCACTAACTATGATATGCTAGACTGTATAGTTAAGAATAACTTAGGAAATATTCTTGTAGTTCGTCCTAATTCCATGCTAATGACTTGCTAGAATATCTAATTGAGGTGCTTATCATATTTATATGTGGCTAAGTTATGCTGATCAGATTAATTATCATTGTCACCATTCATTACTTTATATATATCCTTTATGTGACACTTATTCCTGTATGAAAGAGATGCTCTCAATTATACATGCAATGATAGATACTCAATTCTATATTCCATTCTATAATCAACATTGATGATTAGAAATCCCTTCCCAGTGATAAAAATATAAATAACGATACTTGGAATACTTTCCGGTTAAAATGCTTCACCGGTATTAATCTGTGCGCTTGCAGATCCCATTTGATTATTTATTTAGAAGAGCAATTGCATATTTCAATACCGCGTCTCTTATGCCATGCTGGGGATGACAACTTGGCTTAAGTGGCATGAGGGATAGGTTTGGCATTTTTGGCGCCGTTATCAGAATTAGAAAACTAAGTCTACTTTTGGTAGTGACGTTAAGAATGCCCAACAAGCATTTTTGGTGCCGTTGCCGGGGAAGGTTGATTACTAATCAGGAATGAATATAGAATTTTTAGTCATCATTCGCATCACTAATATGATTGAGATTATCAATTCTCTCATACAGTTTCACCCTGATATTTTTTCTATTTTATCTTATGTAGGGTGATGTATGAATAGAAGACATCTTCGAGGAAATTTTGTTGACAATCCCGAAGCGTTATTCAAAAAATAAGAGCCAAGCTCAAGAAGAGATCATCAACACTTCAGCGCGAAACTTCATCCAATCAAGAAGATCACCGAAGTTTCACCCAAAACTTGTCTTCAGAGTTCGAAGTCATGGCAAACAAATCGATCCATGAGTTCTCAGCTCCCACTACGAACAACATCCGCACTGGACCTGCTGCAGAGATCGACGACAACTTTGAACTCAAGCCTAGACTTATCAACATGGTGCAATCCAACCAGTTCTGTGGAAAGGCACATGAAGATGCTAGTGCTCATCTCCAACACTTTCTAGAGATTTACAGCACATTCACCATATCAGGAGTCCCCAGAGATGCTATACTACTTCGCCTCTTCCCATTCTCACTGTTAGGGAGAGCGAAGCAGTGGTTCTACACTACAAAGGACAAGAATACTACGTGGGCACTCTGCTCCACGAACTTTCTGGCTAAATTCTTTCGCATGTGCAAGACCAATGCTCTCCGTGGGAAGATTACAATTTTCAGCAACAACATGACGAATCTGTTCCAGAAGCATGGGAGCGCTTCCAAGTCTACATCTTAGAATGTCCCCATCATGGAATGGAGAGGTGGCTACTGATGCAGATGTTTTATCATGGGCTCGGCAAGAATGCCCGAGAAACCATGGATGCTGCAGCTGGAGGAGCATTCTTATCACTCACCATATCACAAGCCACAGCTCTTGTGGAGAAGATGGCGTCCAACCAAGGCTGGAATGAAGAGAGGACCCAGACACGCAAGAAAGGTGGAGGTATGCATCAGCTCAAGGAGGTAGACATGCTGTCTGCAAAGCTAGACCTGCTCATGAAGAAGCTCGATGATAGAGGTGGAGATAAGAAAGAAGTTATGCACATCTACGACTCTCACATGACTTGTGAGGAGTTTTGAGATACTAGACACTCAGGCAATCACTGCCCTGAGATGCTTGAGGATGTGAACTACATCAACAACAACAACAACTACTACTACAACCGTCCTCAACAAAATCAAGGTTGGAATCAACAAAGGCCTAACTACTCAGGTAATTATCAAGGTAACAGTTCTTACAACAATAATAATAATTTTCCACCTCTAAGAGAGTTAGTGTCAAATGAAGGAAAGCTAATGGATAATCTATCTAAGAAATTGGCATCTAATGATAAAATGCTAGAAAATATAAATAAGAGAATGGATAATTTCTCTACTGCCATCAAGAATCAAATTAGCTTTAATAAAATGATTGAATCTCAGTTAAATCAAATAGTTGCTGCTGTTCCTGCTACTAACCCCGGTATACCATCACAACCGGAAGGATTAGAATCTACAAATCTTGTAGACATGTTTGATGCTGGTAACTACTCGAGTAACCCCGTCACTGAAGTTACTACTGACCTTCTGCCGGTCAAGAGAGGCGATCTAGGACGCCCCATCATCCCGATCTCCATCGGCATGGTGGACTTCCCAAAAGCACTCTGCGACTTTGGCTCCAGCGTCAACATTATGCCTAGGGTACTCTATGAAAAATTCTTTACATATCCTTTATTAGAAACAATCATGTGTTTGCATTTTGCAGATCAGGTGTTATGTTTTCCAAAGGGAATATTGAAGAACCTTTGCGTCTGAGTTGGTACCTTGTACGCCCCAGCAGACTTTGTGGTGATAGAGACCGGTAATGATGAGAGGGCACCCATCATCTTAGGGAGGCCATTCTTAAACACCTCGGGAGTTGTCATCTACGCTAGCGCTGCCAAGATCAGTTTCTACATCAAGGGAAGGAATAAGACGTTTTCCTTCAAGAACAAGACTACACAAATCCCAGAGCAATCTCGACATGAACCAAGGAAGAGGACCAACGGGAGGAACAAGAACAAGCAAGTGTGGACCGAGTCAGCTAGGATGGTCACTGCAGTTCAAGGAGGTCAAGATCATTGACTTAAGTCACCGTTCCTAACCAAGAAGGACGACCCAGGAATGCCAAGCATCTATTGCTCCATAAATGGATAGAACTTCTACAAGACACTTTGCGACACCGGATCGAGCGTCAACATAATGGCCGCAGTCACCTATCGGCTCTTGTTCGGAACCATGCTCCTAAAACCAACATACATTCAGCTCCAGATGGCAGATCAGACATTTTGAGACGTTGAAGGTATAGTAACTGATGTTCCTATCAAAATAGACGATCATTTTGTCCATACAGACTTTCAGGTTATTGACATGGGAGAAGACGAATACGATCCATCCGTCATCCTTGGAAGACCGTTCCTCAGCACCGTTAAAGCAATCATCTACATTGGAACTGGAGAAGTCCATATGCACTTCCCCTCAGAGAAGGTACGCCGCTATTTTACTTACCCTAACTATATCGTTGAAGACTCTAAGCAGGTTAGGACAAGAAGAAGACGACGCAGCTGCAACCAGAAGAGGCAAATCATCAAGGACGGATGGGCAGACTACGAAGGAGAAGTGGTAAGGTCTGAAGACATACAGCTTGAACAAGATTATCCTAAGGAGACTGTAGCACCGAGTCAGGTGTGGAAAGAGAAGATAACTATACACGAAGAGGAGGCGCCACCGGAAGCACCGACTACGCCACCCAACGAACCCCAGGACAACTGAGAAAACGGAGAGTCCTGTTTGGAGGACTTAAAAACACCGAACGCATTGCCAAGAGGTAAACTTGGTAGTTATCCTTTCCCTTTCAAATATTTAAAATACTTTACTTAGTTAATTATGTTCATACTATCCTAAAAAGAAAATAAAAATAGTAAGCCCGATGTGAGTACACGAGTGGCATAAAACCCATAAGTACATTCACTGTGGTGGCATAAAAATAAAATAAATATTTCTTCTCTGCTTTATAAAACGAAAATATAAAAATAGAGAGTAACATTTATTGAGGAGGCTCAACATGATAAAGGCTAGATATTTATGCTAACACCTAATCAGTTCCACAAAGCTTTGTTGTCTATTTGAGCTCCACAGAATTTAAGAATCAAGAAGACTAGCAGACGGAGGACATTCTAATCGCTGTTAGGATACTGCCAACTTTCAAATACACCTCTGCCACCTGCTAGCTACATCAGAAGAAATTACGTCAAAATTCAGCTTGGGGGAGAGCACCCCCATTTATCTCGCTAAGTATTTCTATCTATCTTTATACTTATACTATATTAAAATATAAATATACATAACTATGAAAAACCAAATAAAGATTTTATGCTTATATATATATCTTTTGCTTAATGTACTTAATAAATAAATAAAGTAGGCTATGCTAAACTGAATCTTAATAATAAAACTCTAGCATGGATGTGATGAATAGCTACTCTGCCTAATTTTCAAATTTGAGTTCTCTCTCAAGTTTAGACATAACTGTTATAATTTAAAGCTTACTCTAAACCTGAACTTGTGGGAAGAGAACTTGATCTGAAGTCTAAGTTGTTAACAGATACGATATGGGAAAGTTGAGTTGCTGTTTATCTATTCCTAGAGATGCTAAAATTCTAGAGGATTTTATCTTTGAAAATCTTTAAAATATCATATGATGAGTTTCTGTATGATGAGAGTTTAAATTTCTACCACAGCCATATGTACATGCTTGCTAGATTTTGAGCCACACATTTACTTTTTGCTGCTTATGAGCATTGAGTGTGGTCAAGCTGTGTAGAACCTTAGGAGCTTGTCATGTGGTTAAATCAAGATTCACTTGCACGTTCACTCACACATGCTGCTTCTACTCCGGAAGTACGCATCCATATATATCCACTCTTCCCATCTCTAGAACCACCCAAAAATATTCTACTCCTAATCCGGGAGAGAATAGCCAAAAATATTTCTGTTTTTTCCTGTGAAATAAATGCTCGAGTTATCTTGGTTACTACCACTTGCTATATTATTTCAGGAGATGAGTGCTCTAAAAAAAAGAGAGATACGAGGAAATAAAAAGGGGCAAGTGTCCGGAACCTCGAAAGAAAAAGTGAGACGAGAGGTAAAAATGGACAAGTGTCCGACAGTAGAATTAGGGGTACAAGATACCCACCAGAGAGGAAAGAAAAAGAAAATATAGAGCATCTCATTCTCCTCAAAAAGTTTCAAAAGAGCAAGAAAGGTATGTATCCCCTCAAGAGAGCAAAAGTAGAATTAGACTTTCACTATTGTTATTACCATCATCACCATACATTATTCATTCACCACACATGCACATCTTGATTTGACTTATTGACTTATTTCTCTGGATCCATGGTTTGACTATACAATAAATGTCTTGTAAGTATGTATACTTTATCTCCCACCTATGAGCTCCAGATATCAAAAGCCTTATTAGAGTAGGATGAGAGAGAAAGCAATGTCACTATGCCTTATACCACAAATACTACATATTTTGAGAGAAGGCATATACCATCACTGCCTTGGTAAGGATCCAAAAATACCACAAAAGAGAGATATGAGAGAGTCATACAAGGAATCTCTGAGTTTTGTTTGAAAATATGCAAAAACTCTAGGGCTATAGCTGATCAAGAATAAGAGACATGGCACTTGACTAGACCGTTCTATCTTTTAACTACTCAAGACAGAAGTGACGGTTACAAGTCCCATGGTAAAAGGTAAAATGAATAAGTTTTAAGTCTTGATAGTTTACTCTAACTTAGAGATGAGACCTCATTTAGAAGCATGTGTACTGTCAATTTTCAAAGGTATTTCAGCAACTTCTGATCCATCGCTGAGATTATCCTTGCTCAGGGACGAGCAAGAGATAAGCTTGGGGGAGTTTGTTGACGGTCCTTAAGTATTAAATTTAATTATCAAATAAACAAAGAAAAGGATCCAAATGCAACCGACACCCAGACTTAGGGTTTTATCTGACAGAATTCCACGAGTTTTGGTGTTTGTCTATTTCTGCAGGGGGATATCAGGAATTATGGAAGAAAGGGCCACACGTCGGGTTTACATAGAAATATTAACGTGCCGCGCAATTATCTTACATCTAGAAGAGTCCAGAAGCCACGGGAACGAACGGGAGACCGGACGGGCTCGGGGGCAGGGCGCCCGCCCTCCCCCCTAGGGTACCCGCCCTGGCCTTTCCACCAATCACGGCCAATCTCGCGGATCATGCTCCACTGACCTAAAGGATCAAGGATAACCGTTCAATCAATGTCGGTTTGATCCGACGGCCCATATTCACTTGGAAGGACTATATAACTTGAACCCCTGGACCCTGGAGGAGAGCACCTCTCAACCCTAATTCATTATTCATCAGGGAGAAGAAGCCTCTGATCAAGCCCTAGAGCCACCACATCAATTAAATCTCTAGTTTAGCATAGCTACATAGGATTAGAACTAGAAGGAGTCAATCTTCGATTGGTTTCCGGATCTATCAAGAGGATTCTTGGTAATTCTCTATTGTTCTTCAATTATTCATCTTTGTTCTTCGATATTATGAATATGACTTTGTTCTACTTCAATATATTGATTATGACTTTGCTCTACTTGTTTATATTCGCAATTATATTGTTCTTAGTTTATCATAGTTATATACTTGGCTTAGTTAGATTGGAATTATATACATGTTTAGGATCGTATAGTGTTTATCCATCGGATCCATGGGTAAATAATAGATATTGTGTAGGCGTGGTGCCTATACCGTATTTATCTGCGATTGTACCCTATATGCCAGATCGCGGGGTAGTTCGTGGTAGTGACAGCTCCATTGATTCTTATATAGTCCCCCTCTCGTGTATAGGGCTGGCAGAGCAACATTATTACATTAGAGTGATTGCGATGTTTCTCATATTCCTTGATAATATCACTATGCATGGGTGTAGTCCTGTCTCACAATGATTGCTAAGTATAATTGCACTAACTATGATATGCTAGACTGTATAGTTAAGAATAACTTAGGAAATATTCTTGTAGTTCGTCCTAATTCCATGCTAATGACTTGCTAGAATATCTAATTGAGGTGCTTATCATATTTATATGTGGCTAAGTTATGCTGATCAGATTAATTATCTTTGTCACCATTCATTACTTTATATATATCCTTTATGTGACACTTACTCCTGTATGAAAGAGATGCTCTCAATTATACATGCAATGATAGATACTCAATTCTATATTCCATTCTATAATCAACATTGATGATTAGAAATCCCTTCCTAGTGGTAAAAATATAAATAACGATACCTGGAATACTTCCCGGTTAAAATGCTACATCGGTATTAATCTGTGCGCTTGCAGATCCCATTTGATTATTTATTTAGAAGAGCAATTTCATATTTCAATACCGCGTCTCTTATGTCATGCTGGGGATGACAACTTGGCTTAAGTGGCATGAGGGATAGGTTTGGCATTTTTGGCGCCGTTATCACAATTAGATAACTAAGTCTACTTTTAGTAGTGACGTTAAGAATGCCCAACAGCCATGTGACCAGCTGCGGTGGCTAATATCTAGGACATCGACAAGCGCAACTGTACATAAAAGTGACTGTGTTGACCAAGTCAAGACAATGGACATGCGAGTCAAGCGAGGCTCAGGAAGACTTGGCGGGCCGACTAGTTGAGGACGGCGGTGACACATGTCGTGTGGTCGGGGACACGTATGGAGTACTCTACTCGCGGCTGGTTTGGTGGCTTGGACCTTAAAACTATCAGTGGAGGGTTTCATGGGTTTGGGCCTTAAAACCTGGGCAGAGGTTCCAAGGAGGAACGAACAACGCGTGATGACATTGAGGAGTTTGCGTCGAGACAAAGCTATCTCATGAAGGGCGCGGTGGCTATCGGATGAAGATTATGTCGGGTTGGACTAGAATGCCCCTGTGGCTAGCTGGTTCACTCCAAAATATCTAAGGGCAAATGGGGAATGTGTAATAGGCCTATAAATAAGAGATGGCAGCCCCCAAACCATCTCATGTCTTCTATTTTTATGTTTCATCATCCATTTTAGGTTTTCATTTCCACTAGTCTTCTTAAGTGGGAGAGACCCACAAACTCATGAGAGTTTTGTAAGAACTCTTTTTAGTAGCGGGAAAGGTGGCCCTAACCATCTTGTGTCCTTTGAGATTTAGTTTGTGAATTGTGTTCTTTGCGTTCTTTGAGTTCTTCCCGAGTTCCCTTTTGCCCCTTCTCTTTAGTGGCTCGATTCTTTGATTTGAGATTGTTTCGATCTATGTTTGTTGAGTTGATTTGATCTATGACGTGATTTGAGCCTTTCCACCGAAGGAACTCAACTAATTCCTCACGAGATCGCAGATCGGGTCGAATCATGGTGGTTTCAAAACCGGTATTTTTTTGGGGTTTTATGATTTTCCGTTGATTGGCTTGAAATTGGGTGCTGATCTTTTTGGAGTAGCCTACCAACTATGCGATAAACCTCTCTGCAAAGTTTCAAGTCAATCGGAGTTGATTTAGTTGAGTTTTGGTCTTCAAATTTATTTTCTTGAAATCCGCTCAAAAATACCAGACGCGTCCGGTATTTTTATCCTTGGGATTTCAAGGTGAACTTTGGTGGAGACCTTCCCCTGGGTGTCTAGAAGCTATGGTTAAAATTCATAATTTTTGGACACCATTTGGTATGGTTTTTGATTTTTTTTCCAAGGTCGCTCTGTGCTGTTTCAGCATACTGGATATGTGTGGTATTCAACTAGACGTGTGTTGACGGTCCTTAATGCTCACATTTAACCGTCAACTAATCATGGAAAAGGATCCAAATGCAACCAACACCCAGACTTAGGGTTTTATCTGACAGAATTCCACGAGTTTTGGTGTTTGTCTATTTCTGCAGGGGGTTATCAGGAAATACGGAGGAAAGGCCCACATGTTGGGTTTACATAGAGATATTAACGTGCCGTGCAATTTTCTATCATCTAGAAGACTCTAGAAGCCACGGGAACGAACGGAAGGCCGAGCGGACCCGGGGACAGGGCGCCCGCCCTCCCCCCTGTAGCACCCGGTTTTAAGAACAAACCAGATACACACCATATGTGAGCCCAGGAAGTCAAATCTCACATATAGCCACAAATAGGGGTAATATCAATAGACAATGCTTATATAATGAACTTAGTATAAAAGATATTGTTGATGCAAAAAGATCTGCAAACACAAAGGGCTAATACCCGATTCAAACGTTAAGGCGTGCCAGCCGATTTGACCTTACTATCGGCAAAGGTGGTAACTCGAATACTTTAGTCCTGACAACAGCGATGCTCCCGGATGTCACGGCTAAGAGGTACTCACGCGGAACTTGAGAACACGCCGAGCTTAAGTCGACGAACTCCTAAGAACTCGTAATAAAAGGAAAAAAATATGACGAAGTCGTCGAAAAGTAGATGCTGGAATATGAGTAAAAACGTGTATTTGATTGATTGATTAATGTCTCATTACAAAGCCCTAGGGTCCATATTTATACCCTGCTCAAAGAGCTATAACTAAACACGACCAGAATTCGAATTCCAAATTACACGGAATCCGCATACAAAACGATTTAAACAAATAAGGAAATAACTCAGTTATCCCTCGTGACAAATTGAAACTCTTCCACAACCCGATCAGCAGCTTCCAGACTCCCCCTCTGTATCATCGGCAGACTCTTTTGCCATGGTCATCGGCAGACCTCCTCATCATAGTCATCGGCACAGACACATCATCACCTGTAAACTTAGTCACGTCCAACCTCTCCTTTATCGGCAACCATCCTCATCGGCAACTCATCCTGTAAACCACATACTGTCATCTTATCCTGCCATCCTGGACACGTGCCCAAAAACGGTGTCAACACATGCCCCCCAATTTCGGAGTATGAAACTATTAATGCTCCGAAATTTTCTGCAGTAATGATGCCTTTTCCCGCAATTAATGCTCCTAATCTGGTAACCGACAACCTCAATCCAAACAACTCCGATCCTATTCTCCTGCAGATTCCTCGAAATCCTCAACTTCCTGAACGGGCACTTCCTTCTCATCCGCACATCGGCAATATTACCGTTACGAAGATCTACCGATGGACTAATCAGGACGTTCGTATAAATGGCTACCTTTTACTTTATCCGCCCATCGGCAATATGACCGTTACAATATGCTGCCGATGGACCGACCAGAAGATCCCGTACAATAAAATATCTCCAGGTAATGACCGCTCCCCGTCAAATCACCTGCACAATCCCTTGATTACCGTGCGAACAGTTACCATCTCTACCTGAGCATCCTCGGGTTTCTCGGATGCGGCAAAGAGATAAGTCAGATTTGCCCTTGCCTGTTTTATCCTATAAATAGTTCCTTCTCGGGTACTCCTTCTCCATCACATCATTTCACCATCCCTACTTTTACTTTTCCAGCGGCGGCGCCATTCACAACCTTCGAGACCTCCGACAAGCACTCCTCTTCATCAACTCCGGTGCCCTCAAACGTCCTCTTCACGACAAGATGGCCATTGGCTTCGTCGTCCCTGAGGTCAGATCTCCATCTCATCTCCTGTATTTTTTTCTCGTATTCCTGTTCATCCGCGATTCATCTTACTGAATATTTTCCTTTTCCTTTTTCTTTGTATTTTTTATTCCCCAAAACACTAGGAGTTATCCAACAAAATTGTCATCCCCACCGATCAACCACACCTCCAATGTCTCGGCCCACTAGGGGATCCAGATCCAACTGACCTTATCAATGCAGAAACCAACAGGATTCCCTTTAGAGCCAAAACTTTTTCTTTAGATCTGTGGAAAGACACCTTTCGCTCTTGGCCCAGCCCTACTGTAGGGTGGAAAGACTGGTTCTTGAGAGTCAGCAATTCGAATGAAGTCCAGTGGGGTGAAAGGAAGCTAGCCCAATGCATCAGGCTATCTATTGCCGATATGC
This sequence comes from Sorghum bicolor, assembly GCF_000003195.3. Taxonomy (NCBI): domain Eukaryota; kingdom Viridiplantae; phylum Streptophyta; class Magnoliopsida; order Poales; family Poaceae; genus Sorghum; species Sorghum bicolor. Next base: position 9,897,654 of record NC_012877.2, read on the forward strand.
ACAAGAACGAGTCGCTGTTGATAGCTGCGTCTTATTTTTGGTCAGATACCCTTAATGCTTTCGTCTTTGGCCACGGCCCTGTTTCTCCCACTCTTGCCGATGTAGCTATGCTCACTGGTCTAGACGTCTCTTCTGCCGATAGCACCCACTTCTTTGATACCGCTCCTAGTGCCAAAGTGGAGACTCGCGCTATCGGCGGTTGGTCGGGGTACATTCAGAAGTACCGTGGGAAGGGGCCTGTCACCATAAAGGAACAAACCACCTTTATGAACATGTGGCTGGACAAGTTTGTATTCTGTGGTCGATCGGCAGGACCGACTTCTGTCTATCTATCGGCAGCAGAGAGACTGGCTAACGGTGGCCAATTTCCTCTCAGCCGATACTTGCTTGGCGCTGCCTACCATCTTCTCCATCAGGTAGCCCAGAAACTCCTGCTTGGTCAGTCTATCGGCAACTTGGGAGGTCCCTGGTGGTTTATTAACATGTGGCTCAACCTGCACTTGCATAAGCGCCTTGACTTCAACTTGTTCACACAGCATTTCCCAAGAGATATAGCCGAAAATCATGTGTTGGGCGAAGAGGAATCGGCAACACGTGCCCCCCTGAACTTTGGCGAAGCTGCCATAGTTCTACCTGGTTCAGGGAGTAATCCGGATCAAATCGGCCGATTCTTCCAGACTCTGTATGAGGGATTGGCCAGAGATGAACGACCATGGTTGGCTTATGATGACCCAGACTGTAACACCCTAGGTGTTAAGCATGCATTTAGTCCCCTCACAACATGCATAAGCATCCTCATCAATCATAAGCATCATGAGCATGACACTCTTGTCAAATTATGATTTTATGTGCTTCATTTCATGTGTTTTAAATATGATAAAAATATGATACTTGCTTCTAAAATTGTGAAAAATTCAAATTAGGTTGATTTATGTGTGAGAAGAATTTAGAATATTTTTGTGCAATTTTTGGAGCTATGGAATTTGAGAAATGGGATTTATACAAAAATATCCAAAAAGAATTTATTTAAAACCTAGAACTGAGTTTTAACTTGTAATTCAAATTCTGTTTGGAATTTGGTCTTGCTTGTTAAAGCAAAGTGGTAGAGTTTTTGTTTTGGAACAACTTTGTTTTTGGGAGCAAGAGGTGAAAATGATTTTAAATTGGTCCAAATGAATTTAGAAAGAATTTGGAGAAAAGAAATTAAAAAAAAAAAGGGAAAGGGGGCAGGCGCTGCTGGGCCGACCCGCCTCCCTTCTGGCCCAGCTGAGCAGCGCGGCCCGCTCCCCCTCCCCTCTCTCCCGCGCGCGCGGCGCCCGCCTTGCTCCACCCGGCGCCGGCCACGTGGCGGCCGTACGCCGGCGTTGGACGCGCCGCGGCCGGCCTCCAACCCCCCCTGGTCGGGACGCCGGCGCTGGCTCCCAGGCCATTTCGTCCATCCTGTCTCCCCCGCTCCCTCCTTCTCCTTCCTCCGCTCAAACCGCGCCGCAGCAGCCGCTCCTCCGCGCGCCATTGCCGGAGAGAGCTCCGCCGCTCGTCGCCGGCCACACCAGAGCCTCAAGCTCGACGCCGAGAGCACCAGGGCACTCGCCGTCGCTAGGGTAAGCTCGTGGGAACGCTCTACCGAGGTGAGAGTCCGTCGAGCGCCATGAATCGCTCGCTGGAGTTACCCCGAGCTCGCCGGAGTACTCCGCCGCGGTGGATCTAGCGTTTCCCTGCGTCTTTTCGCTCGTTCTTTGTTGCGCTAGGTCGGTAGGAAGGTGAGGAAGCTCGGAGAGGCGTTTGCGCACGCTCTACCGCGCCGGAGCAGCCTGGCCACGGCGAGCAGCGCCGCCGTGCCGCCATGCATGCTCGCCGGAGGTGTTCCGGCCGTCCTCTGGTCGATCCAAGGGTACCGCTGGGTGCGTCTTGCTGTGGGGAGCACGTTGGTGCTCACCCCGTGGCCGGAGACCTCACCGCCGGCGAGATCCGCTCGTCGGAGGTGAGCTCCCTCTCGGTCTCGCTGACTGGTGGGGTCGGGGACCCACTGTCAGTCGCAGGGGTACCCCGGTGGGTGTAGATCTGGGTGAGCGTAGCGTTTTTCGTCGGTTTTCTTGAAAAAGTGTTTTCCAGAAATTGATTTAAAGTTTGTAAAATCTATATCTTGAGTTCTACAGCTCCAAATTGAATGAAATAAATTTTGGTGTGTTCCTTATTTCCAGATCTATATCCTAGTATGATTGCATGTCATGTTTGAGTAACTTTTCTGTGTAAGAATAATTAATCCATGTTTTTGTTAAACTTGGAAAATGCATAGTAAATGAAATATGGCTCAGAAAAATGTGAAACTTGTTTTGCTGGCTCTGCATGTGTGTTTACTCACTGAGAAAATATTGTTACATATTATTTGGTGTATAAATGAAATTATGGTAATTTAAATGCTTGCATGGCAGTGGTTTATGATTTTTAATAATTAATTGGATCATGCAATAAATCTGGAAAATTTTGTGGGTATTTCTTATGATATTAGACAAATTGTAAAAATATGAAATCTGTTGTTTGACACTTATATCACAGTAGGGTGATTTTACTTGCCTTATTAATTAATCTTGTGATTTTTGTGGCTCAAAATAAGTAACCAAAAATTATGAAAAATTTTCAGTAAACTTTATGCTTAGCTGGAAGTCTCCTGTAATTTTTGTGGAATTTATTGATGAACAGAATTGCATGTCATTTTTAATGGGCTTAGAAATGAATAAAGAAAACTATGAATGGTTGTATATATAGGTTGAATGGAATAAGTTGGGTTTGGTGTATCTTTGAAGCATCATGGAGGTTGCTGGTTGCATTTGAAAAATAATTATAGAAGAGATTGTAATAGATGTTTGATTCAGTTATTTATTCTTGGATGATGTTGACTACCTTGTAATAAGCATGATCAAGTGCATTACCTATGCATCATAACATGACTCCTTTGGTACTCTCTCATATAAGCATCCACTCGGGCATCTCGCACTCCACTCATGAGCATATATGCATCATACAGGCTCGCAGGAGAACGAAGTGGGACCCGAGGAACCCGAGGAGATACAGGGGCAGGAACCTCCGGAAGCACAAGAGCCCGGAGAGGAACTGCAAGAGTGCCCGGATCACCGACCCAGCACGTTTGAGAAAGGCAAGCCCCGGAGCATTCTAAGTCTCCCTATTCTCGCTAACTTATATAAAGTGCTATACTTATTCTATTATATTGCATATTACGTGATAGGAGTTGCCTGATACCGTTGCTGCATATGTACTCCTTGTTATCCCTACTCGTTATCTACCTTGTCCTATGTAGATAGGCGCGGAGTCTATGCTTAGCTTGCCTAGTCCGGTAGAAGTCGGGTGATGTCCTGTCACCTGCGAGATATAGGTGGATACCGGCTTGATTAAGCAGTGGTTGCTGGGGAAAGAAATAACCAAGTGTGGAAAGTAATTGGAGACCGGGCAGGGTCTTATGGTGGGTTGCCCATAGTGCCCCTGCCTGTGTCGACTAAGGACCGATCGTTGACGGCCCTCTTGTCATGTTGAACGCATGCCCCACACTTAGCTGGAAGGATAAGTCGTTCCGACCGCGAAGCCTGAACACTATCCGGGCCGGGAATCGAGCCGCCATGCGCTGTATTGGTGGTGGTTGAGGAGAACGACGAGAGCGCGGCGCGCAACCTTGGTATACCTTGGATACCTCGGTCGCCGGAACGGTCCTCGGGTACTGGCGGTGCCTGCCGAACCCGCGAATTGGTCCTGGATAGTGTAATACGGTGATCTGTAGCTCACTTGATCAGTGAGTGTGGTTTGTGTGGGGAATAACTCGCCAGCTGGTTAGAAATCGATTCGAATCGCCATCGCTCCTGGATAGTGAGCACTTGACATGAGCTTCGTCCTCGTAGTAAGGACTATGGAACACTTGGGTTATAATGAAACGGGTTTATGACTGCTGTGATGAGGTACTATCATAGTCTCATACTTGCTTGTATTAGCACAGGAGCAAACCTAGATAATAGACAATGATACTTTCAACTTGAGCAGATTAAAAGAAGAAAAGAATTATGTAGGTTCGGATAATGAAACCTTGCGGTCTTTGCAAAATGGTTGTCAGCTACCCCACTAGATAGCCTTCATGATCCTTGATGAGTCTTTATTTTAGGTTTATGGCGGGTAAGTCTAGCTGAGTACATTCTCGTACTCAGGGTTCTATTCCCATGTTATTTTGTAGATGGTCAAATGTACTATGGTTATTGCATCCTCTGTCTGTACCCAGCTATGGGTGATGACTAGACCAAGGGCGATGGTCACTCCGTCTCTTCTTTTGCTTTTGTGGGAATGACCGAACTATGGCACTGTATCAGACTTATCGCGTGTGTTGTATTTTCGAACTATGAAGCTTCCGCTACTTGAAGAACTTGGTTTGTAATAACTTTAAGCACTCCGAGGTATTTATGAATGTTGTAATCTGGATGTGATTGTGGATGGCGACCGCTAAACTTATTACGATCTTGGCTGTATATGTGATGTGAGGTTTGAAATCCTTCGAGATTTCACGGACTACCGGGATTATATGGGCTTAAGCGTGATAGTTCGACTATGCAAATGGTCACTATTAGGCTTAATCTCTTATAATTTGGTCGGTTCTGTTACAGCTGGTATCGGAGCAAAGTTTAGCGAGTTACTGTTCATAAGTACGTTTTAAACAAAAATCTAAACCGGTTTAGTAAAAGATTTTATTAATTAATTAATAATGATCAAGGTGTTAAACTAAGTTTTGGAAAAATTATCTAGTGTGCCATGGTCATATCCTTTATGCCCAGTTAAGGACTCTAAGGTGGCTAGCTAAGTACTGACTTGGGGGTTAATGCATCATATTTTTATTTCGTCGCTCATACGGCGTGCAATAGTATGAGTGCCATTCATTTGAATGGTAATGTATGGACCAATTCTTCTTCTACGCCATGGTAAGTGGGAGTTGTGAGAGCATGATCGGATACACTGCCGGTCTAGGGAAGCGTTGTCAGGTGCTGTGTCATGCACACGTGTTGGTGTGTCTTGGGAACAGTACCGTATGCTGGGAATTCCGTCCTGAGAGGCGATGCCGTCATTAGGGCGATGATGTGGGTAGTGACACGTCACATGCATGGACGGGTGTCTGTGTATGTGAAGTGTATAGTTTTAAATTTTGTTATGCACGACCATACTGTGGGTGGGCTGAAATGAGTTTTCTGCAGGTACACTAACCACGTTCTCGCTTAGAACGCTAGTTACGTATGAGAGAACGTTGGGTGCCACCGCATATACCGCTTAGTGTTAACCTTTGTTTTCTAAGTTTGTGAGATCGTAAGTTCGTGCATGCATCATGTTCATTTCATATCATTGCTTACTTTCCCCCTTAATTTAATCTGTCCCAATTCTAAACAAAATAATTAAAGGTAATCCTCGCTCTTACCCACGGTATTCCATTTGCAGCAGATGGCACGCACTAGGCTCACAGCTCGCAAGTCCACTGGTGGGCGGGCCCCTCGCCGTCCGTTGGCAGCTAGGAGCTCGCGACATAAGAGCAAGTTCCTAGAGGAGTTTGGGATGCCCACTTTGCTTTGGAGGGTGCTCAGTTCGATGGGGTATCCCAAAGGAAGGGAGCCTCGCTACTATTGGGATAAGGAGCCGCTTGGTGACGAGACCCTGGTGGGGATTGAGGCAGTTGTCCCTACCAGTGGAGGAGACCCTGCTTGGGGCGGCTGGGTGTACGAGTCCCGAGGTGTCACGCCTTTCCACGGTGCCAGCAGGGCAGCTTTCGCAGTTTTGAGGGACCTCATGGAGAGGTTTCCACAGGAGCTGGCCCGCGCCTTCGCTGGGGTGTTTCCCCGGGGTGACCCCTACACTTCGGTGTGGGATCAGTCCGAGGTGAATGCTCTAGAGAGGAGTGCGGATGAGGACCAGCACAGTGACAGTGCAGCTATGAGTGCCATGTACGCGTTGATGAAGACCTATGGAGGCCTGGAGCGTTGTTTGGGTCGCTTGTCCGGGTCTCTTCTCACCGTCCAGGATGAGAAGCGTCAGTTGCAGCGTGAGTTTGACTCTGAGGTTGAGAGGCTACAGGCAGAGTTGGCTCGTGTGACCAGAGAGAGAGACCAGGCAGTCCAGAAGAACAGTGAGCTGAGTCAGGACCTGCTTGCAGTACGGGAGCAAAAGGACAGGGTGACTACTGCTCACAGGAACTGCGAGCGCATGCTAGTCCATGTGCTTGGACAGAGGAATGAAGCCTGGCACGCGGAGGACACTTTGAGGGCCCGACAGCTAGAGCTAGAGCAGCAGCTAGCTAATGCCGAGGAGTACAATGAGAACTTGCATGAGGAGATCCACCAGCTGCATAACCAGCTCCACCCTCACCACCTACCTGGAGCCGCGGAGCTAGACTCTGAGGACGAGATGGACGCGGATCCCGAGCTAGGAGCAGCTGCTAGTGGTGACGAGGATGAGGATGGCTCTGGCATGGACAGTGACCACAGCGAGTAGATGCTAGGGCTCTAGAGCTAGTCTTCCCTCTTTTGTGATGTATGTTGCGTGGCATGTCATGTACTTTTGGATCTGGGCTGTGTAAGACTTTATGAGTTGATACGGAAAGTCCAGTGTATGTATGCTGGCAAGTTGGATGTACGCGAACCTTGTTGCGTGAATGATAAGTAATCTGTTAGTGATGTTGTGCGTGGATAATGAGTTGTTGTGCCTTTGTTATTGTGTGAATTTATTCCTTCAGTAAATTCAGTATGGCACGATTTTACACATTTTCTACCGGTTGATGGCAACTCCTAACGATTGCTTATCATTGGCGTATGCAGATGGTGCAAACACGTGGCGGGGGTAGCAGCAATCCGGGCCTTGGAACAGGTACATCCGGAGGTGGGTCTCAACGGATTGAGGACAGAGCACCAACACCGCCACCACCACCGCCACCCCCGTACACTGCGGATGTGTTTTTCGCGCAGTTTCTGGGAAGCCAACGCAACATGGAACAGATGCAGCGCAATATGGAAGAAGCTTTGCGCAACATAGCTGACAACACCCGTCGTGGAGATAATCAGGGCGGTCGGGAGGTCAACCAGTACAGTTCGTTCAAGGACTTCATGGATACCAAGCCACCAATCTTTAAGGAGGCCTTGGAACCGCTCGAAGCAGATGAGTGGATCAACACCATGGAGCAGAAGTTTCGTCTTCTCCGAATGACAGAAGAACTCAAGGCTGAGTATGCGGCACATCAGTTGCAAGGACCCGCTGGGATTTGGTGGTCCCATCACCGAACCACCTACCCAGAGGGGACACCAATCACCTGGAACCGCTTCACCACCGCTTTCCGGGGAAATTACATTCCTCCTGGTGTGGTTGAAATGAAGGTTGGGGAGTTCATGAGGCTGTCCCAAGGGACGAAATCTGTGAAAGAGTATCTACATGCCTTCAATAATCTCGCTCGCTATGCCCCTGAGTTTGTGAACACGGAGGCCAAGAAGATTGCTAGTTTCCAGAGGGGCTTGAATCCAAAGATGCTGAAGACCATGGGTACAGGGGCCAGGGCTACCTTCAATGCTTACATCAGTGACTGTCTGACCCAAGAGAACAATAACAACAACTACAGTGCATCCAAGTCACGTAAAAGGGCTTTTGAAGCAGGATCATCCCAGTCCAGGGCACCCGTGACAGGGCGACAGCAGTATCGTCCCCCTGCCCTAGGTGCTAGGTTCCGACCGCCGCAGAGAAGGAACACCGGACATCCGACACAGCAGAAGCCGTACAAGGCGGCGATAGCTCCTGCCCAGCCAAGGGCAATTCAAGCCGCAACACCTGCCGCCAACAATGCGCCCAAGGGTCCATGCTATAACTGCCACAAGATGGGGCACTTTGCTAAGGAATGTCCCTACCCCAAGAGGCAGCAGCCAACATATCCAGCTCGTGTGCATCATACCTCGATTGAGGAAATCCCGGAAGGAGAACCGGTAACAGCTGGTATGTTTTCTGTCAACCAACATCTTGCAGTTGTTTTGTTTGATTCTGGATCGTCGCATTCATTCATGAGCCAAACATTTGCACAAAAGCATAATCAACCAGTTACAGATCTGGGCTATGGCTACCGCATCAGCTCAGCAGGGGCAGATGTGTTGACCAATAAAGTGGTCCGAGGGGCAACCCTGGATGTAAGTGGCCGAGTTTTTCGGGTAAATCTAGTGGTCATGCCTGGGTTAGTTTTGGATGTTATCATGGGCATGAAATGGATGAGAGAATGGGATGCGGTCATAGATACTGGAAAGAGGATGTTATCTCTCAGAGAACCACAGGGCAGTAACTCTTTTCAAGTACCTCTGCCCCGTCGTCTTGACTTTGCTAGCATCTCCTGTGCTACGCACGTGGTTCCTTTACCACAGATCCCAGTAGTCTGTGAGTTTCCCGATGTGTTTCCCGAGGAGTTACCAGGACTTCCCCCGGATAGGGAGGTAGAGTTTACAATCGAGTTGATACCGGGTACAGCACCAATATCCAGAAGGCCGTACCGGATGCCACCAAACGAACTCGCAGAAATGAAGAAACAACTGAAGGAGTTATTAGAAAAAGGGTTCATCCGGCCCAGCTCGTCGGAATGGGGTTGTCCAGCGTTGTTTGTGAAAAAGAAGGATCAGTCGTTGCGCATGTGCGTGGACTATCGTCCACTCAATGCAGTGACAATCAAAAATAAGTATCCCTTGCCAAGGATTGATATCCTGTTTGATCAGTTATCCAAGGCAAGAGTGTTCTCTAAGATAGATTTGAGATCCGGGTATCACCAAATCAAGATTCGTCCGCAAGATATCCCGAAGACTGCTTTCTCCACCAGATATGGGTTGTACGAGTATCTTGTCATGTCCTTTGGGTTGACAAATGCTCCTACATACTTTATGTATCTGATGAATTCAGTCTTTATGCCAGAATTGGATAAGTTTGTTGTGGTGTTTATCGATGATATCCTGGTGTATTCAGAGAATGAGCAAGATCACGCCGAACATCTGAGAATCGTGCTGACACGATTACGAGAGCATCAGTTATATGCCAAGTTCAGCAAGTGTGAGTTCTGGTTGAAGAAAGTTCCGTTCCTAGGGCACATTTTGTCTGAAGCAGGGATTGCCGTGGATCCATCAAAAGTGCAGGAAGTCATGGACTGGAAGGCACCAACTTCGGTCTCGGAAGTTAGAAGTTTTCTTGGTCTGGCCGGGTATTATCGTCGTTTTATACCTGACTTCTCCAAGATTGCTAAGCCAATGACAAGTTTGCTACAAAAGGATCATAAGTTCGTCTGGACGGAGGGGTGTGAGTTAGCCTTCCGCACCTTGCGAAAGTTGCTAACCACTGCTCCCGTTCTGGCACAACCTAATATAGAGAAGCCTTTTGATGTGTTTTGTGACGCATCGAAGAGTGGCCTGGGGTGTGTGTTGATGCAAGATGGTAGGGTGATAGCTTATGCTTCCCGACAGTTGAGAAAGCATGAAGTCAACTATCCCACGCACGATCTTGAGTTAGCAGCTGTGGTGCATGCGTTGAAGATCTGGAGACATTATCTGCTGGGAAATAAGAGTCACATTTACACCGATCACAAGAGTTTGAAGTACATCTTCACTCATTCCGAGCTGAATATGAGGCAACGACGGTGGTTAGAGCTAATCAAGGACTATGACCTGGAAGTTCACTATCATCCAGGCAAAGCTAATGTGGTCGCAGATGCTTTGAGTCGCAAACCGCACTATCAAATGGTTCAACCGTTGTTTGAAGATGGGTTCAATCTTATGCATCCTGAGGTCTTATGTCATATACAACTCAGTTGTTCACTCGAGAGTCAAGTCATTGAAGGTCAGAAAACAGACAAGGGTATTTTCCACATCAAAGAGAAGATCAAAGATGACCCAAAGACTCAGTTTCGGGTTGATGAGAAGGGAGTACTGTGGTTTCAACAGCGGTTAGTGGTCCCGAAAGATCGGGAGTTGAAGAATCGCATCATGGATGAAGCCCATCTCTCTAAGCTTTCTATTCATCCTGGCAGCAGCAAAATGTATCAAGATCTAAGGCCCCACTTTTGGTGGACCAAGATGAAGAAAGAAATAGCAGCTTATGTGGCCCGTTGTGACACGTGTTGCAGAGTTAAGGCCATCCATATGAAACCTGCAGGTCTGTTACAACCGTTATCAGTTCCGGAGTGGAAATGGGAAGAGGTCAGTATGGACTTTATCACCGGCTTACCGACAACCAGGAAGGGGAATGACTCGATTTGGGTAATCATAGATCGATTAACCAAGTCGGCTCATTTCATTCCAGTCAAGAACACATACAGACCTCCCGAGTATGCTGATATATATATGGCTGAGATCGTCAAATTGCATGGTATTCCCAAAACTATCATATCGGATAGAGGACCGCAGTTCACTGCTCACTTCTGGGAGCGCATGCATAAGAGCTTGGGGACCAGTCTGATAAGAAGCACGGCGTATCATCCCCAGACTTCAGGTCAAACCGAGAGGTTAAATCAAGTGTTAGAAGATATGCTGAGAGCTTGTGTGCTATCATCCAAGGGATCATGGGAATCGTGGTTACCTTTGGCTGAATTCTCCTACAATAATAGTTATCAAGAGAGCATCAAGATGGCCCCGTTTGAAGCTCTGTATGGTCGAAAATGTCGAACTCCGTTAAACTGGGTTGAACCTGGTGAAAGAAGATACTATGGTATCGACTTTGTGAATGATGCCGAGAAAAAGGTGCAGATTATACAGCAACATATGCAAGCAGCGCAATCACGACAGAAGAGTTATGCTGATAAGAGAAGAAGGTCACTTGAATTCAACGTAGGTGACTATGTGTACCTCAAGGTTACGCCAATGAAGAAAGTTCAACGTTTCCGAGTTCGAAGCAAGCTTGCACCCAGATATGTGGGACCGTACCAAGTGCTAGAGAGGAAAGGCCCAGTGGCCTATAAGATTCAGCTACCTGAGGAGATGAGCTCGATCTTTCCGGTCTTCCATGTGTCGCAACTACGGAAATGTTTGAAAGTGCCTGAGCAAAGAATTGAACCCCGAGGGATCAAAATAAAAGCAGACTTAGAGTATAAAGAGCAGCCAGTGGGAATCGTGGATACCAAGGAGCGAGTAACCCGAAACAGAATTGTCAGAACATACAAGGTGGTGTGGAGTCATCATGACGATAGGGATGCCACCTGGGAAACAGAGGATTACTTAAAAACAGTTTACCCAAAGTTTCATAAGAAATGGTCAGTAACCCAAAATCTCGGGACGAGATTTCCCTAAGGGGGGAAGGGCTGTAACACCCTAGGTGTTAAGCATGCATTTAGTCCCCTCACAACATGCATAAGCATCCTCATCAATCATAAGCATCATGAGCATGACACTCTTGTCAAATTATGATTTTATGTGCTTCATTTCATGTGTTTTAAATATGATAAAAATATGATACTTGCTTCTAAAATTGTGAAAAATTCAAATTAGGTTGATTTATGTGTGAGAAGAATTTAGAATATTTTTGTGCAATTTTTGGAGCTATGGAATTTGAGAAATGGGATTTATACAAAAATATCCAAAAAGAATTTATTTAAAACCTAGAACTGAGTTTTAACTTGTAATTCAAATTCTGTTTGGAATTTGGTCTTGCTTGTTAAAGCAAAGTGGTAGAGTTTTTGTTTTGGAACAACTTTGTTTTTGGGAGCAAGAGGTGAAAATGATTTTAAATTGGTCCAAATGAATTTAGAAAGAATTTGGAGAAAAGAAATTAAAAAAAAAAGGGGGCAGGCGCTGCTGGGCCGACCCGCCTCCCTTCTGGCCCAGCTGAGCAGCGCGGCCCGCTCCCCCTCCCCTCTCTCCCGCGCGCGCGGCGCCCGCCTTGCTCCACCCGGCGCCGGCCACGTGGCGGCCGTACGCCGGCGTTGGACGCGCCGCGGCCGGCCTCCAACCCCCCCTGGTCGGGACGCCGGCGCTGGCTCCCAGGCCATTTCGTCCATCCTGTCTCCCCCGCTCCCTCCTTCTCCTTCCTCCGCTCAAACCGCGCCGCAGCAGCCGCTCCTCCGCGCGCCATTGCCGGAGAGAGCTCCGCCGCTCGTCGCCGGCCACACCAGAGCCTCAAGCTCGACGCCGAGAGCACCAGGGCACTCGCCGTCGCTAGGGTAAGCTCGTGCGAACGCTCTACCGAGGTGAGAGTCCGTCGAGCGCCATGAATCGCTCGCCGGAGTTACCCCGAGCTCGCCGGAGTACTCCACCGCGGTGGATCTAGCGTTTCCCTGCGTCTTTTCGCTCGTTCTTTGTTGCGCTAGGTCGGTAGGAAGGTGAGGAAGCTCGGAGAGGCGTTTGCGCACGCTCTACCGCGCCGGAGCAGCCTGGCCACGGCGAGCAGCGCCGCCGTGCCGCCATGCATGCTCGCCGGAGGTGTTCCGGCCGTCCTCTGGTCGATCCAAGGGTACCGCTGGGTGCGTCTTGCTGCGGGGAGCACGTTGGTGCTCACCCCGTGGCCGGAGACCTCACCGCCGGCGAGATCCGCTCGTCGGAGGTGAGCTCCCTCTCGGTCTCGCTGACTGGTGGGGTCGGGGACCCACTGTCAGTCGCAGGGGTACCCCGGTGGGTGTAGATCTGGGTGAGCGTAGCGTTTTTCGTCGGTTTTCTTGAAAAAGTGTTTTCCAGAAATTGATTTAAAGTTTGTAAAATCTATATCTTGAGTTCTACAGCTCCAAATTGAATGAAATAAATTTTGGTGTGTTCCTTATTTCCAGATCTATATCCTAGTATGATTGCATGTCATGTTTGAGTAACTTTTCTGTGTAAGAATAATTAATCCATGTTTTTGTTAAACTTGGAAAATGCATAGTAAATGAAATATGGCTCAGAAAAATGTGAAACTTGTTTTGCTGGCTCTGCATGTGTGTTTACTCACTGAGAAAATATTGTTACATATTATTTGGTGTATAAATGAAATTATGGTAATTTAAATGCTTGCATGGCAGTGGTTTATGATTTTTAATAATTAATTGGATCATGCAATAAATCTGGAAAATTTTGTGGGTATTTCTTATGATATTAGACAAATTGTAAAAATATGAAATCTGTTGTTTGACACTTATATCACAGTAGGGTGATTTTACTTGCCTTATTAATTAATCTTGTGATTTTTGTGGCTCAAAATAAGTAACCAAAAATTATGAAAAATTTTCAGTAAACTTTATGCTTAGCTGGAAGTCTCCTGTAATTTTTGTGGAATTTATTGATGAACAGAATTGCATGTCATTTTTAATGGGCTTAGAAATGAATAAAGAAAACTATGAATGGTTGTATATATAGGTTGAATGGAATAAGTTGGGTTTGGTGTATCTTTGAAGCATCATGGAGGTTGCTGGTTGCATTTGAAAAATAATTATAGAAGAGATTGTAATAGATGTTTGATTCAGTTATTTATTCTTGGATGATGTTGACTACCTTGTAATAAGCATGATCAAGTGCATTACCTATGCATCATAACATGACTCCTTTGGTACTCTCTCATATAAGCATCCACTCGGGCATCTCGCACTCCACTCATGAGCATATATGCATCATACAGGCTCGCAGTAGAACGAAGTGGGACCCGAGGAACCCGAGGAGATACAGGGGCAGGAACCTCCGGAAGCACAAGAGCCCGGAGAGGAACTGCAAGAGTGCCCGGATCACCGACCCAGCACGTTTGAGAAAGGCAAGCCCCAGAGCATTCTAAGTCTCCCTATTCTCGCTAACTTATATAAAGTGCTATACTTATTCTATTATATTGCATATTACGTGATAGGAGTTGCCTGATACCGTTGCTGCATATGTACTCCTTGTTATCCCTACTCGTTATCTACCTTGTCCTATGTAGATAGGCGCGGAGTCTATGCTTAGCTTGCCTAGTCCGGTAGAAGTCGAGTGATGTCCTGTCACCTGCGAGATATAGGTGGATACCGGCTTGATTAAGCAGTGGTTGCTGGGGAAAGAAATAACCAAGTGTGGAAAGTAATTGGAGACCGGGCAGGGTCTTATGGTGGGTTGCCCATAGTGCCCCTGCCTGTGTCGACTAAGGACCGATCGTTGACGGCCCTCTTGTCATGTTGAACGCATGCCCCACACTTAGCTGGAAGGATAAGTCGTTCCGACCGCGAAGCCTGAACACTATCCGGGCCGGGAATCGAGCCGCCATGCGCTGTATTGGTGGTGGTTGAGGAGAACGACGAGGGCGCGGCGCGCAACCTTGGTATACCTTGGATACCTCGGTCGCCGGAACGGTCCTCGGGTACTGGCGGTGCCTGCCGAACCCGCGAATTGGTCCTGGATAGTGTAATACGGTGATCTGTAGCTCACTTGATCAGTGAGTGTGGTTTGTGTGGGGAATAACTCGCCAGCTGGTTAGAAATCGATTCGAATCGCCATCGCTCCTGGATAGTGAGCACTTGACATGAGCTTCGTCCTCGTAGTAAGGACTATGGAACACTTGGGTTATAATGAAACGGGTTTATGACTGCTGTGATGAGGTACTATCATAGTCTCATACTTGCTTGTATTAGCACAGGAGCAAACCTAGATAATAGACAATGATACTTTCAACTTGAGCAGATTAAAAGAAGAAAAGAATTATGTAGGTTCGGATAATGAAACCTTGCGGTCTTTGCAAAATGGTTGTCAGCTACCCCACTAGATAGCCTTCATGATCCTTGATGAGTCTTTATTTTAAGTTTATGGCGGGTAAGTCTAGCTGAGTACATTCTCGTACTCAGGGTTCTATTCCCATGTTGTTTTGCAGATGGTCAAATGTACTATGGTTATTGCATCCTCTGTCTGTACCCAGCTATGGGTGATGACTAGACCAAGGGCGATGGTCACTCCGTCTCTTCTTTTGCTTTTGTGGGAATGACCGAACTATGGCACTGTATCAGACTTATCGCGTGTGTTGTATTTTCGAACTATGAAGCTTCCGCTACTTGAAGAACTTGGTTTGTAATAACTTTAAGCACTCCGAGGTATTTATGAATGTTGTAATCTGGATGTGATTGTGGATGGCGACCGCTAAACTTATTACGATCTTGGCTGTATATGTGATGTGAGGTTTGAAATCCTTCGAGATTTCACGGACTACCGGGATTATATGGGCTTAAGCGTGATAGTTCGACTATGCAAATGGTCACTATTAGGCTTAATCTCTTATAATTTGGTCGGTTCTGTTACACAGACAACATGCTCCCTCTAACCTTCAATCCATTTGATGAAGCTCTCGACAGGGATAATGAGGTGATGATGGCAATTGTGACTCCCAGAGCCATACCAGTGAATTTCTTTGGTAGCACAAAAACCTCTCCCCAAACCTATGAATTTTACAATCCATCGGCCTTAGCCCGTCAGCTAGCTTTCGGCCAGTTGCCGATTGCACTTCCTTATGCCGATGTGATAAAACCCAGAGAACCCATCACCAACTTTCTTGAATGGATTCGAGTAGCCCAACTACCACCAAATGCCGATACAGACGTAGATCTGTCAGAATGGGTTCTAGCTGCTTTTATTACTCAGGCATACAAGCTATGCTGGGCAGAATGGAAAGAGCATCTATTCTGCAGATCGGCCCTCTCATACCGCGGCATGATCGACCCCAAATACGAAGTCCCCGATGACACTTTAAGTATTTTAAACCAATGTTTCATTTTTCAATACTATTTCCACCGGTAGCTCACCCTTGTATTCTTTTTGCAGGTCGACAACATCCCCCCATCGGTTAGCAGGAGTGGCAAGCCGATCGACTTGTTTCCATCAGGCCCGATCTCCTCAATCGGCCACAACGCTCCCACTCTGGCTTGCGTCGTGCATCGGGGTGTGCGCCTCAGGAAAGTCACCACCAAGAGAGCTCAAACATCACCTACGGTAGCTGCTTCCACTCTGGCGCAGGCTTTCAAGGCAATTTGTCAAATCTTTTTCTTTTACACTGACCATCTTTATATCGGCTACATCTGCGCTTATAAACCCCTTTTCGTTGTTGCAGCAAACTGGTGCATCGGCAAAAGCCAAGCGCCAAAGTGCCGATGCCCCCCAGTCTAGCCAGCCAAAGAGAAAGGGCACCAAAGGTGCTAAGGCTGGAACAAAGCGCCAGAGAGTGGCAAGTCCCCCTCCTCCTCCGGTGTCTCCAATTCCGGTGGAGTCCTCTCCTTCTTCTCCAGGAGTCCAGACACAGCAAGCACCATCTCCCGAACCAATGCAGGAAGCACCACAGATGGAAGAACTCCAGCAGGAAGAACCTCAAACAGAGGGTACATCAGGTGACGTGGGTGAACAAACAACTGGCCCGTCAGGTCCAATTATACCATCGGCGGTTCCCCTGATTCAGACAACTGTTGTTCCTCCTCCAGGTAACATATTTCAACAATACTTCCGCCGATAAACTTATTCTCATTTAGTCTCATAACCCTTCCTGTCTTTTTCAGTCGATATCGTCCCATCGGCAACCGTAGTCGATCATCCTGCATCTCCATCGGCATCTTTCAGACAGAGGCAGGAAATAGCCTTAAAACAAGTAAGCCACCCAACCTTTACCAGCATTATTTGACGATTCTCCGAGTATGAACTAACTTTGCTCTCCCCCCCAGGAACAAGATTCTCCCGACAACCTGTTTTCCTTCGCCATCGATCTCTCTGAAGAAGAAGGCGAAGAGGCAAGCTCTTCTCAGACAGTTGGCATTACATCGGCAGAGATCAGGACCAGACTGGAGGAATTGTCAGCTCTCCTTCACCAGGACACAATGCAGTTGGTTGACGACTCCGACTCTACCAAGACCCTGTTCAGAACTCTCAGAGGCCAAATCCCAGCCGATGTCGAAGAAACCCTTTTCCAAGCCGCTCATTTGGAGAGTCGCCAGCTGCAGTACCAGAGAGCTTCTCGGCGTCTTGCCGATAGAGCTGCTCAGACTCAACTCTCCGACGAAATGAGGAAAGAGAAGCTCTTGACCGATGAGAAGCACAAGAACATCGGCATCCTGAGATCTTCAGGAGACGCGCTGAAGCAGAAAATATCCGATCTATCGGCAAGAAGAGAATCCTTGTTGGCAGAACTTAAGGAAGTGGAGGACGCCTTATCCCAAGCTCAACAGGAAGAGAGCCAACTGCCAGAGACCATCAAGCTTCTTGAGCACGAGCGAAACGTTCATGGTCGCAAGGCACTTCAACTGAAGAAGAAACTGAAGCCGATAGAGGGTTCTGCCGATGATGACATTAAGGAGATAGAAGCAGCCAACCAAATCCGGCTACGTGCTATATCGGCAATCCAGGCGTTGCTTAACACATAAAGTTTTCATCGGCATCATATCTGTGCTTTCCTGCTTCCTCAGCTTTTAGTCTAGCCGATAGGACTGTTATCGGCATCTTTTGAAACACTAAGCCCCCAAACATTTGAATCCAGCCGATAGGAGTGTTATCGGCATTTAAACTTTTATGCATCGACCCATATGCTGGGGTAGTACTTCTTTAAATATTTGCCATTTAATGCTCTAGGAAATTCAACTCCTTCGAGAGTTTCTAGAATATAGGCATTACCAGGAGCCGATCGACTTATCCGATAAGGACCTTCCCAATTAGGAGACCACTTTCCAAACTTCGCACTTTTAGTCCCGACTGGCAAAATTAATTTCCATACCAAATCCCCATCGACAAACTCCTTAGCCTTCACTTTCTTATCATACCATCTAGCAACTCTCTTCTTATTTTCTTCTATACTCATTAAAGCTTTTAACCGATGCCCTGCTAGATCATCCAACTCATCGGTCATCAAAGTAGCATAATTATCGGCGGTTAACCGATCTTTAAAAGATAATCGCCTGGATCCGGCCTTAATCTCCCAAGGCAACACTGCATCATGTCCATACACCAATTGATAGGGTGACACCTTGGTTGATCCATGACAAGCCATTCGATAAGACCACAGTGCTTCATTTAACAATGTATGCCACCGCTTAGGATTTTCTTCAATCTTTCGTTTAATAAGCTTGATAATCCCTTTGTTAGATACTTCGGCCTGCCCATTGGCTTGAGCATAATAAGGAGAAGAATTCAATACTTTAATCCCCATACCGATTGCGAATTCATCAAACTCCCCCGATGTGAACATAGTGCCCTGATCGGTAGTAATTGTCTGAGGAATCCCAAATCGGTAAATAATGTGTTCCTTCACAAAATCAATCATATTGGCCGAGGTGACCTTCTTTAAAGGAATAGCTTCAACCCATTTAGTGAAATAATCAGTGGCAACCAAAATAAATTTATGCCCCTTACTAGATGGTGGATAAATCTGGCCGATCAGATCGATAGCCCAACCCCGAAACGGCCAAGGCTTGATAATAGGATTCATAGCCGATGCGGGTGCTCTTTGAATGTTACCAAACTTTTGACAACCTTGACATCCCTTGAAATACTTAAAGCAATCCTCAAGTATAGTCGGCCAAAAATATCCATTCCTTCTAATCATCCATTTCATTTTGAAAGCCGACTGATGTGCTCCACATACCCCTTCATGGATTTCTCCCATCAAACTCCTAGCTTCATCATCACCCAAACATCGAAGAAGAATTCCATCAATAGTTCGATAATACAATTCATCTTCGAGGAGCACATATTTGGTTGCTTGAAATCGAACTCGTCTTTCAACTTTCTTGGATGGATCCTTTAGATAATCAATAATTTCCTTCCTCCAATCATCGGCACCGATTGCCGATATTGCATTAATCATAGGCTGATATCCCGAGGCATGCTGAGCTAACCGATTGGCCTCTTTATTATGCAATCGAGGAATATGCTCTAATCGGAAATCTTTGAATTCTTTCAACAGTCGCATGCTTTTCTCGAAATGAGTTACGAGAGCTTCACTTCGGCATTCATAGCTCCCGGCCAATTGATTTATAACCAACATAGAATCCCCAAAAATTTCAACAGCATCAGCACGAACTTCTCTTAACAACTCCAATCCCTTGATGAGAGCCTGATACTCAGCCTGATTATTTGTCGATGTAGCAACAATCGGCAAGGAAAATTCATACTTCTTCCCCTTAGGGGAAACTAATACAATGCCGATTCCTGCCCCCCGGTCACATGTAGATCCATCAAAGAAAAGTGTCCAGGGCACAATTTCCAAGGCCTCCACTACACCGCAATGCTGAGTCACAAAATCGGCCATAATCTGTCCTTTAACTGCCTTAGCCGATTCGTAACGCAGATCGAACTCCGACAGTGCTAAAATCCATTTACCGATCCTGCCACTCATAATCGGCATAGACAGCATGTATCGGACCACATCATCTTTGCAAACAACAGTGCATTCGGCCGATAATAAATAGTGCCTCAATTTAATACACGAAAAATATAAGCATAAGCATAACTTCTCAATGGCCGAATACCTGGTCTCAGCATCAATTAATCTCCTGCTTAAATAATAAATTACACGCTCTTTCCCTTCAAATTCTTGAATCAAAGCCAAACCGATAACCGTCCCATCGGTAGACAAATACAATCTGAAGGGCTTTCCCTACTGAGGTGGAACTAGAACTAGAGGATTCGCTAGATATTTCTTGATTTCATCCAAAGCCAACTGCTGCTCTTTTCCCCAAATAAACTCTTGATCGGCTTTCAACTTAAGGAGAGGACTGAAAGCACGAATCTTACCAGACAGATTGGATATAAATCTCCTGATAAAATTTACCTTGCCGATCAAGGACTGGAGCTCAGTCTTGTTGGTAGGGGCCACTATTTTATTGATGGCATCAATAGATCTTCGACTAATTTCAATCCCCCTTTGATGTACCATGAAACCAAGAAACTGCCCTGTCGATACACCAAATGCACACTTATTGGGATTCATCTTCAACCCATGCTTCCTTGTGCACTCTAACACCTTTTGTAAGTCGGCAAGATGCTTTGAGAAATCCCCAGACTTAACCACCACATCATCAATATAGATCTCCACCAGCTTGCCGATGAACTCATGAAACATAAAATTCATGGCTCTTTGATAAGTAGCACCAGCATTCTTCAACCCAAAGGTCATGACTATCCATTCAAATAACCCAACATGACCAGGACACCTAAATGCGGTTTTTGGAATATCTTCCTCTGCCATGAATATTTGATTGTATCCTGCATTGCCGTCCATAAAGCTGATGACCCGATGACCAGCCGCAGCATCAACCAACAGATCGGCAACAGGCATTGGGTATCCATCCATTGGCGTAGCTTTATTGAGATTCCTGAAATCAATGCACACCCGAAGCTTCCCGTTTTTCTTGTAAACCGGAACAACATTGGAAATCCACTCGGCATACCGACACTGCCGAATAAACTTAGCTTCAATGAGTCTGGTGATTTCGGCCTTAATATCAGGTAGAATATTAGGATTACATCGGCGAGCTGGCTGCTGATGTGGCCGAAATCCAGACTTGATGGGTCACCGATGTTCAACAATTGATCGGTCTAAACCAGGCATCTCGGTATAATCCCAAGCAAAGCAATCTTTATATTCCTTTAACAAATTGGTTAATTGCTGCTTACACTCAGGATTTAACTTAGCACTAATAAAAGTGGGCCTAGGCTTATCACCACTACCTATATCTACTTCTACCAAATCATCGGCCGATGTGAATCCCTGGCCTAATTTTCCATCATCGGCGAACCTATCCATTAAAAACCGTCGTCAGAACCGACTGCTTGGATCGGTGGAATCTCGTAATCGGCAACTTTGAGAAAATCCTTCTCCCAGACTTCTCCTGAAATGCACCTAGTTCTCTCATAGGTATCGGCTTCTGCCGACGCAATAACGTAAGAAGAATCTCCCGGGACAATCTCAATCTTGTCACCTACCCACTGAACCAAGCATTGGTGCATTGTAGATGGGATGCAACAATTGGCATGAATCCAATCTCTTCCCAACAATAAGTTGTAAGCACCCTTTCCACTGATCACGAAGAAAGTTGTCGGCAAGGTTTTGCTGCCGATAGTCAATTCCACACATATCGCCCCCTTGACTGGAGACACATTTCCTTCAAAGTCTTTGAGCATCATATCGATCTTGGTTAAATCCTGATCCCCTTTCCCAAGCTTCCGATATATTGCATAAGGCATAATATTAATAGCAGCGCCACCATCAACTAGGATCTTGGTCATTGGCTGCCCATCCACCCTTCCTTTGACGAACAGAGCTTTGAGATGCTGTCTCTCGTTATCGGCAGGTTTCTCAAAGATAGCCGTCATTGGATCCAGAGCCAGCTGAGCTATCTGATTGGAAAATTCTAACTCATCATCACTGGATGGTGCAAGAAACTCCATCGGTAACATAAAGACCATGTTAACTCCTGCCGATGAACCTCCTTTCTTAGGATCTGATTGCTGCTGATCTCCAGGCTGACCAAAATTTTCGCCCTTGTTTAGCTCCTCTTACCTTTCACGCTGCAATCTCCTTTTCTGCGTCTTGGTCAACCCTTCAGGACACCATGGAGGGAGTGGCTTTTGCCTTACTGCCGGGCGTCGATTCTCTCTCGACTCCACCCGATGCGTGTTGGCATCCCTGCAAAATATAAACTCATCGGGAACCCGCGCATTAGCCATCTCTTCAAGTTCTCCCTGGTTCCTGGGAAAATATTGGATACGATCACCAAGCCTATCGTACACACTGAGCCTGCCCCCTAGCCGATCATGAACCGATGCTCTTCCTCTGATCGGCCCATCAAATCGCCGGTCGTCATCATGATAACGCCGATCAGTCCTGTCGTACCGATCATAACCATTGCACTAGGAAGCTTAATATTTTCCTCCCAACAATGGATGAAGAACGGGCAGTTCCAATGATCTCTATGCCGATTCCACTCCTGTCGGCGTCTTTCTTCCTCCCGTCGATAATCTTCTTGCTGGCGCCGATACCAATCTTCCCGTTGCTGCCAGTTCTCTCGAGGTCTTCTATGAGTTATAACAATACCAGACCGAGGGGGCCTACCCGAACTGGTTCCCTCCTGGACTAAGCCCTTACTTTTTGCATCGGCAGTAGTAACTTGATGCTGAGGATCTACTGATGCACTTTTCTCGGCTGTTTCCGATGTTAAGACCTTGGCCTTCCCCTTGGCATCCAACATGTTTGTCGGGAAAGGATGTTGGTCTATCTTCATCGGCTTCTGGGTCTTGGAACTGTCAAACTTTATCCTCCCAGACTCTATTGCCGAGTGCAGCTGTTGTCTGAACACTTTGCATTCATTAGTGTCATGAGAAGTTGCATTATGCCACTTGCAATATCTCATCCTCTTCAACTCCTCAGTCGATGGGATCACGAGATTAGGAGACAGCTTGATCTGACCTTCCTGGAGTAGAAAATCAAATATCTTATCGGCCTTAGCGGTGTCGAAAGCGAACTTCTCTGGTTCTTTCTGCCCAAAAGGACAAGACATCGGCTTCTTGTTTTTGACCCACTCTGCCAAGCCGATGACTGGTTCCTCATCAGAATCGGAGCTCGTTGCTTCATCAACAAATGACACTTTCTTGTTCCATGCTCTTTTGGGCTCGAAAGGCTTGATGTCTTGATCAGAAACCCTCTACACCAAATGACTTAAGCTTTCAAACTCCTGAGAAGCATACTTATCCCTGATGTGTGGCAATAAACCCTGGAAAGCCAAATCGGCTAGCTGCCGATCATCTAGAACCAGACTGTAGCATTTATTCTTAACTTCCCGTATCCTCTGCACGAAACCTTCAACTGATTCATCATTGCGCTGTCTCAACTTGACCAAGTCGGTGATCTTCTTCTCATGAACCCCGGAGAAGAAGTATTTGTGGAATTGTTTCTCCAGATCGGCCCAAGTAATCACTGAGTTGGGAGGTAATGATATGAACCAAGTAAAGGCCGATCCAGATAATGATGATGAAAATAGACGAACCCTCAATTCGTCTCTGTTACCAGCTTCTCCGCATTGAATGATGAACCTGTTGACGTGCTCCATGGTTGACGTGTCGTCCTGCCCGGAAAATTTGGTAAAATCCGGTACCTTGTACCGATGTGGGAGCGGGATCAAATCATATGCAGGAGGATACGGTGTCCGATAAGAGTAATTGTTGACTTTGGGTTTTATCCCAAATTGTTCCCTCATTACTTCAGCGATTTTATCGGCCCAATATGCATCGGCATCCTGCCGATGAGGCGGCTGCGGGTCCGGCACTTGGTGGCGAACCTCCACGTGTCTGTTCGGGACGTGATCTGCATGGAGCATCGGATTGATCATCTGTCCTCCAATCTGCGGACCACCAAACTGCTGTCCACCGACTTGCTGTCCCCCGAGTTGCTGTCCAATATTCATTGGCTGGCTGGAGATCCCCTGACTTTGGAATCCGGGATAGATCTGTCCTTGCTGGAACCCCGTAGCCTGGTAACTTTGTTGGGGCGATTGTGGAAAGACTTGCTGTCCAAGCCATCCATTATTAGCGTTCATCGACATAGGCGCTGCCGATGATTGGTAATTGGGTACCATCATTGAATTGACATATCCTGACTGGGCCATAGACCTCTGTTGCATCAGCATTGAATCTACCGATGCATTAGGCACCTGGAACATTGAATCTTGAGGATTCCCAGTGTGAGGCCTTGCAGTAGTAGTTGTTGTATACCGGGGACTCTGGTTCAACGGCACATTGGGAAGCGCCGATGTCATAGGAGTCTTGCCCCTCATGTCGGTTATCTGCGATGTTCCTGGCGTCAATTCTGGAGGCATACCATAACCCCACCAGTTAGGAGGAAGAGTCAACCCTGACATTGCCGATGCCAACATGTCTGTTGTCAGTTTATTCTGCCCACTTGAAGTTTGTGGGTTGGTTGTCATCGGCACAGATAGTGCACCAGTAGCTCCCGATGTACTTGGAGGGACAGCAGATTGTGCACTTGCAGCCGTTAAAGCAGCCGATGGAGCCGTGACCTCTGGTGCTGTTGGCTGATGATGAGAGGGGCCCACATAATCTGGTGGGATTTGTCCTTCCTTGAAAGTTCTTGCCACGGCATTGAAAACCGTATTAGACAGTACGCCGGCTTGGTTGATCAAAGCTCGGTTGATAGCACTGTCAACCATATCTTGAAGCTTGCCAGGATGGGCTTCGAAGGTGACCTGCCGTGGTGCCGGCAGTGCATCTTTCTGAATCACCTCGCCGCTCCTGCTTATGCTGAAAGACCTCAGGCATTGCAGCTTGAACTCTTCCATGGCTTGGGCAATAGCCTGCTTCTGCTCGTCCTTGAGATTGGCCTCCGTCACGGGGATGACGTTCTCCTGATCGAGGTCAGAGATCAACATGTTGATCTTGATCTTGAATCTGGTCCCACCGGGCGTGCCAAAAGATGTGTTGATGCAAAAAGATCTGCAAACACAAAGGGCTAATACCCGATTCAAACGTTAAGGCGTACCAACCGATTTGACCTTACTATCGGCAAAGGTGGTAACTCGAATACTTTAGTCCTGACAACAGCGATGCGCCCGGATGTCACGGCTAAGAGGTACTCACGCGGAACTTGAGAACACGCCGAGCTTAAGTCGACGAACTCCTAAGAACTCGTAATAAAAGGAAAAAAATATGACGAAGTCGTCGAAAAGTAGATGCTGGAATATGAGTAAAAACGTGTATTTGATTGATTGATTAATGTCTCATTACAAAGCCCTAGGGTCCATATTTATACCCTGCTCAAAGAGCTATAACTAAACACGACCAGAATTCGAATTCCAAATTACACGGAATCCGCATACAAAACGATTTAAACAAATAAGGAAATAACTCAGTTATCCCTCGTGACAAATTGAAACTCTTCCACAACCCGATCAGCAGCTTCCAGACTCCCCCTCTGTATAATCGGCAGACTCTTTTGCCATGGTCATCGGCAGACCTCCTCATCATAGTCATCGGCACAGACACATCATCACCTGTAAACTTAGTCACGTCCAACCTCTCCTTTATCGGCAACCATCCTCATCGGCAACTCATCCTGTAAACCACATACTGTCATCTTATCCTGCCATCCTGGACACGTGCCCAAAAACGGTGTCAACAGATATAACCTTAGATAGCAAACAGCGGAAAGACACTCCGTTCTTCAGGCGAAAGCTCCAAATCCACAGGGGGACAACTGACTGGTTGAACACAAGCCTAAACTCTTTTCCAAGCTTGCAATCTGGTACCCATCCGGGATTTTTATATCCAAATAAAATGTAAAGACAAGCGTAAGTTCATCTCGTACTCAGCAAGAATAACATAGGGTTCATGAGGCTCAAAGGCTAGACACTGGTTGAACTGCATGTACCTTTTAGTTGTCACAATTTTAGCATATGAGTAGCATCAAGTTGTCAAGTCCCATAGTAAACTCATGATCAAGTAAAGTGAATAAAGAATAGCATAAACAACATATTAACAATAATAACATTTAATGATTTGCCATTATTGATTATTTATTCTGTATTGGTCCAAGACCGCTCGTGACCGTGAGCACGGCTGATATATCAGTTTTACACTCTGCAGAGGTTGTACACTTTCACTGTGAGTCATGATTTACCCTTTCGCCCGAGGCCCGTCGACCTCTTAGCCAACTACCAAGGAAGACCGGCAGGGTTCACTATGAAGCCTTTCAAAGGTTCATCTAACAAGTTAGGGCCGCTTGGTTTCATTAGTCAGTCCATGTGATTCACACGCAGGAATCCACGGTCTGCTATTCCCCATTTGTGCCACAAGGGTAACCACTAACAAGCTAGAAAAGGTCCTCATACTGAGCTAAAGCCAGAGCCATGTAGCCCTCACAGTTGTACTGTATGTCCCGGATGGTCAGATACAGACAAGTCCTTATGGAGAGAAACTAGAGCACCATAAGATAGCCCAATGCTCCAGCCCTCTTTACCAAAGTTGCTAAAAAGTCCTCTTTCAATGTTTATTGCATATTCCATTAATCAAATTACAAGATTATGGTTTAGTGGAGCACTAGCATAAGCTACCCAATGCAAAACCATAGGTGACAAGGTATAAGATCAATACTAGGAATTCCTTAACAAGGAGACACATGCAATATGAATAGTGTTATTAAAGTTATTAGGAAACAAGGATGATCCCATGCTATACTTGCCTTAAACACTTGCTCAATTCCCACACCTTTAGCTTTCGGTCATCATCCTCTGATCCTCAGCGTCCACAAACATTTCTTGTCTACTCGTATCAAGCACCACACATACAAACATACAAGCAACTAATAAAAGCAACTAAGAACAACACATCAATCAAAAGAAAAGCTTTTAAAAAAACACACTAAACGGCACGACACGATGCTAAGGTCATGAGAGCGCAAGAAACATTGAGAGCAAATCTATCGTTATAAATAAACAGCTATTAAGAGTTTTATATTATATAAAAGAAACAACTACAAGCTTCATTTATTTTAGTTAAATAAAACCATAGGAAATTTACTAATTCAGATTAGATAAATTATATTTAAACATTAAAAGTGGAAGCTAATCATGTCTATTTATAAATAGTGTATTTTTTAAGTTAAAGTAAACAAGTGACAACATCTAATTCTGATTTTGTACGTGGAAAAGTTTAAACTAACCAAATTCAATTTAAAAACATATTTATGTTGCTAATATCCAAATTTACAGTTAAATATAAAAGCTCAACATTGTCCTATATTGTTTTTATTTAACAACTACTTCATA
Organism: Sorghum bicolor; assembly: GCF_000003195.3. Taxonomy (NCBI): domain Eukaryota; kingdom Viridiplantae; phylum Streptophyta; class Magnoliopsida; order Poales; family Poaceae; genus Sorghum; species Sorghum bicolor. The sequence continues at coordinate 9,924,409 of NC_012877.2, forward strand.
CACATTAATCGACTTAATTATAAACATATAAATTATGTCTCTACAAATCTATTGTAGAAAGAAACAAACTGAAACATAGCTACGATGTGAACATGTTAGGAATTATTAGCAAGAAATAAAAACGATGGAAATATGAATAGAGGGGCAGTGAACCGACATGACCTCGCAAGATGGAATTAGATGATGGAAGCTTGGCAAGATAGGATGAATAATGTATGTAATTTCAAATGCAAACATTGACGTCTAGAATGTGTGGTAACCAATAAAGTTATGAGGAAATTAATTGGAGGTACAGCTCACTTGTTAAAACTCCGATCCTTTCTATCTGTCATGATCTACCGGCAGCTTCATGCTCATACGTGCTGCAGGTGAACACCGTTTTGCTCCAAGGTGAGGAACAGAGACGAGCTTAGATTGTGTCTAGGTCAGATCGGTGCTAGAGTCTCAATTGCAGACCTAGCAAACCAGGCGATTAAGCACTGGAGACGAGGATGTCGTGCTGGCGTTACGGAGATATTCAGTAGATTGATGTACGTGAACAGAGAGGCCTGCAAGTCCATGATTCATTTGTGGTCATCAGATAGAACGGAGGAGCTACCAGATAAGATAGACAAGAGCGATCGTCGTGCAGGTGTTTCTTACCTTTTTTAGCACGGACGATGAACTCATAACGGATTAGGACCAGACCTTGGACCAAGAACGGAGGGCCGATTGGGCATGGTGCTCGGTTTTACGAAGATGCAACACGATGTGTGGAGTAGGAATTCCCAAACTAGGGCTCCCCATATGGTAGTTTGAGTATGCTTTGTCTAAGGGGTTGGTAAACATATATAGGGAGAAAAACTCTCCACATTTACATCAATTAGCGATATGGTACTAATTGATTTGCAACCTTCGTCTTTACTATTAGGCCTAATTAATTATTAAAACCCATTAGTAAATAAAGACACGGGCCTTGAGCGTTAGAGAAAAATGAGAGATTTATTATTTTTGGAATTCATTAATTTCATGGATAAAATAATTCTAGAAAAATCTAGAATTATTATTTAAGCCACGAAAAATACAGCGAAAGCTCCAACAATTCGAGGAAACTTCTCAGAGACATTATGGAATATGGGAAACCCAAATAAAGTATTTGGAGCTCATGATAAGATAATATGGAGCATCTAAAAATTAGATTATGCTCACAGAAAAGTGAGAACAGAATCTGGAAAAATTCCCGAAAAGTTTGTAGAGATTGCTTGATGGACGAGGAACTAAAAGAAGTGCTTTGAGTGATAAAGAAAAGATTGTAGGAAGCTCCTAATAAAACTTGAGCTAAGAAACAAGTAATTTGGATGTAGATAAAGATAAAGACGTACCGATCAAGGAAGATTGATCTACTAAATGTATTTCAAAAACTTTGCTCACTCTCAACACATAAAGGAGCAACAAACAAACATCACATAAAACATATGTACCAGCATGTATGCACAACAATGTTGCTAAACCCTATGATGAATTTTAATTTAAGGAAAAATTTCATTTTACTATATTTTCATGAGCACAGAAATACAAAATAGATTATTTTAGCTCTATTTTCAAAGAAGCAAAATTTAGGGTGTTACACCCCTTTGGGCGCCCGCCCTGCCCTGGTGGCCAATCAGGGCAGGTCTTACGGATCGTGCTCCACTGACCTAAAGGATCAAGGATAACCGTTCAATCAATGTCGGTTTGATCCGACGGCCTAGATTCATCTGAAAGGACTATATAAGCAAGGTCCCCTGGCCCCTGGAGAGCATACCTCTTCTACAGAATCAAAGCTAGGGTTTCAATTCTTCATCCAAGTAGAGAGGATCCCTTTAGTTCATCTAGTTCTAGTTCTAGTTCCTCTAGTTCTAGTTCTAGTTAGTTCTAGTTGTAATCTAGAAAATAGGAAGAGTGAAGAGGAGAGCGGAGGAGGAGCCGGGTCTGTCAGATCTTCCTCAACATTATACTTTTGCAGCAATTGGTTCGTTCTTCATCGTTCTCCACGTTCTTCAATTCATAATTCCTGAGTTCTTTAATTACTTTTATTTACATTCAAGTTATTTATTGGATTCCCGCTTGCATCAAGTGCTCTAGTCTTTATAACGCTAGAGTAGTAATTAATAGATTAGACGTGGTGTTTAGTCTTGCAATTACCTGGAATTGCACCCAATCCTGCGGATTGTTGTGGTAGCCCTAGGGTAGTGACAGCCCTAACGGTCGACGTATTCCACCTCGTTCGGATCGGTGTTTGTAGGACCGTTGTCAAAGCTTCCTAGCCCCTTCTCATCTCTTTCTGTGGTTAGTGTTCTGATGTCCTGAAATAAATAATCTTTGATATAATTCTTGATTCTTAGATCAACTAGAGAACTCTCAGGAAACTTCCTCTCTTCCCACCAAAAATAATTATATAGTTATCCTTGTACGATCTTGAATCTTAATTAGTACACTCATGTTCCCCGTGGAAAATCGATACTCTTGAATACTCCCGGGTGAAAGCTACATCGGTATCCGTGCGCTTGCGGATTTTTCTGTTTGCGTTTAAAATACCCAACAAGATCTCTGGCGCCATTGCCGGAGAACGGTAGCTGTGCTAGTTTCGAACCAAGTCGTGCGTGTATCCTTTTTCTTTTCCTTTTTTACCACACTCACCTTACCATTTTCACCATACCACATGGATTTCACTCCAAACATTAATGAGCATGAAATTTATTTCATAGCCACTTCATTTACTCCATGCTCATATGTAATATCTTCACAATCCATTGGTCTCTCCAACATCACCACATTCGAGATCTCCAACCCCCTCTTCCTTTATATTTATAAAAACTTTAAAAGGGCGGTTGTCGATGCATATGTCTATAAGAAATATTGTAGATCTCGTTGAGTGATCTTGATATAGGTAAGTGTTGGAGGGGAAACCACTTTGCCGACATAAATTGATGGCTTCCCAAGGACAAGTTTAGTTTCCTAAAATAAGCACTGATTAGATCGTAACATGAGCTTTTAATTATTTGCAACATTACCTTGTGTATTGAGCATATAAGGATAATTGTAAAAAATTCCTTCGGGTATTCTTGTCACTAACCTTTCTAGAATTGGAGCAAGAAGATCGGATGAATGACAAGCACAAGGTATGTTCAACCAATCGTCATACAACATTGAATTAAATTCATCCAAACTTGAATTTTGCAAAATTCAAGCTTGAGGGAGTACTTTACATAAAAACATCCTATGCCATGTTGCTATGTTGGTTGTCCCTACCTTTGAGACATGCTAAATTTGTTAAATACTAATCACAATACTTCATCTCCACTTGAGTAGAAATCTATAAATGCTCTCATGCTACCTTTATTTGCTTTAGTATATGTCTAGGTTTGGAGTAGTTTCATTTATCTCCTAATTAAGCATGGTGCTTAGTTAGGAATGTTGATCTTACTTCCAAGGGATTTTAAATTAAGCATGATGCTTAGGTTAAAATGCCCTCCTAAATCAAATTAGACATGGTGTCTAGGTTGATCTTTGAACCGATAGTATGCTATAGTAGATATTGGATATTTTGTTGGACTAACCCCTGCAGGAAAACTTTCAATATCAACCTAGGAAGTCCTGAGATAAACTCACATGGGAGACAAAGAGAGAGATGCATGAAGGTTAACAATTTACAAAAGGAAGGCATAGCTCACAGGAGATGATCCATGGAGAGTGCCACAAACACGATGCACAACCGCTAAGAAAGGAAAGCTTCCACAAGGTGATACTGTACCATCACTCTTCAAGTAAGGTAACATCTTAAGGTACTTGACTATCACTTTTTATAAGCTTCTCCTTGGTTCTGGCGTTCACATGAATAGAAGAAACAAACATGTATGATTTACAACTCTAGATTAACCAACCCAATCGATTCAATATGTTTAGTCCTTCCACCTTTGTTATCCCACACTCCTAATCATATGAGCTAAAATGTTGTATACGCAATCTTTGGAAGATACATATATATATATAAACATAAGTATAGATAGATTATCTTTCCATTAGGTTCAGTGATCTGATCTGACAAATGCTTTAAATGCTACATTCATGATCTTATTATCCGTCAACTTTGTCTTGCTCACTATGCTTAAGGTTAGAGAAGAACAAATACACTTTTGGTTCTGTTGGTCTTTTCCACCAACAGGGCCCATGCACTTGATCTCTGCCTTGTCTCTATGAGCAGGAACACTTCAAGCAAAACATGGAAGAGTTTTACAATCACAGACTCCACCAAGTAAAGAATCTAGATCTACGAGCACAAACACACTGGAGATACTAGACACTCAGGCAATCACTGCCCTGAGATGCTTGAGGACGTAAACTACATCAACAACAACACTACTACTACAAACGTCCTCAATAAAATCAAGAGAGGCGATCCAGGACGCCCCGTCATCCCGATCTCCATCGGCATGGTGGACTTCCCAGAAGCACTCTGCGACTTTGGCTCCAGCGTCAACATTATGCCCAGGGTACTCTATGAAAAATTATTTACACATCCTTTACGAGTAACAACCATGTATTTGCAGCTTGTGGATCGGACACTAAGTTTCCCAAAGGGAATATTGAAGAACCTCTACGTCCGAGTTGGTACCTTATACGCTCCAGCAGACTTCGTGGTGATAGAGACTGATACTGATGAGAGGGCACCCATCATTCTAGGGAGGCCATTCCTGAACACCTCGGGAGCTGTCATCTACGCTAGTGCTGCCAAGATCAGTTTCTACATCAAGGGGAAGAAGGAGACGTTTTCCTTCAAGAACAAGATTATACAAATCTCAGAGCAATCCCAACATGAACCAAGGAAGAGGACCAACAGGAGGAACAGGAACAAGCAAATATGGACCGAGTCAGCTAAGATGGTCACTGCAGTTCAAGAAGGTCAAGATCGTCGACTTAAATCACCGTTCCTGACCAAAAAGGACGACTCAGGTATCCCAAGCATCCAGTGCTCCATTAATGGATAAAACTTCCAGAAGACGCTTTGCGACACCGGGTCAAGAGTCAACATAATGGCCGCAGTCACCTATCAGCTCCTGTTTGGAACCATGCCCCTAAAATCAACATACATTCAACTCCAAATGGCAGATCAGACATTCTAAAAGGTTGAAGGTATAGTAACTGATATCCCTGTCAAAATAGACGATCATTCAGGTTATTGACATGGGAGAAGACGAGTACAATCCACCCATCATCCTTGGGAGACCGTTCCTCAGCACCGTTAAAGCAATCATCTATATTGGAACTAGAGAAGTCCACATGCACTTCCCCTCTGAGAAGGTACACCACTATTTTACTGACCTTAACTATATAGTTGAAGACTCTAAGCAGGTCAAGACAAGAAGACGACGCAACCGCAACCAGAGGAGGCAAATCATCAAGGACGGATGGGCAGACTATGAAGGAGAAGTGATAAGGTCTGAAGACATACAACTTGAACAAAACTGTCCTGAGGAGACCGTAGCAACGAGTCAGGTGTGTAGAGAGAAGATAGTTATACATGAAGAGCAGGCGCCGCTGGAACCACCGACTACGCCATCCAGTGAATCCCAGGACGATTGAGAAAACGGAGAGTCCCGTTCGGAGGACTTAAAAACACCGAACGCCTTGCCAAGAGGTAAACTTGGTAGTTATCCTTTTCTTTTCAATTATCATCTTGAAAAGAAAATAAAAATATTAAAAATAGTAAGCCCCATGTGAGTATGCTCATGACATAAAACCTATAAGTACATTCACTGTGGTGGCATAAAACTAAAATAAATATATTTATGTGATATAAAAATGAAAATATAAAAATAAATTTATGATCCTACCAAAGAGTGTAACATTTATTGAGGAGGCTCAACATGATAATGGCTAGATATTTATGCTAACACTTAACTAGTTCCACAAAGCTTTGTTGTCTATTTGAGCTCCATAGAATTCAAGGATCAAAGAAGACTAGCAGACGGAGGACACCCTAATCGTTGTTAGGGTGCTGCCGACATTCAAATACACCTCCGCCACCTGCTAGCTATATTAGGAGAAATTACGTCAAAATCCAGCTTGGGGGAGAGCACCTCCATTTATCCAGCTAAGTGTTCTAAACATGTTTATACTTTACTCAAATAATAAAAAGATGCATAATCATAAAAAACCCAAATAAAGATTTTGTGATTATATATATATTTGCTTAGTTTGTTAAATAAATAAATAAATAAATAAAATTTGCTATGAACCCTCGTGATAAGCTCTCATATGGAAATGATGAATAGTTGCTCTGCCATGAGTAGTTTTCAAAATTAAAATCTCTCTCAAGTTTAGGCATGACTGTTATTAATTAAGATTTGCTCTAAACCTGAACTTGTGGGAAGAGTACTTGATATAAAATCTAAGTTATTAACGGATATGATATGGGAAGGTTGAGCTACTGTTTATCTGTTCCTAGAGATGCTAGAATTCTGGAGAATTTTATCTTTGAAAATCTTTAAAATATCACATGATGAGTTCCTGTATGATGAGAGTTTAAATTCCTACCACAGCCATATATACATGCTTGCTAGACTTTGAGCCACACATTTACTTTTTACTGCTTATGAGCATTGAGTGTGGTCAAGCTGTGTAGACCCTTAGGAGCTTCTCATGTGGTTAAATCAAGATTCACTTGCACGTTCACTCATACATGCTGCTTCTACTCCGGAAGTACGCATCCACATATATCCATCCATTTCCATCTCTAGAACCACCCAAAAATATTCTACTCCTAATCCGGGAAAGAATAGCCAAAAACATTCTCCTATTTTCCGATGTGAAATAAATGCTCAAGTTATTTGGATTACTACCACTTGCTACATTATTTAAAGAGGTGAGTACTCTAAAAAAAGATACGAGAAAATAAAAAGGGACAAGTGTCCGGAACCTCGAAAGAAAAGAAAAGGTGAAATGAGAGGTAAAAATGGACAAGTGTCCGACAGTAGAATTAGGGGTACAAGATACCCACCTCAGAGAAAAGAAAAAGAAAATATAGAGTATCTTATTCTCCTCAAAAAGTTTCAAAAGAGCAAGAAAGGTATGTATCCCCTCAAAAGAGCAAAAGTAGAATTAGACTTTCACCATTATTTTCTCCATTATCACTATTCATTCGCCACACATGCACATCTTGATTTGACTTATTGACTTGTTCTTCTGGATCCATGGTTTGACTATGCAATAAATGTCTTGTAAGTATGTATTAGCTGTCTCCCACCTATGAGCTCCAGATATCAAAACCTTATTAGAGTAGGGTGAGAGATAAGGCAATGCCACTATGCCTCATACCAAAAATACCACATACTTTGAGAGAAGGCATATACCATTACTGCCTTGGAAAGGATCCAGAAATACAGCAAAAGAGAGAATTGAGAGAGTCATACAAGGAATCTCTGAGTTTTATTTGAAAATCTGCAAAAACTCCAGAGCTGTATTTAATCGAAGAACAAGAGACATGATGCTGACTAGACTGTTCTATCTTTTAACTGCTCAAGATACAAGTGACGGTTACAAGCCGCATGGTGAAAGGTAAAATGAGTAAGTTTAAGTCTTAACAGTTTACCCTAACCTAGAGATGAGATCTTGTTTGAACGCATATGTATCTTTAAGGCATGAAACCACTGCAGAAACTCTTGAGTTCATCTTTGCTCAGGGACGAGCAAAGGTTAAGCTTGGGTTAGCTTGTTGACGGTCCTTAATGCTCACATTTAACCGTCAACTAATCATGGAAAAGGATCCAAATGCAACCAACACCCAGACTTAGGGTTTTATCTGACAGAATTCCACGAGTTTTGGTGTTTGTCTATTTCTGCAGGGGGTTATCAGGAAATACGGAGGAAAGGCCCACACGTCGGGTTTACATAGAGATATTAATGTGCCGCGCAATTTTCTATCATCTAGAAGACTCCAGAAGCCACGGGAACGAACGGGAGGCCGAGCGGACCGTGGGGTAGGGCACCCGCCCTCCCCCCTTGGGTGCCCGCCCTGCCCTGGTGGCCAATCTGGGTAGGTCTCGCGGATCGTGCTCCACCGACCTAAAGGATCAAGGATAACCATTCAATCAATGTCGGTTTAATCCGACGGTCCAGATTCATCTGAAAAGACTATATAAGCAAGGTCCCTGGCCCCTGGAGAGAATACCTCTTCTACAGAATCAAAGCTAGGGTTTCAATTCTTCATCCAAGTAGAGAGGATCCCTCTAGTTCATCTAGTTCTAGTTCTAGTTGCTCTAGTTCTAGTTCTAGTTGTAATCTAGAAAATAGGGAGAGAGAAGAGGAGAGCGGAGGAGGAGCCGGGTCTGTCAGATCTTCCTCAATATTATACTTTTGCAGCAACTGGTTCGTTCTTCATCGTTCTCTACGTTCTTCAATTCATAATTCCTGAGTTCTTTAATTACATTTATTTACATTCAAGTTATTTATTGGATTCCCGCTTGCATCAAGTGCTCTAGTATTTATAACGCTAGAGTAGTAATTAATAGATTAGACATGGTGTTTAGTCTTGCAATTACCTGGAATTGCACCCAATCCTGCGGATTGTTGTGGTAGCCCTAGGGTAGTGACAGCCCTAACGGTCGACGTATTCCACCTCGTTCTGATCGGTGTTTGTAGTACCGTAGTCAGAGCTTCCTAGCCCCCTTTTCATCTCTTTCTGTGGTTAGTGTTCGATGTCCCGAAATAAATAATCTTTGAAGTAATTCTTGATTCTTAGATCAACTAGAGAACTCTCAGGAAACTTCCTCTCTTGCCACCAAAAATAATTATATAGTTATCCTTAGGTGATCTTGAATCTTAATTAGTACACTCACGTTCCCTATGGAAAATCGATACTCTGGAATACTCTCGGGTGAAAGCTACACCGGTATCCGTGCTCTTGCGGATTTTCTGTTTGCGTTTAAAATACCCAACAACGTGTCCAGTATTCATACCGGACATGTCTGGTATATGCTCACTGTGCTCAGTTCTGCAGCACGTCTTTGGTCTTTTGAGGTCCGTTCTTGGTTCAGTCTTTTGTGATGGATTTCTACTGTTCCAAGAAACTTATCTAGGTACTCTTGTCATAAGATGACTTGGGTATTTTGGATTTCAGAACTCGCTTCTTTTCAATTGGAGTTGAGTATCTCATTTTCTCTCCTTTGGTTCGGAAAACACTTCGTGCTTGTTGGTCCTCTGTTGTGTTCCTAGGGAACATCCACCATCTCTTTTGGGTCAAGGGCATCATGGTGTTTGCATAGCATATTTGGTAGTGATTTCGGGATACCAATTGAAAGTTTTGCAAAAAATTTGAGGCTGCCATTTACCTCCCTCTAGTCGCCATTTCCGGTCCTTTGTTGTCTATTTGAAGGGGTGTTAGATTGCAATGCAAAAACATGGAACCCAATTTTCATGTTAGTGAACAGTCCTTGTAATAGATATTACCTATGGCCAACTGGTTGAAGTAAAAATCACATGATAAACCAGATGTCATATTTTGGTACAGGGTACTTTTGAAGAATATCGATGCAATAGCAATTGAATCTGCAATAAAGCCACCGAGCAATTATGACATGGGGGCTGGACTGTACTTCGCACGCTTAGATTTTGCCTTGAGGGCACTCACAATGCAGACTTTATCATGGAGTCTAAAGTTATTTATTACCTCGAACAATGTGGACTTGGAGTCTAAATAAGACTTGGAGTCTTATTTTTTCTACCTCTTTCTTCGATAAATATGCTGCCACATCAGCAAAATACCATAAATAATATGTAATTAATTGTCTTGGACTCTGTGATAGAGTCTTGCATTGAGAGTGCCCTTAAGAGTGGTTGGGTTTTCATTTTTAGTGGCGCCAGAAGGAGAATCACAAACGAGAGTTAATTGCAGCCGTAGAGAGTAATTAATCCGTGTCAATTATGTAGCTGCACCATATAACCATGCATGCAGTCAGCTCAACCGACGAAGGGAGTTGGTCCACCGTACTCATATCATATCGGTCAAAAATAGCTTTGTTATCCGGCTAGGTAATAAATCCTGACCATAATTAGCTTCGTTATGCTAATTCCGCCACTTAAATCGACCAAATTGAAAAATAGTCGTGCGCCACTTAAAAAGGACTGGAGGGAGTACTTCCCGCGTACTCCTCCGTCCAAAAAGTGTCGTTTTTTATTTTTAGACATCTTGTTTGACCATGCTTTATTATATAATGAACAATAATATTATAAAGAGACAAAATATTTATCACAATAAAGAAATATACATTCTAATCTTCGAGTGAGGCCTCCAAAGCCACAGAGATGGTTGACTGGGGTACATACACCTAGCACTTCTTAGGAAACTGACAGCTCCACCTTCTTTCTGTTACCCATCTAGGATTTACCCGAAATTTGAATATAAAATAAGGGTAAATACATATTGTACTCAACAAATATAATATGGAGTTGATGAATCTCAAAAGGCTGACACTGATTTACTGCGATTGGCTTTTAGTGAGTCCTAATTTTAAGCAATTGAGTAGCAACAAGTTTAGCATGGGCCCCAAATAACCACTGTTGACACCGTTTTTGGACACGAATCAGGTTAGTCAGTATCGACAGTCAAAGAAAGTGATGCGTCTGGTCGATAAGGAGATTGCCGATAGCCTATGATACCGATGACAAGGCAACAGGAGGAAGATATGGCTAAGTCCGGAGGCGGTTGCTGATCGGTGCCGATGGATGATTTTGATGGTTGCCGATGCCGATGAAGGAGAATATGCCGATCATGATGAAGGAAGACATGGTGGTGTGCCGATCGCCCAGAATGGATAGATTGTTACTTTCTTTAGTTGTTAGAGTTTATTTTATGTATGAGTTCTGTTTGGTTTGGAACTAAAATCCTAGTCGTGTCTGGTTGTAACTCTTTAGGACAAAGTATAAATATAGGCCTAGTAGCGATGTAAGAGGACAATCAATCAATACTATATACAAGTTTTTACATCTACTTTCGTATCAACTTTTTCGATGACTTCGTCAACTCGCATATTTTCTTTTACTTACGAGTTCTTAAAAATTCATTGAGTCATACTCGACGAATTCTCGAGTTCCGTGTGAATACACCGTGGCATCCAGGCGCATCGCTGTTGTCGGGACCAAAGTATTTGAGTTACCACCTTTGTTGATTGTAAGGTCAAATCGGCTGGCACGCCTTAACGTTTGAATCGGGTATTAGCCCTTTGTGTTTGCAGATTTATTTTGCATCAATAACCACATGATCATGTAAACAAGAATAATGTATAGCGATAAAAAATTAATATAAGTGATTTTCTATTTTAGGATCTAAGCTTGCTCGTGTCCATGAGTATGACTATTATAACAGCTTTACACTTTGTAGAGGTTGTTCATCTTTACCTATGAGTCATGGTTTGGCCTTGTAACCCGAGGTAGCTAGCCTCTTGACCCACCTCCAAAAAAGGTCATCAGGGTTCACTATGAAGTCTTTTCAAGGTTTGTCTAACAAGTCAGTGGCCATGATGTTTCAAAGGCAAGCAGATGTAGGAACCCCCTTTTGAATGACATAATTCTTTCTCGGCTATACTCATAGGAATGGAGGTTGTCCTATACCCATCTCGGCAAATCCCTTTTATGCCTTTCAGTAACCACTAACAAAGTAGAAAAGGTCTTCCTCCTAAACTAAAATAGAGCTATATAGAAAAGATCCTCCTCCTAAACTAAGATAGAGCTATATAGCACTCATGGTTGTATTGTAAGTCCTATGTTATCACTTATAGATAAGTCCTTAGAGAGAGAAATAAAGCATTTGGAAAGTAGCCAAATACTTTGGCACCCTTTTGACCATGTTGCTAAAAAGCATATTTTAATGTTTATTGCATGTACCCAGTCAAGTTATAGATCATGGTAATTTATTTTGAGCACTAGCATGGATACTACCCAATGCAATTATCCCACTTGTATCAACATACAAGGTACGAAAGCTAGGATAGAGTTAGGGTAAAAAGGTAGACACATGCACATGAATTAAGTGAATAAAGGTTATTAGGAAACACCCCATGCTATACTTGCCTTTTGCACTTACTTTCCACTCAAGGCAACTACTCATAAAAATTCTTCAGTCTCCTATTTTGTAAATTCGGGCCTCCAACGCTTGCGTACAGTTCTCTTCTACTGATAGCAAACACCAAGCATAGAAAAACATACAAATAGGCAAACTAAAGACAACTAAGCACATTACACCACTCATAGTGTAAGTTTTATAAACTACATGCTAAAAGAGAGCGCGTTGCTACAGTCACATGAGCGCTAAAACTACTATATACGGAGCTACAATTATGGGCTTTTGAAGTTTTAGGGGCATTTTGGTAAATAAGAGGATATTTTTTAAATACTTTTCAAAGACAGGGACCAAAAGTAAATTATTTGGACCACAAATTTATTTTATGAAGGCTAACAAATCCTTCTGCAAAACTACCATTTTTTAAAACTATTTTATTAAATAAATCACATTAATGACATCATAAATGGAATTGTTACATTATTAATCATTTTAATAAACAAAATAAACAAATAAAATTTATAAACATTTTTATTGACCAAAAAATGATTAATAACATCATTAGTAAATATGATGACACTAGTAAAATTTTTAAGACATATATAAACTTATTTTATGTAAGGTTTTGGCCAAAACGGGATTAAAGATAGTAAACAGGGGTAGATCGGAAGTTTAGCATGTCTCACCGAAGAGTGAAGCAATTAGATGGAAAGGTATGGACCAGATCGCAAAAACATGGTGACTAGGCTTGACCTTGCCGATGTGGCATTTAACAGCAATGTGGCGCGATGGGATTGGATCTAAGAAGATGATGTGGCCTCACCTTTAACCTGGTGTTGACTTTGATCAAGATGGAATTGTTGTTGTTCATCAAGAGATGGATAACTAAGAGGAGTTGTTGGTCTTTGGTCATCGAGACAACAATAGGGATGCGGCGTCCTGAGGGCCTCATGGGCGGCCATTACAGTGCTCTGGTGGCCCATGGTCTCTATCGAGTGGCAGAGAAGGAAGCGGAGGCCATGATAAATTCATCCACAAGCTCTCAATAGCGAGCAGCCAGTGCAGAGAGAGGTCGAGAAGGATTGAAGGCGGGTGGCGTGGCACACTCTGATGAGGTCCAAAAGACATCCCCTTGGGCAATGATCTACGAGTAGGAGTTGTGGGCAGGTTCGCCATGCTCTTGCATGGTCATAGAGCCCAAGAGGAGCAATGGAGATGACCAAAGTAGGGAGGTCGAGGGCTCTAATGGGAGCTCTCCATAAAAGTGGTGGTGGCAAGTTGGCGCTAGTGTGGGTGATGAGGCACATGGAGGGGAGAGGCAGCGGCAGCGTGCCTTTGAGATACTCTAGATTGCCTTTTATAGGGTGAGGATGGGTGGAGAGGTTTGGCCAATGCTCGAAGGCTTGCCATCCATGGTGGCAAGCACTGATTGAGCTAAGGGAGGAGAGGAAGGGAGTGGCTGGGGATTGCATCTAGGTTGATGAAGTGGCCTAGTCGCCCCATGTCACGATGGACTCTAGAGGGAGTGTGGATGGGCTCAGTCAAGTTGGCGCTTGCAATGTCAGAGGGTAGCAGAGACTGGAGGAAGGGAAAGGGTTAGATATGCACACTTGAGCAATTAGCAGTAGGAGCTCAGCTGATGGGCGAGACCCACTTAGTAGAGCGAGAGAGAGGGAGCGGTAGGGCTTGTCTGGTAGTGATAGAAAGAGAGAGGAGGTTGGTGGGGACCTTGGTGAGAGCCATGTTGACGGTTCTTAAGTATCAATTTTAATTATTAAATAAACAAGGGAAAGGACCAATATACAAACAACACCTAGAATTAGGGTTTAATCTAATAGAATTTCATGAGTTTTGTTGTTTATCTGTTTCTACAGGGGGTTATCAGGAAATAAGGAAGAAAGGCCCACATGTCGGGATTACATAGAGATATTAACGCACCGCGCAATTTTCTACCATCTAGAACACTCCAGAAGCCACGGGAACGAACGGGAAGGTGATCGGGCCCGGGGGCAGGGCGCCCACCATCCCCCCTAGGGTGCCCGCCCTGGTGGTTCCACCAATAATAGTGAATCTCGCGGATTACGCTCCACCGACCTAAAGGATCAAGGATAACCGTTCAATCAATATCGGTTTGATCCAACGGCCCACGTTCACCTGAGGGGACTATATAAGCAGACCCCCTGGCCCCTGGAGGAGGAGAAGTTCATCATAGAGTTGAGAGGTGCCCTCGAAGGATAACCTTTCCTCTAAATAGACTTAGGGCTTAGCATCCAATGTGAGAGTAGAATTAGTTCTTCTAAGTTCTACTAGATTGAGAGAGATAGAGTGGAGGTGTAGATCGGAGGAAGCCCGGCCTGTCGGTGTCTACTCCGAGGTTGTACCTGCGGGATCAAGTTCTCCTAACCCGAAGCTTGCTCCTAGGATTCTTTAGTATTTCGACTTCTAAATTCTAGTAAGTTCTTGTTTTATTGTTCTTTGGTTTATGAGTTTACTTTGATCTCTTCGCGTAGAGTTTAGAGTAATCATCTCTAGCGTAAACATGGTGTTTGGGATAGGATACTCATAGATATCCCCTGACTAGCTGAACCGTGGTAGTAGCGAGGAACGTGACATTTCCGAGTTACCTTTGCAGCCCATATCCCGTTAGTAGGATCGATAGGGTTTATAGGTGCAGGTTGAACATCCTCTGTGGTGTCCAGATTCCGTGAGCTTCCCCAATAGAACAGTAGATCATCCTTACCAAGGTTAGAACGAGACTACGGTTGTAGTCTTCTCTATATATCACTCACATCAAGAAACATTCTTTGTAGCCTAAAGGTTAGTAGTAATAGACCGGGTTAGTCAGATGCACTCTTTCTCCTAGTGGTAAAAATATAAATACGATACTCTGGATAACATCCCGGGTGAAGTGCTCACCGATATCCGTACGATTGCAGATCAATTCCTTATTGCGTTACCAAATATCAACAAGCATTTCTGGCGCCTTTGCCGGGGAGAAAGACGGTTTGCTGACATAACCTTGAGTCTTACTACTAGCTTGTATCTATACTTTTATCTTTTCTTATCTTTTTATATTCTTTATTTTATTTATTCTTACTTTATGGAAAACCAAGATTCTAAATCGATCTATCAATTTGCAACACCTTCGGAAACTGACCTTTTACCATGGGAGTCATCACAGCCTATCCAAACATCCCAGTATAGGTTAAGTTCTAGGTTGATTGCTATGATTCAAAACCTATCTTTTTCAGGAAAGGAAGACGAAAACCCTTACCTTCACATTAGAGATTTTGAGCAAACATGTGATTGTCTTCGCATTGAAGGCATTTCTGATAAAACTTTACGTTGGAAGCTTTTTCCTTTTTCTTTAAGGGGAGAAGCTAGACAATGGTATAATCACTCAGAAGGTAAGTCAACAACAAGGTGAATGGGGAGTTTTACGAGCCAACTTTTGCCTAGATTTTTATTCCCTTGACCGTATCGGTGACCTTAGACTCGAAGTCCTATCTTTTAAACAAAAAGATAATGAAACTTTGGGAAAATCCTGGAAACGTTTTTCTAATCTTTTAAAATCTGGTCCCAACCTTAATCTTGAAGACCCTGTTCTTTTATTTCACTTTTTTCGAGGTCTTCAAAAAGATTATAAACAAATGCTACATACAATGTCTAGAGCTTCTTTCTTTTGTATCCCTACTGATGATGCTAGAGTGATCCTAGATAGAATCCTAGAAGCTGAGATGGATAATACCCTTCATGATGAAACCCATGAAGCCGAAGTAGACATTATGCCAAATTGTTCATCTACTTTAGCTATCCCAAGTTCTGAGCCACAAAAGGAAGTAACTCCACCACCTGATTTCATGCTGGATATAGAATCTGATTTTTTTGCCGATTTTGGAAACATTTCAAACTACCATTCTATTGACAGACCCCAAAACGGCCATTTTAGCATTTGTTTGCCAACTGAACATCAATTAAGAGAGCTTATCGCAGTCATGAGTAGCGAATAGTTGGAGGAGTCAGAGCTTTCCTCTAATGTGATCCATTTGAACACAAGTCCTATAACTATACGCTGTGCTTATGATTCTGATCAATTTGATGCTCTCTATAATCCTGTTGTGGGGATCAACATCATGTCTGAATCTTTTGCACGTAAATTATTTAAAAATTTGGTCTTAACCCCCACAACAAAGGTCATAAAGGAATCTTCTGGACGATTAGTCCCTAGTCTTGGAATTATTAATGTCCTACCCTTAATGGTAGAAGGCTCCATGGTTCATTTGAACTTTTATATCTTTGATACATGGGACTTCGACCTGTTGATAGGACAACCTATTAGAAGACTCCTTTATGAAGGTCATACTGGAAAGCTACACATTTCTTTTGTAAAAACTTTTAAATTTCCAATAACAATTTCACACTCCTTAAATAATAAGGCCGAGTCATATCTTTTGCCCGATCCTATGGAGGAGGTAAAGGCTACATCTCTAGAGCTTTTAGATAAACTAGACTTAGAAGAAGAAGCTCCTTTCTTCACAGAAGAAGAGGCTGAACCTTCTGAACCTGAACCCTTAGACGAGTTTGCAGAAACGCCTAGACCTCCCATAAAGCTTAAAACTTTACCACCCGGTCTTATCTATGCTTTCCTCAATAATAATCTAGACTTTCCTGTGATCATTAGTGATAAACTCACTCAGGAGCAAACTCTGCAATTGATGACCATTCTTGAGAAACATCACTCAGTTTTTGGCTACTCACTCCAAGATCTTACAGGAATCAGTCCTATGATTTGTACCCATTGTATTCCGACAGATCCTTCTGTTTCACCTTCTCGAGAGCCCCAACGTAGACTTAACAACGCGATGAGAGAGGTAGTGAAAAAGGAAGTTATAAAGTTGCTGCATGCAGGGATTATATATCCTGTGCCGCACAGTGAGTGGGTGAGCCCATTTCAAGTTGTGCCTAAAAAGGGAGGCATGACTGTCGTTATGAATGAAAAGAACGAGCTAATTCCGCAACGCACCATCACAGGGTGGCGGATGTGCATAGAATATAGAAAACTAAGCAAAGCCACGAGAAAGGATCATTTTCCTTTACCTTTCATAGATGAGATGCTAGAACGATTAGCGAACCATTCGTTCTTCTGTTTCTTAGATGGATATTCAGGGTATCACCAGATCCCGATCCATCCCGATGATCAAAGCAAAACCACTTTTACATGCCCATACGAAACTTATGCTTACCGTAGAATGTCTTTTGGGTTATGTAACGCACCATCTTGTTTTCAAAGATGCATGATGTCTATATTTTCTGATATGATTGAAGAGATTATGGAAGTTTTCATGGATGATTTCTCTG
Source organism: Sorghum bicolor (assembly GCF_000003195.3). Taxonomy (NCBI): domain Eukaryota; kingdom Viridiplantae; phylum Streptophyta; class Magnoliopsida; order Poales; family Poaceae; genus Sorghum; species Sorghum bicolor. Next base: position 9,941,839 of record NC_012877.2, read on the forward strand.
TTTATGGAAAAACTTTTGATAATTGTCTTGTAAACTTAGACAAGGTTTTGCAAAGATGTGAAGAAAAGCACTTAGTCCTTAATTAGGAAAAATGTCATTTTATGGTTAGAGAAGGAATAGTGCTGGGACACCTAGTGTTTGAAAGAGGTATTGAGGTAGACAAAGCTAAAATTAAAGTAATTGAACAACTACCTCCACCTGTGAATATAAAAGGAATTCGAAGCTTTCTTGGCCATGCTGATTTTTATCGCAGATTCATAAAAGATTTTTCATTCATTGCTATACCACTTAATCTTTTGCTAGCCAAGGATGCTCCTTTCGAATTTGATGATGCATGCCTAACATCTTTTAATTTATTAAAGAATGCACTCATCTCTGCACTAATCATTCAACCCCCTGATTGGTCGTTGCCTTTTGAAATTATGTGTGATGCTAGTGATTATGCTGTGGGGGCAGTTTTGGGACAAACTAAAAATAAAAAGCATCATGCAATTGCTTATGCCAGTAAAACTTTGACAGGAGCTCAACTTAATTATGCAACCACTGAAAAAGAGCTTCTGGCTGTTGTCTTTGCCATTGATAAATTTAGATCTTATTTAGTTGGAGCTAAAATAATTGTTTAAACCGATCATGCTGCACTAAAATATCTGCTCACTAAAAAAGATGCTAAACCTCGCCTGATTAGATGGATCTTATTACTTCAAGAATTTGACTTAGAAATAAAAGATAAAAAGGGAGTAGAAAATTTTGTTGCTGATCACTTGTCTAGAATGTATTTTAAGAATCCATAGAAAACCCCCATCAATGATTCACTCTGGGACGACATGCTCTACGGGATTAACAGTTCTGACCCTTGGTATGCAGATATTGTTAATTTTATGGGTTTAGGGTATGTACCACCAGGAGCAAACAAGAAGAAGCTTATTCAAGAAAGTCGTTCACATATATGGGATGAGCCATACCTCTTCCGAGTATGCTCTGATGGCTTACTTAGGAGATGTGTGACCACCGAGGAAGGATGGAAGATCATCGACAGGTGTCATTCATCACCATATGGAGGTCATTATGGAGCATTCTGTACACATTCAAAGATCTGGCAGTGTGGATTCTACTGGCCTACAATGTATGAAGACACGAAGCAATATATCAGAAGATGTGGGCCATGTCAAAGGCACGGAAACATAAACACAAGAGATGCCATGCCACTCACCAACAACCTATAGATTGAGCTCTTTGATGTCTGGGGAATAGACTACATGGGTCCATTTCCCCCACCAAAGAAGTGTGAGTTCATCTTGGTGGCAGTTAACTATGTCTCCAAGTGGGTAGAGGCACTACCTTGCAAACATGCCGACAACATCAGTTCAAAGAGGATGTTTGAAGAAGTTATATTTCCAAGATTTGGAGTTCCCAGAGTAGAGATAAGTGATGGAGGAGCACACTTCATGGACAAACGCTTTAAGCAATATCTATCAAGACATGGAATTCGTCACAACATCGCTACCCCCTACCATCCTCAGACAAGTGGCCAAGCAGAGACTTCCAACAAGCAAATCAAGAATATTCTTCAGAAGACAGTCAATGAGATGAGAACGGCATGGAAAGACAAGTTACCCGATGCACTCTGGGCATACCGGACAGCATACAAGACCCCAATTGGAATGTCCCCATACCAATTGGTGTACGGGAAGACTTGCCACCTACCTGTTGAACTAGAATTCAAAGCACACTGGGCCATAAGGAGATGGAATATGGACCTAGATGTCGCTGGAGATCATAGAAGAATACAACTATCAGAATTGGAAGAATGGCAAGAGAAAGCATATCACAATTCGAAGATCTATAAAGAAAGAGTCAAAAGGTGGCATGACAAGAGGATCAAGAAGGAGTTCGCACCCAGAGATAAGGTATTACTTTTTAATTCCAGGGTGAAGCTTTTCGGGCATGGAAAACTCCAGAGTAAATAGGAAGGACCATTCAAGGTAATCAATTCATCATCCCACGGAGCTATCACACTTCAAAATGACGAAGGTACTTTATTCAAGGTAAATGGTCAATGTCTTAAGTTATTTTTAGAGCCCAATAAAGAATTAGAAGAAATAGACAAAATCCATTTCTACCTTCCCATGGAGAATTAGAGCCCAACCTTTTTAATCTGACGTGTTTGGGCCACGTATATATTTTTCGAATAAGTTTTGCATCTAGAAGCACGCTCGTGGAAGTGGGCCCACAGAGGGGCTAGACAGAGGGCGGGCGCCCTGATGAAGAGGGCGGGCGCCCAGCCCCTGTCCCCTCTCAGTCTCGATTTCCTCTGTCGTGATAAACACATTTTTGGTAAACTAAATAATCATACAGATGGAAAGTTTCGCACGCACGGCGGCGGGAGTAGCCCGAGCAAACCCTAGAGGCACTTTTTGACCCCTATATAAACAGACCCCTGATGTCAGTTTTCAAACACCAATCTATTCAAGCCTTTTCTTCTTCTTCTATTAGAGCTTGCTTAGTTCCTCGCTGCTCCAATGGTCGAAGAGTTCCACGACGATTGGGAACTCGTCCCCTACGACCTCAACAAGAAGCCCAAGGAAGACCCCGACGCCCACGCTCTCGTCCCGGCCAACACAGAGCGACAGCTAGAAGCCTTGCCATTACACCAGCGCAGCTCCGCCCAATCCTACCATGCTCAACCAGTTCTCACCGCACCGCCACAGCCCCTACTTCTCAAGGGACCGTCAGCCAAGAAGGAGGCCACCGTCAAGGTGCCAGCCGGCACAAGGATCCTGCCACGCAGACCCAATGAGAGGGTCGTTGGAGTCCAGACCAACCGGAGCGGCGAGATCAGCAGTATCCGCTACACTACGGAGGATGAGAGGCCTTACTTTGAGGGGATCAGAGCAGTCAAAGTCCGTTTTATCCCTCTAAAGGCAGCCCCGAAGCACGCTTTCAATGCTCTCGAGACACCTACTAAGCGTCGCAAGACTATAGTAGATATTGATGAGGACGTTCGTAGGCTAGACACGGTCATCATAGAGCTCCAGTCCTCGGTTAACTCTATCACTAGGCAGCTCTCTAACCAGAACACCATTATACTAGGCCTTAGGCATGATCTTGTTAGTGCCAATAAGAAGATCAGGAAGTTAAAGCGCCGCTAAGTTATCTAGATTAGATCTTGAGGCAATGCATCTTAGTTATTTATCTTTAAATTCGGTTTAGATCTATTATTAGCTTCAGTTCATTACTAGTCATTTGTAATAAATGCCTCAAGATTAATAAAGATTATTATTATTATTATTATTATTATTATTATTATTATTATTATTATTATTATTATTATTATTATTATTATTATTATTATTATGTCTTGTGTGTCTCTACTTTATTTTTTGTGCAAGAAAGCAAAAAACAAGTATGGGCGAGATCCCTCGACATGCCAAACACACTTCGACTACACCACTCCACGATTCAGGTACATACTCTGCACACTTTACACATACACATATATCTTGGATTATACAGAATACTGTCTCTGATATGATAAATTAAAAAGATTAAAATGTCTCTAATCATGATTAATATCACTCTGTGATATTTCTTGAAAACCTACAATTATTGAAAAATCATTTTAAAATCCTGTGTTACTTAAGTCACTGTGAAATATGGTAGAGTATGAGTACCTTATTCTTGATATCAATGCTGCTTGGAGAATTTATTTTAAAACTTCAAAAATTCTAGCTACCATCCTTAGTGTTTTATGTGCCTGCTAAACCTGAAAATATTGATAATTATAAAAGCTATCTACTCTGTATTGAGTTTGTTCAAAATGAGTTAGACCCTTGTTGAGATATTTATTATGCTCCTAAGATCAAGACATTTATTCACAAAGATTAACTCTTCCGAAGTATTATTGCGTTAGAGGCGTGGGCTATGCAAAAAAATATATTTTGAGGAAATAAAAAGGAGCAAGTGCTCGACAACCTCGCAGAAAAAAGATGGACAAGTGTACGGCAGTAGAATTAGGGGTACCTCGGTATCCACCTGAAAAAAAGAAGAGAGAAAGAAGAAAATGATAGCCCATGGTCCCTCTAATAAGCAATATGCCAGTAAGAGTTGACAAGTTTTTAATTTCCAACGTCTTTGATCTAAGAGTATGGCACTCCTCTCCTTGGATCCCGTTTTGATCAGGCATAAATACAAGGTAAGTATGCTCAAGAATTTTTGCAAATTAAAACAGCCTCAGTGAGATATGTAAAAGATAATGAGTGATCTGAGAGAACCTATGAGGATAAAGGTATGCTAAATTTCTTTTCAAAAATATACAAAAACTCCAAGTGACAGGATTAAGAAGAAAGGATCTCTACTCTTGACCATATATTTCCCTAACTACAGTACACAGTGGATTTCTACACCCTGCAGGTATGAAGAATGTTTTATAATGTTTTAACCCCAGATATTTTTCTTAACCATCCTTTTCTCGAGGATGAGTAAAAGCCTAAGTATGGGGGTGTTTGTTGACAATTCTTAAGTATCAATTTTAATTATTAAATAAACAAGGGAAAGGACCAATATACAAACAACACCTAGAATTAGGGTTTGATCCGACAGAATTCCACGAGTTTTGTTGTTTATCTGTTTCTGCAGGGGGTTATTAGGAAATAAGGAAGAAAGGCCCACATGTCGGGATTACATAGAGATATTAACGCACCATGCAATTTTCTACCATCTAGAAGACTCCAGAAGCCACGGGAACGAACGGGAAGGCGATCGGGGCCGGGGGCAGGGCGCCCGCCCTGGTGGTTCCACCAATCACGGTGAATCTCGCGGATTACGCTCCACTGACCTAAAGGATCAAGGATAACCGTTCAATCAATGTCGGTTTGATCCGATGGCCCACGTTCACCTGAGGGGACTATATAAGCAGACCCACTGGCCCCTGGAGGAGAAGTTCATCATAGAGTTGAGAGGTGCCCTCAAAGGATAACCTTTCCTCTAAATAGACTTAGGGCTTAGCATCCAATGTGAGAGTAGAATTAGTTCTTCTAAGTTCTACTAGATTGAGAGAGATAGAGTGGAGGTGTAGATCGGAGGAAGCCTGGCCTGTCGGTGTCTACTCCGAGGTTGTAGCTGCGGGATCAAGATCTCCTAACCAGAAGCTTGCTCCTAGGATTCTTTAGTTATTCGACTTCTAAATTCTACTAAGTTCTTGTTTTATTATTGTTTGGTTTATGAGTTTACTTTGATCTCTTCGCGTAGAGTTTAGAGTAATCATCTCTAGCGTAAACGTGGTGTTTGGGCTAGGATACTCATAGATATCCCCTGACTAGCTGGACTGTGGTAGTAGCGAGGAACGTGACATTTCCGAGTTACCGTTGCAGCCCATATCCCGTTAGTAGGAACATTAGGGTTTATAGGTGCGGGTTGAACATCCTTTGTGGTGTCTATATTCCGTGAGCTTCCCCAATAGAACAGTAGATCATCCTTACCAAGGTTAGAACGAGACTACGGCTGTAGTCTTCTCTATATATCACTCACATCGAGAAACATTCTTTGTAGCCTAAAGTTTAGTAGTAATAGACTGGGTTAGTCAGATGCACTCTTTCTCCTAGTGGTAAAAATATAAATATGATACTCTAGATAACATCCCAGGTGAAGTGCTCATCGATATCCGTACGCTTGCGGATCAATTCCTTATTGCGTTACCAAATATCAACAAGACCTAGTTTGGTTTTGGAAAATTGATGAAATTATAGTACTAACCTCCATACTAAGTGTGTGTAAACTTAATGAGGTTGGTATATGTCAAGTGATGGAGCATGAGATGATAATGGTGATGATGGTGATGGCCACAAGATGATCAAGTGCTCAACTTGAAAACAAGAAAGAGAAAAACAAAATCCTTTGGAGATCAAGGCAAAGGTATTGCCTAGGGTTTTAGTTTTGGTGATCAAGACACCATAGAGGGTGTGATCACATTTAGGATAGATAGCCATACTATAAAGAGGGGAATTCTTTGGTTAAACGGTTATCGAGTGCCACTAGGTGTCATTGTTCTTGTGTATGCATTTAGAACCTAGTGAGCTAACTTAACTCTGTCGAAGAAAATGTTTGTGAAAATGCTAACACACTTGCACATGTTGATACACACTTGGTGGTGTTGGAACACTTTGGGAAGGAGGTGGATTTCGAAGGGCAGAGAGGGGTTTATGTTCCTCAAGCTCGGCGGGATTCAGCGCTTTTAAGAAAATGAAACACATATTTTCTATTGCACCGGTGGATAGTTTGGAGAAGTCGCGGGAGTGTTTCTCGCTGGAAAACACTCACCAGATGTTGTTGTTGGTAGCATCGGACGCTGGCCCAAGTGTCCGGTGTACTGTTAGTTTCTCGCACAGGTGTAGAGTGAACATCGGACGCTCGCATCGGACTCGGGCAGGATAGTGTTCTAGCATCTGGTGAAGTTGACGTCAGCTTGTACGCAAACGACTATTTTCTGACAAATGGCATCGGACGTAGGAGAGGTCTGGTGGTCCGCGTCCGGTGACCACGCGTGAAAACACCCTCTCTGCATACGGGTCCGGTGTGCATCGCACGCATCTAGTACCCATTTGACCGCATCTGGTGGTTTGAAAGTGTCCGTTAGAGATCAACGTGTGAGATTCAAAAGCTGACACGTGGCTGTCACTTGGAGCACCGAACGCTGGGTTCGAGCGTCTAGTGGCTCACCTACTACGTGTTCGGTGACCCCGACTTTTGTCCATTGAAAGAGCCAACGACTCTTTTTGTTTGAGGGGCTTATAAATAGTTGTTGACTTTCTTGGGGCTCACTCCCTTGGCATTCTAGCATACTTGACATCCTTGTGAGCCTAAGCAAACACCTTCCACTCATATCCTTCATAGATTAACCGTCTTTATAAGATTGGGAGTAATTCCAAGTGCATTTGGTTGAGTGATTGCATCTAGTTTGCACTTGGGGATCGATTTGGCTGTGGTTTTCTTATTACTCTTGGTGGTTGCCGCCACCTAGATGGCTTGGAGCAGCGGAGGAGCATTGACACGAGTTGGTGATTGTTTGTGGCCATCTCCCAGTGATTATGAGGGGTTTTGTACCTTCCCTAGCGGAGAGCCGAAAGGTAACTCTAATGGATTGCTTGTGTCATTGAGCTACCTCACTTGTGGGTAGGTTCTTGCGGTGTCCAAGTGAGGACGAGGTTCGGGCTACACGTCTTAGCCGCTGAACCACCAAGTGTTGGTCGACACAACGGGGACGTGGCATGCCGGCAAGCATATGAACCTCGAGAGAAAAATTGGTGTCTCAATTGTGTTTGATTGGTATTCTCTTGGTATTTGATTGTTCATATATTGGTGATTGGTTCATCCTCTACACGACGGTATAAATATCAATTCCTCTCCATTTACTTATCGTTAAGTAGTGTAACTAGTTTAGTTGCTAGTCTTGCCTTGTGTAGCATAGTTCACTAGTGTATCTTGTAGTGATATAGCACTTGTGTGCCTAGTGATCATATCAACTAGGATTATTGGATAGGTGGCTTGCAAACACCCCATTAGATCTAGAGTAAAAAGTTTTGCTTTATTATTTACTAACCTCTTGCTCTCGTGAGTTCGTAGATTTTTCTAATAGGCTATTCACCCCCACTCTAGCCATATTAGGACCTTTCAAGTGGTATCGGAGCTGTGGTCACCATTTTGAGAAGGCTTAACCACCTCGGTGCTCAGATTATGGGTCAAATAGTGTTCAACCATGTTTGGGGCAAACCTCCATTCTTTGGTGGCACAAGTTCCTTTGACTATTGAAAGAGAAAAATGAAAGTATACCTTGGATCAATCAATGATAGAGTGTGGGAAGTCATGGAGAATGATTTGTGATCCTTGATCCCACCAACCCCATCAATAATAAGAGAGCCAACAAACAATGCAATACTATGGCTCTCAACACAATTTACAATGGCATTGATTCAATGGTGTTTCAACAAGTCAAAGATCTTGAGAAGGCAAGTGAAGTGTAGACAAGGCTAGAAGAGACATATGAGGGCACTATAACGGTAAAATGTGCCAAGTTACACATGCTCAAGGATAAGTTATCCAACTTTAAGATGAAGGACGATGAGTCCATACTTGAGATGTTCTATAGGATCCAAGTCATCATCAATGATCTCAAGGGCCTTGGTGAGATAGTGAAGGATGCGGACTTCATTCATAAGTTTTTGATGTGCTTACCTAAAAGATTCAAGACATTGCGAACAATCATCTTTAGAGGAGGATTAAAGGATGTATCTCCCTATGAGGTACTTGGAGATGTCATGACCGAAGATCAATACAATGACAATGATGATGATGAGGTTGTGAAGAAGAATGATGATGACAAGAAGAAGAAGAGTGTAGCATTCAAATCTAGCTCTTCATCCAAGAGCAAGAACAAGGGTAAGGCCAAAGGAAGAATCAAGTGATGATGAATGCTCCAATAATGATAGTGATGATGAAGAAGAAGGGATATCACACAAGAAAAAGAAGAGATCACTTCAAGAACAAGGAGTATATGAGGCTGTGCTACAAGTGCAAGAGTCCTGATCATATTGTGGCGGATTGTCCTTACAATAGTGACAATGATGAGCATGAGAAGAAAAACAAGAAGGAGAAGAAAGAAAAGAAGGAGAAGAAAATGATCTTCAAGAAGAAGAAGAAGAAGAAGGGTGGATCCTATGTTGTGACTTGGGATAGTGATGCTTCTTCAGATGATGATTCAAGTGATGATGACAAGGCATCCAAGAAGAAGGCACTTGCTAGTATTGCTATCAACAACAAGCCATCACTCTTCGATACTCCTTCATGCTTCATGGCTAAGAGCCACAAGGTACAATATGATGAGAGTGAAAGTAAAAATGAACATGATAGTGATAGTGATAATGAAAATGAATTCACTAATGAACAACTCATGGACATGTTAGAGCAAGCTGATTCACTTATTCATTCTAAGAACAAGAAGTGCAAAGAATTGGCCAAGAAGTTAAAAGCTCTTGAGCAATTCTTTGATGAGCTCAATGCTACTCATGAGAGGCTAGTGGATGCCCATTAGAAGCTTGGTAAGCTCACACCATGCTTGAGAAAACTCACTCCTTATTATTAGAAGAGAACAAGGAGAGGGTTGTTGTACCATGTGATGTGGGCATAACATATGACTTAATTACGGAATCACACAACCCACCTATTGCCACTAACTCTTCTTGTAGGTCTTCATCCACCACCACCAACTCTACCTCTACTTTTAGTGTCGGTGTCACTTGTGATGCTTCAATAAAGGTTGAGAATGAGACTCTCAAGAGAGAGGTGGATGAGCTCACTCACGCCCTAGGTAAGGCCTATGGTGGTGAGGCCTGCTTGCTAAAATGCTTGGGTAGCCAAAGGTTTTCTCTCAACAAAGAGGGATTAGGCTATACTCCCAAGAAAGGCAAGAAGGCCTTTATAACTCATAAAACTAGTTTTTTGAAGAGCAATGGTCGATATTGCAATAGATGCAAGCAAGTTGGGTACCTAGAGAATAATTGCAACAAAATAAACAAGAACAAGAAAATTGCTAATGTACCTTACATTTCTTTTGATTCTTGTTATGTGCTTACCAAGGGTGAGAAGGGTGTGCATGCTAAGTTTGTTGGTGCACCAATTGTGGGTCCAAAGAAGAAGGGCATTTGGGTACCAAAAAGCTTAGTCACTAACCTCCAAGGACCCAAACAAGTATGGGTACCTAAGAAACATTGATTTGTTTTGTAGGTAAACTATAAAGCCGGAGGTAGGCATTGGGTGCTTGATAGTGGGTGCACACAACACATGACTAGTGATGCAAGAATGTTCAATTCAATCAATCCAAATGATGACAATGGTGTTGATAGTGTCACATTTGGTGACAATGGCAAAGGCAAGGTCAAAGGGCTCGGTAAAATTGCTATATCCAATGACTTGAGCATTTCCAATGTGCTACTAGTAGAGAGCTTGAACTTTAATTTGCTATCTGTAGCTCAACTTTGTGATATTGGTTTCAAATGCATATTTAGATTTGATGATGTAGAGATCATAAGTGTAGATGGATCTAACTTGATATTCAAAGGATTTGGATATGAGAATCTATACTTAGTTGATTTCAATGCTAGTGAAGCTCAAATATAAACATGCTTGCTCACTAAATCTAGCATGGGTTGGTTATGGCATAGAAGTCTTGGTCATGTTGGAATGTGACAATTAAACAAGTTAGTCAAGCATGATCTCGTTAGAGGCTTGAAAGATGTCACATTTGAGAAAGACAAGCTTTGTAGTGCATGTTAAGCTAGAAAACAAGTTGGCAACAATCATCCAAAGAAAAGTATCATGAGTACATGCAAGGCATTTGAGTTGTTGCACATGGACTTATTTGAACCAACCACATACACAAGCATTGGTGGAAATAAATATGGATTTGTGGTAGTAGATGATTTCATAAGATATACATGGGTATTCTTTCTTAGTAACAAGAGTGATGCTTTTGCAACCTTCAAATCATTTGTCAATAGAATACACAATGAGTTTGAAACAACCATAAAAAAAGTGAGAAGTGACATTGGAAGTGAATTCAAGAACACAAGAGTTGATGAGCTTTGTGATGAATTTAGTATTAGACATCAAGTCTCAGCCAAATACACTCCACAATCAAATGGTTTTGTTGAGAGGAAGAATAGAACCTTGATTGACATGGCAAGATAAATGTTGAGCGAGTATAATGTGAGTCATTCTTTTTGGGCCAAAGCAATCAACACGGCTTGCTACTATAGCAACCGCTCTATTGTCACCCTATGATGGAGAAGACTCCATATGAGCTATTGAATGGAAGAAAGCCCAATATTGCATACTTTTGGGTTTTTGGTTGCAAATGCCACATATTTAAGAAAGGCACTAGATTGAGCAAATTTGAAAAGAAATGTGATGAAGATTTTTTTCTTGGTTACTATACTACTAGCAAAGCTTATAGAGTTTGGAATTTGGCTAGTGGTACTCTTGAAGAGATGCATGATATTGAGTTTGATGAAACCAATGGCTCTCAAGAGGAAGATGAGAATCTAGATGATGTGAGAGGCACTCAATTGGCCAATGCAATGAAGAATATGGACATTGGTGATTTAAGGCCCAGAGAGGTGAATGATGTTGAAGGTGACATTCAAAGAGGAGTGCAAACTAGATCAAGATTAGCATCATTTTGTGAGCATTTCTCCTTTGTGTCTCACATCGAGCCAAAGAAGATTGATGAAGCTTTGAGAGATTTTGATTGGGTCAATGCTATGCATGAAGAGCTTAACAATTTTAAAAGAAACCAAGTATGGGAATTAGTTGAGAGGCCTAGTGATCACAATGTAATTGGTACTAGATGGGTCTTTTGCAACAAACAAGATCAAGATGGGTTAGTAATAAGAAACAAAGCAAGATTGGTAGCACAAGGCTATACTCAAGTTGAAGGTCTTGACTTTGGTTAAACATATGCCCCGGTTGCAAGATTGGAAGCAATTAGGATCTTGTTGGCCTATGTTTGTGCACATGACATTAAGTAATATCAAATGGATGTGAAAAGTGTATTTCTCAATGGCTATATCAATGAAGTAGTCTATGTTGAGCAACCTCCCGGTTTTGAAGATGACAAGAAACCCAACCATGTTTACAAGCTAAGAAAGGCATTGTATGGTTTGAAGCAAGCACCTAGAGCATGGTATGAGAGATTGAGAGACTTCTTACTCTCTAAAGGTTTCAAGATGGGCAAGGTTGACACCACTCTCTTCACCAAGAAGATTGGCAAAGACTCATTTGTGTTGCAAATATATGTTGATGATATCATATTTGGATCAACCAACTAAGAATTTTGTGAGGAGTTTGGAAACATGTTGGCTAATGAGTTTGAGATGTCAATCATTGGAGAGCTTAGTTACTTGGTCTTCAAATCAAGCAATTGAAGAATGGCACATTCATAAGTCAAGGCAAGTACATAAAAAGATATGCACAAGAAGTTTGGTATGGATGATGCAAAATTAATTAGCACTCCAATGGGAACAAATGAAAGCCTAGATAGTGACACAAGTGAAAATATGGTGGATCAAAAGTTGTATCGGTCTATGATTGGAAGCCTACTCTATGTGACTGCATCAAGACCAGATGTCATGTTTAGTATGCATTTGTGCAAGATTCCAAGACTCACCTAGAGAAAGTCATTTGAAGGCAACAATGAGAATATTGAGGTACTTGAAGCATACACAAAATGTTGGTTTGTGGTATCCCAAAGGTGCAAAGTTTGAACTCATAGGATATTCCAATTCAGACTATGCGGGATGCAAAGTTGAAAGAAGAAGCACATCAGGCACATGTCAACTATTGGGAAGATCACTTGTCTCATGGTCATCCAAGAAACAAAATAGTGTTGCACTATCAATCGCCGAAGCGGAGTACATTGCGGCCGGTAGTTGTTCTGCACAAATCCTATGGATGAAGGTGTTGGGTATTCTTAACATCACTACCAAAAGTAGACTTATTTTCTAATTCTAGTAACGGTGCCAAAAATGCCAAACCTATCCCTCATACCACTTAAGCCAAGTTGTCATCCCCAGCATGACATGAGAGACGCGGTATTGAAATATGCAATTGCTCTTCTAAATAAATAATGAATGGGATCTGCAAGTGCACAGATTGATACCGAGGTAGCATTTTAACCGAGAAGTATTCCAGGTATCGTTATTTATATTTTTACCACCGGGAAGGGATTAGCAATCATCAATATTGATTACAGAATAGAATATGAGATTGAGTATCTATCATTGCATGTATAATTGAGAACATTGTATCTAATTCTTTCATACAGGGATAAGTGTCACATAAAAGATATATGAAGTAATGAATAGTGACAAAGATAATTAATCTGATTAGCATAACTTAGCCACATAATAAATATGATAAGCACCTCAATTAGATACTCTAGAAAGTCATTAGCATGGAATTAGAACGAACTACAAGAATATTTCCTAAGTTATTCTCAACTATATAGTCTAGCATTATCATAGTTAGTGCAAGTATACTTAGCAATCATTGCGAGACAAGATTACGCCCATGCATAGTGATATTAACAAGGTAAATGAGAAACATAGCAATCACTCCCCTGTAATAATGTTGCTCTGCCAGCCCAATACACGAGAAGGGGACTATATAAGAATCAATGAAGCTGTCACTATTATGAACTACCCCACGATCTGGCATATTGGGTGCAATCGTAGATAAATACGGTATAAGCACCACGCCTACACAATATCTATCATTTACCCATGGATCCGATGGATAAACGCTATATGATCCTAAACATGTATATAGATCCAATTAATTCAGTATGTTTAGTCCTTTAATCTTTGTTTATAGTACTACCTTCGTGATCACACACTCCTAATCAGATAAGCTAAAATGTTGCACACGCAATCTTTGGAAGATATATATGTATATATAAACAACTTAAGTATAGATAGATTATCTTTCCATTAGGTTGAGCGATCTGATCTGACAAATGTTTTAAATGTTATACTCATAATCTTATTATCCATCAGCTTTGTCTTGCTCACTATGCTTAAGGTTAGAGAAGAACAAATACACTTTTGGTTCTGTTGGTGTTTTCCACCAACAGGGCCCATGCACTTGATCTCTGCCTTGTCTCTATGAGCAGGTACATTTCGAGCAAAATATGAAGGAATTTTACAAGTCCTATACTCCACCAAGTGAAGAACCTAGATCTATGAGCACAAACACACTAGAGATACTGGATCCTCAGGCAATCACTGCCCTGAGATGCTTGAGGACGTAACTACTAGAGTAACCCCGTTGTGGAAGTAATTACTGACCTTCTGCCGATCAAGAGGCGATCCAAGACGCACCGTCATCCCGATATCCATCGGCATGGTGGACTTCCCAGAAGCAATTTACGACTTTGGCTCCAGCGTCAACATTATGCCCAGGGTACTCTATGAAAAATTCTTTACACATCCTTTACGAGAAACAACCATGTATTTGCAGCCTGCAGATCAGACACTAAGTTTCCCAAAGGGAATATTGAAGAACCTCTATGTCCGAGTTGGTACCTTATACGCTCTAGCAGACTTCGTGGTGATAGAGACTGGTAGTAATGAGAGGGCACCCATCATCCTAGGGAGGCCATTCCTGAACATCTCGGGAGCTGTAATCTATGCTAGTGCTGCCAAGATCAGTTTCTACATCAAGGGAAAGAAGGAGACGTTCTCCTTCAAGAACAAGACTACACAAATCTCAGAGCATTCCCGAAATGAACCAAGGAAGAGGACCAATAGGAGGAACAAGAACAAGCAAATGTGGACTGAGTCAGCTAAAATGGTCACTGCAGTTCAAGGAGGTCAAGATCGTACACTTAAGTCACCGTTCCTGACCAACTTCTAGAAGACGCTTTGCGACACTGGCTCTAGATGGCAGATCAGACATTCCGAAAGGATATTGACATGGGAGAAGACTATACGATCCACCCATCATCCTTGGGAGACCGTTTCTCAGCACCGTTAAAGCAATCATCTACATTGGAACCGGAGAAGTCCACATGCACTTCCCCTCTGAGAAGGCTCACCGCTATTTTACTGACCCTAACTATATAGTTGAAGACTCTAAGCAGGTCATGACAAGAAGAAGACGACGCAACCGTAACCAGAGGAGGCAAATCATCAAGGATGGATGAGTAGACTACGAAGGAGAAGTAGTAAGGTCTAAAGACATACAGCTTGAACAGAACTGTCCTGAGGAGACTGTAGCACCAAGTCAAGTGTGGAGAGAAAAGATAGTTATACACGAATAGGAGGCGCCGCCAGAATCACCGACTACGCCATCCAACGAATCCCAGGACGACTCAGAAAACGGAGAGTCCCGTTCGGAGGACTTAAAAACACCGAACGCCTTACCAAGAGGTAAACTCTGGTAGTTATCCTTTTCCTTTCAATTATTTAAAATAGTTTGCTTAGTTAATCAGGTTCATATCATCTTGAAAAGAAAATAAAAATGTTAAAAATAGTAAGCCCCATGTGAGTATGCTCATGGCATAAAACCCATAAGTACATTCACTGTGGTGGCATAAAAATAAAATAAATATATTTATGTGCTATAAAAATGAAAATATAAAAATAAATTTATGATCCTACCAAAGAGTGTAACATTTATTGAGGAGGCTCAACATGATAAAGGCTAGATATTTATGCTAACACTTAACTAGTTCCACAAAGCTTTGTTGTCTATTTGAGCTCCACAGAATTCAAGGATCAAAGAAGACTAGCAGACGGAGGACATCCTAATCGCTGTCAGGGTGCTGCCGACATTCAAATACACCTCATCCACCTGCTAGCTATATCCGGAGAAATTACGTCAAAATCCAGCTTGGGGGAGAGCACCCCCATTTATCCAGCTAAGTGTTCTGCTCACGTTATACTCAAATAATAAAAAGATGCATAATCATAAAAACCCAAATAAAGATTTTGTGCTTATATATATATATATCTTTGCTTAGTTTGCTAAATAAATAAATAAATAAAGTTTGCTATGAACTCTCATGATAAGCTCTCACATGGAAATGATGAATAGTTGCTCTGCCATGACTAGTTCTCAAAATTGAAATCCCTCTCAAGTTTAGGCATGACTGTTATTAATTAAGATTTGCTCTAAACCTGAACTTGTGGGAAGAGTACTTGATCTAAGTCCAAGTCGTTAACGGATACGATATGGGAAGGTTGAGCTGTTGTTTATCTGTTCCTAGAGATGCTAGAATTCTGGAGAATTTTATCTTTGAAAATGTTTAAAATGTTGCATGATGAGTTCCTGTATGATGAGAGTCTAAATTCCTACCACAGCCATATATACATGCTTGCTACACTTTGAGCCACACATTTACTTTTTACTGCTTATGAGCATTGAGTGTGGTCAAGCTGTGTAGACCCTTAGGAGCTTGTCATGTGGTTAAAATCAAGATTCACTTGCACGTTCACTCACACATGCTGCTTCTACTCCGGAAGTATGCATCCACATATATCCACCCATTTCCATCTCCAGATTCACCCAAAATTATTCTACTCCTATCTAGGAGAAAATAGCCAAAAACATTATCATATCCCTGTTATTCCCCATGAAATAAATGCTCAAGTTATTTCGGTTACTACCACTTGCTACATTATTTAAGGAGGGTGAGTGCTCTAAAAAAAGAAGAAGATACAAGGAAATAAAAAGGGGCAAGTGCACGGAACCTCGAAAGAAAAGAAAAAGTGAGACGAGAGGTAAAAATGGACAAGTGTCCAACAGTAGAATTAGGGGTACAAGATACCCACCTGAGAGAAAAGAAAAAAGAAAATATAGAGCATCTCATTCTCCTCAAAAAGTTTCAAAAGAGCAAGAAAGGTATGTATTCCCTCAAAAGAGCACAAGTAGAATTAGACTTTCACCATTGTTATCACCATACACCATTCATTCGCCACACATGCAGATCTTGATTTGACGTATTGACTTGTTCTTCTAGATCCATGGTTTGACTATGCAATAAATGTCTTGTAAGTATGTATTAGCTGTCTCCCACCTATGAGCTCCAGATATCAAAACCTTATTAGAGTAGGGTGAAAGAGAAGGCAATGCCACTATGCCTCATACCAAAAATACCACATACTTTGAGAGAAGGCATACACCATTACTGCCTTGGTAAGGATCCAGAAATACCACAAAAGAGAGACTAGAGAGAGTCATACAAGGAATCTCTGAGTTTTATTTGAAAATCTGCAAAAACTCCAGAGCTATAGTTAATCAAAGAACAAGAGACATGACGCTTGACTAAACCATTCTATCTTTTAACTACTCAAGACACAAGTGACGGTTGCAAGCCCCATGGTGGAAGGAAAAATGAGTAAGTTTAAATCTTAACAGTTTACCCTAACCCAGAGATGAGATCTTGTTTGAACGCATGTATATCTTTAAGGCATGAAACCACTATAGAAACTCTTGAGTTCATCTTGCTCAGGGACGAGCAAAGGTTAAGCTTGGGGGAGCTTGTTGACGGTCCTTAATGCTCATATTTAACCATCAATTAATCATGGAAAAGGATCCAAATGCAACCAACACCTAGACTTAGGGTTTTATCTGACAGAATTCCACGAGTTTTGGTGTTTGTCTATTTCTGCAGGGGGTTATCAGGAAATACGGAAGAAAGGCCCACACGTCGGGTTTACATAGAGATATTAATGTGCCGTGCAATTTTCTATCATCTAGAAGACTCCAGAAGCCACGAGAACAAAGCGGAAGCCGAGAGGGCTCAGGGACAGGGCGCCCGCCCTCCTATTCTGCCCAATCAGGGTACAACTCGGGGATCATGCTCCACCGACCTAAAGGATCAAGGATAACCGTTCAATCAATGTCGGTTTGATCCGACGGTCTAGATTCATCGTAAAAGACTATATAAGCAAGGCCCCCTGGCCCATGGAGATCATACCTCTTCTACAGAATCAAAGTTAGGGTTTCAATTCTTCATCCAAGTAGAGAGGATCCCTCTAGTTCATCTAGTTCTAGCTCTAGTTCATCTAGTTCTAGTTCATCAAGTTCTAGTTCCCCTAGTTCTAGTTCTAGTTAGTTCTTATTGTAATCTAGAAAATAGGGAGAGAGAAGAGGAGAGCGGAGGAGGAGGAGCTGGATCTGTCGCATCTTCCTCAACATTGTACTTTTGCAGCAACTGGTTCGTTCTTCATCGTTCTCCAGGTTCTTCAATTCATAATTCCTGAGTTCTTTAATTACTTTTATTTATATTCAAGTTATTTATTGGATTCCCACTTGCATCAAGTGCTCTAGTCTTTGCAACATTAGAGTATTAATTAATAGATTAGACGTGGTGTTTAGTCTTGCAATTACCTGGAATTGCACCCAATTCTGCAGATTGTTGTGGTAGCCCTAGGGTAGTGACATCCCTAACGGTCGACGTATTCTACCTCGTTCGGATCGGTGTTTGTAGGACCGTAGTCAGAGCTTCCTAGCCCCCTTCTCATCTCTTTCTGTGGTTAGTGTTCTGATGTCCCAAAATAAATAATCTTTGAAGTAATTCTTGATTCTTAGATCAACTAGAGAACTCTCAGGAAACTTCCTCTCTTCCCACCAAAAATAATTATACAATTATCCTTGGGCGATCTTGAATCTTAATTAGTACACTCACGTTCCCTGTGGAAAATCGATACTCTAGAATACTCCCGGGTGAAAGCTACATCGGTATCCGTGCGCTTACGGATTTTTCTGTTTGCGTTTAAAATACCCAACAGGTATAAATATAGACCCCGTGGCAATGTAATGAATATACACAATCAATCAAACACAAGTTTTTACACATATTCTAGCATCTACTTTTTCGACAACTTCGTCACCTTGCATATTTTCTTTTTACTATGAGTTCTTAGGAATTCCTCGAGTCAACCTCGGCGAGCTCTCGAGTTCCGCGTGAATACCTCTTGGTCGTGACATCCAGGTGCATTGCTATTGTCGGGATCAAAGTATTTGAGTTATCACCTTTGTCGATTGTAAGGTCAAATCGACTTGCACGCCTTAACATTGAATCGGGTTAGCGCTTTGTGTTTGCAGATTTACCTTTTGCACCAACAGAAGTGCATCAAAGGTCTAATAAGAACACAAATGAAGGCCAAAAAATTGTATATATTGTTGAAGATTATGGAAACAATCTAGTTCAAGCAAAAGGTAACAATGCAAATGGAATTGAGATGAAATGGCTTCTAGGTTGAGGGATACCCTAGCATCATGTGAAAGTAAACATACATAGCAAATGGAAATTGAGACATGAGTTGATGAACATGGAGTGATGATCTACGTGGCTTGCTTTGCCTAGATAAGAAGAGTTTGATAATGGATTGGTATTGATCAAGTTTTGAAGAATGGATCAAATATGCATAAGTGAAAATTGACAAGAAGAGGTCAAATGATAAAGGAGACAACACATGGATACAAGATGTCCTCAACATTGGTTTGTTTCTATGGACAAAGACATAGAAATTTACAATGCAATGATGTTGATCAAGTTCAAAGGAACGATGCTATTATTAGATAAATAATGAAGTGAGAGTGTTAAGACAAAATGAAGAGGATATAAGGAATTGTAAATTGTCTTGACCATATTGACATTTACGAAGATATGCGATCAAAAGAAGATATGTGATATAAGAAATTATGTTAGAATGGTTCAGGCAAGAGGAGTACGAGGAGTTGGATTTGGTAGCTTTCTTGTTGGGAAAGGGAGCTCTAGAGTTTCATATTTCTAACCCTGGAGTTATTGGAGGCATCCAACGTTGTCCCCTTTGTTGTCATGGTTGACATCATTCCTGATTTTGCCTATAAAGGTCTGGAGCTAGTCGTTAGATCCTAGAGTTGTTGTTTATCTCTCTTGACTCCATCCTTCCCTTGACATCCATCACACACCAATGAAGGAGAAACCTCCATTGGGCTGCTTGCCCTTGGCGGCTGAATCTGCAGCCTAGTCATGGTCAAGGCGATGGTTCAAGTAGGGACGATGATTGCAATGGTGGTCATGGTGGAGCCGGTGGTAGTAGCATGGAGCATCATGGTTGTGGCCTATGGTTAGATCTAGCACCCCAAAGTGGGTGCAACACCCACGGCGGTGGCGGAACACACCTTGTGGCTACTAGCGGTAGAAGTTAGTAGCAACACTGGCGGCTACTAGAGCCAACAATGGTGGTCACTCATGGTCTCGACATGTTATGGTGTTACATAAGCGACAGAGTCAAGTCTGGCTCTTTGCATGGCCTAGTTGAAAGGGGTGGCAGCCGTTGTAGCTGTGCAGCTGTTGCATGTTGCCATGTCGATGCCTGTCCAAAAAGGCTTCTACAGGGTGGTAGGATAGAGGTGATAGTGGTGCTAACTAGCAAGGGGTCTAGTTTCTTGGGCCGACATTCATGCTAGAGGGCTCTTTAGGTGAAAGCCTTAGTGTTGGAGATGCTTTCCCTATTTGGGGCTTCATGCTATCCCTCTAGCATTGCCATCCTAGGGTGAAAACCTAGTCTACTTTTGACATGCGACTATGGTGCCATTGGCGTCACTCCCTTGTTGAAGGTATCACATTTGGATTATCATAATGGCTTTGATGCCTCATTCGGTGGCTGCTCTTTGCTTCTCAATGCCTGTTTAATGTGTGGTGGTGAGTATTGCAATGTTAAATCAAAGTAGTTGCATCAAGGACATAGCTCGCTAATGATGACATGCAGCAAGCCCCCTTTCACTGTACGCTGGGGATCTACTTGGGTTTGCAACTATTGGGGTGAGGCATGGGTTCATGACACTACAATAGAAAACTTAACCATGGCAGACAGTTTTTATTTTCCATGGCACGCAAAGGTGTCGCCTATGCCTACCATGGTAAAATGATTAACCAAGGCAGGCACGTTAGGATACCTGCCTCGGTTAATCGTTACAATTAACAAAAAATCCAAAGCCCACCGGTGACCCCAATCTTGGACCTGGCTGCTGCTGGATCTGGCAGATCACGTGTGCCTGGCCACTAGAGAGGGAGGATGGGGCGGTGCCACCGCAAATTTGGCTACCCCCACCGTGCCTAACCACTAGAGAGGGAGGAGGGGCTGCACTGCCAGGGATGCGGTCGAGCCCGTGTGTGCCTGGCCATCGAAGAGGGAGAAGAGGCAGCGCCATTGTGGATCTGGCCACCCCCACACACTTGGACACTAGAGAGGGAGGAGAGGGGCATACCACGGTGGATCCAGCCACCCCACCCACCTAGCTACTAGAGAGGAAGGAGGGGGTGCACCGCTATGGGTCCTGTTGCCAAGGGCAAATCTATAGTATGTTACCGAGGTCCGTTGACACTGATGGTTTTTGTTAATCCTTTGTAGATTAAGACTTTAATTAGTTCATGATCCTAATGAAACATCATATTGCACCAACTTTCTCTAATGATGACCCTAATAATCTATTTTCTAGATTCACCGCTGCTAGAGAGGAGGAGGGAAGCATGTTGCCGTGGATCTATCCCCCTCCCCATGCACCTAGCCACCAAAGAGGGATAAGAGGGCATGCTGCTGTTGACGGTTCTTAAGTATCAATTTTAATTATTAAATAAACAAGGGAAAGGACCAATATACAAACAACACCTAGAATTAGGGTTTGATCTGACAGAATTCCATGAGTTTTGTTGTTTATCTGTTTCTACAGGGGGTTATCAGAAAATAAGAAAGAAAGGCCCACTTGTCGGGAGTACATAGATATATTAACACACCGCGCAATATTCTACCATCTAGAAGACTCTAGAATCCACAGAAACGAATGGGAAGGCGATCGGGCCCAGAGGCAGGGCACACGCCCTCCCCCTAGGGCGCCCGCCCTGGTGGTTCCACCAATCGCGGTGAATCTCACGGATTACGCTCCACCGACCTAAAGGATAAAGGATAACCGTTCAATCAATGTCAGTTTGATCTGACGGCCCACGTTCACCTGAGGGGACTATATAAGCAGACCCCCTGGCCCTTGGAGGAGGAGAAGTTCATCATAGAGTTGAGAGGTGCCCTCGAAGGATAACCTTTCCTCTAAATAGACTTAGGGCTTAGCATCCAATGTGAGAGTAGAATTAGTTCTTCTAAGTTCTACTAGATTGAGAGAGATAGAGTGGAGGTGTAGATCGGAGGAAGCCTGGCCTGTCGGTGTCTACTCCGAGGTTGTACCTGCGGGATCAAGTTCTCCTAACCCAAAGCTTGCTCCTAGGATTCTTCAGTAATTCGACTTCTAAATTCTAGTAAGTTCTTGTTTTATTGTTCTTTGGTTTATGAGTTTACTTTGATCTCTTCGCGTAGAGTTTAGCGTAGTCATCTCTAGCATAAACGTGGTGTTTGGGCTAGGATACTCATAGATATCCCCTGACTAGCTGGACCGTGGTAGTAGCGAGGAACGTGACATTTCCGAGTTACCTTTGCAGCCCATATCCCGTTAGTAGGATCGATTGGGTTTATATGTGTGGGTTGAACATCCTCTGTGGTGTCTAGATTCCGTGAGCTTCCCCAATAGAATAGTAGATCATCCTTACCAAGGTTAAAACGAGACTATGGCTGTAGTCTTCTCTATATATCACTCACATCGAGAAACATTCTTTGTAGCCTAAAGGTTAGTAGTAATAGATCAGGTTAGTCAGATGCACTCTTTCTCCTAGTGGTAAAAATATAAATACGATACTCTGGATAACATCCTAGGTGAAGTGCTCACCGATAACCGTGCGCTTGTGGATCAATTCCTTATTGCGTTCCCAAATATCAACAAGCATTTCTAGCGCCGTTGCCGGGGAGAAAGACGGTTTGCTGAGATAACCTTGAGTCTTACTACTAGCTTGTATCTATACTTTTATATTTTCTTATCTTTTTATATTCTTTATTTTTTTATTATTACCTTATGGAAAACCAAGATTCTAAATCAATCTATCAATTTGCATCACCTTTGGAAACTGACCTTTTACCATGGTAGTCATCACAGCCTATCCAAACATCCCAGTATAGGTTAAGTTCTAGGTTGATTGCTATGATTCAAAACCTATCTTTTTCAGGAAAGGAAGACGAAAACCCTTACCTTCACATTAGAGATTTTGAGCAAACATGTGATTGTCTTCGCATTGAAGGCATTTCTGATAAAACTTTACGTTGGAAGGTTTTTCCTTTTTCTTTAAGGGGAGAAGCTAGACAATGGTATAATCAAAAGGTAAGTCAACAACGAGGTGAATGGGGAGTTTTACGAGCCAACTGTTGCCTAGATTTTTATTCCCTCGACCGTATCGGCGACCTTAGACTTGAAGTCCTATCTTTTAAACAAAAAGATAATGAAACTTTGGGAAAATCCTGGAAACATTTTTCTAATCTTTTAGAATCTGGTCCCAACCTTAAGCTTGAAGACCCTGTTCTTTTATTTCACTTTTTTCAAGGTCTTCAAAAAGATTATAAACAAATGCTACATACAATGTCTAGAGGTTCTTTCTTTCGTATCCCTACTGATAATGCTAGAGTGATCCTAGATAGAATCCTAGAAGCTGAGATGGATAATACCCTTCATGATGAAACCCACGAAGCCGAAGTAGACACTATGCCAAATTCTTCATCTACTTGAGCTATCCCAAGTTCTGAGCCACAAAAGGAAGTAACTCCACCACCTGATTTCATGCTGGATATAGAATCTGATCTTTTTGCCGATTTTGGGAACATTTCAAACTATCATTCTATTAACAGACCCCAAAACGGCCATTTTAGCATTTGTTTGCCAACTGAATATCAATTGAGAGAGCTTATCTCAGTCATGAGTAGCAAATGGTTGGAGGAGTCAGAGCTTTCCTCTGATGTGATCTGTTTGGACACACCTCCTATTACTATACGCTGTGCTTATGATTCTAATTACTTTGATGCTCTCTAGAATCCTGTTGTGGGGATCAACATCATGTCTGAATCTTTTGCACTTAAATTATTTAAAAAGTTGGTCTTAACCCCCACAACAAAGGTCATAAAGGAATCTTCGGGATGATTAGTCCCCAGTCTTGGAATTATTAGTGTCCTACACTTATTGGTAGAAGGCTCCATGGTTCATTTGAACTTTTATATCTTTGATACATGAGACTTCAACCTGTTGATAGGACAACCTTTTAGAAGACTCCTTTATGAAGGTCATACTGGAAAGCTACACATTTCTTTTGGAAAAACTTTTAAATTTCCAATAACAATTTCACACTCCTTAAATAATAAGGCCGAGTCATATCTTTTGCCCGATCCTATGGAGGAGGTGAAGGCTACATCTCTAGAGCTTTTAGATAAACCAGACTTAGAAGAAGAAGCTCCTTTCTTCACAGAAGAAGAGGCTGAACCTTCTGAACCTGAACCCTTAGACGAGTTTGCAGAAACGCCTAGACCTCCCATAGAGCTTAAAACTTAACCACCTGGTCTTATCTATGCTTTCCTCAATAATAATCCGGAGTTTGCTGTGATCATTAGTGATAAACTCACTCAGGAGCAAACTCTGTGATTGATGACCATTCTTGAGAAACATCACTTAGTTTTTGGCTACTCACTCCAAGATCTTACAGGAATCAGTCCTATGATTTGTACCCATTGTATTCTGACAGATCCTTCTTTTCACCTTCTCGAGAGCCTCAACGTAGACTTAACAACGCGATGAGAGAGGTAGTTAAAAAGGAAGTTATAAAGTTGCTGCATGCAGGGATTATATATCATGTGCCGCACAGTGAGTGGGTGAGCCCAGTTCAAGTTGTGCCTAAAAAAGGAGGCATGACTGTCATTATGAATGAAAAGAACGAGCTAATTCCACAGCGCACCGTCACAGGGTGGCGGATGTGCATAGACTATAGAAAACTGAACAAAGCCACGAGAAAGGATCATTTTTCCTTTACCTTTCATTGATGAGATGCTACAGCGATTAGCGAATCATTCATTCTTCTGTTTCTTAGATGGATATTCAGGGTATCACCAGATCCCAATCCATCCCGATGATCAAAGCAAAACCACTTTTACATGCCCTTACGGAACTTATGCTTACCGTAGAATGTCTTTTGGGTTATGTAATGCACCAGCTTATTTTCAAAGAGGCATGATGTCTATATTTTCTGATATGATTCAAGAGATTATGGAAGTTTCCATGGATGATTTCTCTGTATATGGAAAACTTTTGATAGTAGTCTTGAAAACTTAGACAAGGTTTTGCAAAGATGTGAAGAAAAGCACTTAGTCCTTAATTGGGAAAAATGTCATTTTATGGTAAGAGAAGGAATAGTGCTGGGACACCTAGTGTCTGAAAGAGGTATTGAGGTAGACAAAGCTAAAATTGAAGTAATTGAACAACTACCTCCACCTGTGAATATAAAAGGAATTCGAAGCTTTCTTGGCCATGCTGGTTTTTATCGCAGATTCATAAAAGATTTTTCATTCATTGCTAGACCACTTACTCTTTTGCTAGCCAAGGATGCTCCTTTCGAATTTGATGATGCATGCCTAACATCTTTTAATTTATTAAATAATACACTCATCTCTACACCAATCATTCAACCCCCTAATTGGTTGTTGCCTTTTGAAATTATGTGTGATGCTAGTTGTTGACGGTCCTTAAGTATCAAATTTAATTATCAAATAAATAAAGAAAAGGATCCAAATGAAATCAAGATCTAGACTTAGGGTTTTATCTGACAGAATTCCACGAGTTTTGGTGTTTGTCTATTTCTGCAGGGGGTTATCAGGAAATACGGAAGAAAGGCCCACACGTCGGGATTACATAGAGATATTAACGTGCCGCGCAATTATCTTACATCTAGAAGACTCCAGAAGCCACGAGACCGAAGCGGAGGCGAAACGGGGCCTAACCCTGGGCGCCCGCCCAGTTGGTCAGGGCGCCCGCCCACCTCCTGAGTCCAATCAGGACTCTGCTTTGCGGGAGATCTCCACCGACCTAAAGGATGAATCTAAACCATACAATCTATGTCGGTTTGATCCAATGGCCCATATTCACTTGAAGGGACTATAAAACCAGACCCCCTGGCCCCTGGAGGAGAGTGCCTCTCAACCCTAATTCATTATTCCTCAAGGGAGAAGAAGCCTCTGATCAAGATTAGAGCCACCACATCAAATAGATATCTAGATTAGCATAGCTACATAGGATTAGAACTAGAAGGAGTCAATCTTCGATTGGTTTCCAGATCTGTCAAGAGGATTCTTGGTAATTCTCTAATTGTGCTTCTAATTACTTTCTAATTATCTTTGTTCTTCAATATTATGAATATGACTTTGTTCTACTTCAATATATTGCTTATGACTTTGCTCTACTTGCTTATATTCAAGATTATATTGTTCTTAGTTTATCATATGTACTTGGCTTAGTTAGATTCGATCTATATACATGCTTAGGATCGTATAGCGTTTATCCATCGGATCCATGGGTAAATGATAGATATTGTGTAGGCGTGGTGCTTATACCGTATTTATCTGCGATTGTACCCAATAAGCCAGATCGTGGGGTAGTTCGTGATAGCGACAGCTTCATTGATTCTTATATAGTCCCCCTCTTGTGTATTGGGCTGGCAGAGCAATATTATTACAGGGGAGTGATTGCTATGTTTCTCATTTACCTTGCTAATATCACTATGCATGGGCGTAGTCTTGTCTTGCAATGATTGCTAAGTATGCTTGCACTAATTATGATAATGCTAAAAAATATAGTTGAGAATAACTTAGGGAATATTCTTGTAGTTCATTCTAATACCATGCTAATGACTTTCTAGAGTATCTAATTGAGGTGCTTATCATATTTATTATGTGGCTAGATCAGATTAGTTATCCTTGTCACTATTATTATTTCATATATCTTTTATGTGACACTTATCCCTGTATGAAGAGTTAGATATAATGTTCTCATTATACATGCAGTGATAGATGCTCAATCTCATAATCTATTCTATAATAAATAGTGATGATTGCTAATCCCTTCCCAGTGGTAAAAATATAAATAATGATACCTGGAATACTTCCCGGTTAAAATGTTGCATCGGTATTAATCTGTGCGCTTGCAGATCTCATTCATTATTTATTTAGAAGAGCAATTGCATATTTCAATACCACGTCTCTTATATCATGCTGGGGATGACAACTTGGCTTAAGTGGTGTGAGGGATAGGTTTGGCATTTTTGGCACCGTTACTAGATTTAGAGAACTTAGTCTACTTTTGGTAATGATGTTAATAATACCCAACAAGCATTTTTGGCGCCGTTGCCGGGGAAGGTTGATTACTAATCAGGAATTGAATAAAAGATTTTGAGTTATCATTCGCATCACTAATATGATTGAGCTTATCTATTCTCTCATACAGTTTTACCCCGATATTTTTCTATTTTATCTTATGCAGGGGAATGTATGAATAGAAGACATCTTCCAGGAAATTTTGTTGACAATCCCGAAGCATTATTCAAGAAGACGAGAGCCAAGCTCAAGAAGAGATCATCAATACTTCAGCAAGAAGCTTCATCCAATCAAGAAGATCACTAGAACTTGTCTTTAGAGTTTGAAGTCATGGCGAACAAATCAATCCGTGAGTTCTCAGCTCCCACTACGGACAACATCCGCACTGGACCTGCTGCAGAGATCGATGGCAACTTTGAGCTCAAGCCTGGACTTATCAATATGGTGCAATCCAACCAGTTCTGTGGGAAGGCACATGAAGATGCTAGTGCTCATTTACAACACTTCCTGGAGATTTGCAACACATTCACCATATCAGGAGTTTCTAAAGATGCTATACTACTTCACCTCTTCCCATTCTCACTGTTAGGAAGAGCGAAGTAGTGGTTCTACGCTACAAAGGAGAAGAATACTACGTGGGCACTCTGCTCAACAAACTTCCTAGCAAAGTTCTTTCCCATGGGCAAGACCAATGCTCTCCGTGGGAAGATTACAAGTTTTCAGCAACAAAATGATGAATCCGTTCCAGAAGCATGGGAGCGCTTTCAAGACTACATCCTAGAATGTCCCCATCATGGAATGGAGAGTTGGCTATTGATGCAGACGTTTTATCATGGGCTCGGCAACAGTGCCCGAGAGACCATGGATGCTGCAGCTGGAGGAGCATTCTTATCACTTACTATATCACAAGCCACAGCTCTTGTGGAGAAGATGGCGTCCAATCAAAGCTGGAATGAAGAGAGGACCCAGACACGCAAGAGAGGTGGAGGTATGCATCAGCTGAAGGAGGTAGACATGCTATCTGCAAAGCTAGACCTGCTCATGAAGAAGCTCGATGATAGAGCTGGAGACAAGAAGGAAGTTATGCACATCTACGACTCTCACATGACTTGTGAGGAGTGTGGAGACACTGGACACTCAGGCAATCACTGCCCTGAGATACTTGAGGATGTGAACTACATAAACAACAACAACTACTACAACAACCATCCTCAACAAAATCAAGGTTGGAATCAACAGAGGCCTAACTACTCAGGTAATTATCAAGGTAACAATTCTTACAACAACAATAATAATTTTCCACCTCTGAGAGAGTTAGTGTCTAATCAAGGAAAGCTAATGGATAACCTATCTAAGAAATTGGCATCTAATGATAAAATGCTAGAAAATATAAATAATAGAATGGATAATTTCTCTACTGCCATCAAGAATCAAATTAGCTTTAATAAAATGATTGTATCCCAGTTAAATCAAATAGCTGCTGCTGTTCCTACTACTAACCCCGGTATACCATCACAACCGGAAGGATTAGAATCTGCAAATCTTGTAGACATGTTTGATGCAGGTAATTGGAGTAACCCCGTCACTGAATTCTCTACTGACCTTCTGCCGGTCAAGAGAGGCGATCCAGGACACCCCGTCATCCCGATCTCCATTGGCATGGTGGACGTTCCAGAAGCACTCTGCGACTTTGGCTCTAGTGTCAACATTATACCCAGGGTACTCTATGAAAAATTCTTTACATATCCTTTATTAGAAACAACCATGTGTTTACAGTTTGCAGATCAGACGATAACTTTTCCAAAAGGAATAGTAAAGAACCTTTGTGTCCGAGTTGGTACCTTATATGCCCCAGCAAACTTCGTAGTGGTAGAGACCGGAAATGATGAGAGAGCACCTATCATCTTAGGGAGGCCATTCTTAAACACCACGGGAGCTATCATCTACACTAGTGCTGCCAAGATCAGTTTCTACATCAAAGGGAGGAAGGAGACATTTTTCTTCAAGAACAAGACTACACAAATTCCAGATCAATCTAGACGTGAGTCAAGGAAGAGGACCAACAGGAGAAACAGGAACAAGCAAGTGTGGACCGAGTCAGCTAAGATGGTCACTGTAGTTCATGGAGGCCAAGATCACCAACTTAAGTCACCGCTTTTGACCAAGAAGGACGACCGAGGAATGCCAATCATCTACTGCTCCATAAATGGATACAACTTCTACAAGACGTTTTGTGACACCGGATCGGGCGTCAACATAATGGCCGCAGTCACCTATCGGCTCTTGTTCGGGACCATGCCCCTAAGACCAACATACATTCAACTCCAGATGGTAGATCAGACATTTCGAGAAGTCAAAGGAATAGTATCTGATGTCCCAGTCAAAATAGACAATCACTTTGTCTACACAGACTTTCAAGTTATTGACATGGGAGAAGACGAGTATGATCCACCCATCATCCTTGGAAGACCATTCCTCAGCACCGTTAAAGCAATTATCTACATTGGAACCGGAGAAGTCCATATGCACTTCCCCTCAGAGAAAGTACGCCATTATTTTACTGACCCTAACTGTATTGTTGAAGAATCTAAGCAGGTAAGAAAGCGACGCAACCGCAACCAGAGGAGGCAAATCATCAAGGACGGATGGGCAGACTATGAAGGAGAAGTTGTAAGGTCAGAAGACGTAGAGTTTAAACAGAATTATCCAGAGGAGATCGAAGCACCAAGTCAGGTGTGGAAAATGAAGATAACTATACAAGAAGAGGAGGCGCTGCCGGAAGTACCGACTACGCCACCCAACGAACCTCAGGACGATTAAGAAAATGGAGAGTCCCGTTCGGAGGACTTAAAAACACTGAACGTCTTGCCAAGAGGTAACTTGGTAGTTATCATTTCCCTTTCAATTATTTCAACTAGTTTACTTAGTTAATTAAGTTCATACTATCCTGAAGAGAAAATAAAAAAATATGAAAAACAGTAAGCCCCATGTGAGTATACGAGTGGCATAAAACCCATAAGTACATTCACTGTGGTGGCATAAAAATAAAATAATTATTTTTCTGCTCTATAAAAATAAAAATATAAAAACAGGGAGTAATATTTATTAAGGAGTCTCAACATGATAAAGGCTAGATATTTATGCTAACACTTAATCAGTTAAACAAGCTTTGTTGTCTATTTGAACTCCACAGAATTTAAGAATCAAGAAGACTGGCAGACGGAGGACATTCTAATCGCTGTCAAAATACTGCTGACTTTCAAGTACACCTCTACCACCTGCTAGCTACATCAAGAGAAATTACGTCAAAATTCAGCTTGGGGGAGAGCACCCCCATTTATCTTGATAAGTATTTCTATCTATCTTTATACTTATATTATTTTAGAATATAAATATACATAACTATGAAAAACCAAATAAAGAGTTTGTGCTTATATATATATATGTCTTTTGCTTAGTGTGTTTAATAAATAAATAAAGTGGCTATGCTAATCTGTATCTAAATAAAACTTAAGCATGGATATGATGAATAGTTGCTCTGCCTAATTTGCACATTTTAAGTTCTCTCTCAAGTTTAGACATAACTGTTATAATTTAAAAGCTTGCTCTAGATCTGAACTTGTGGGATGAAAACTTGATCTGAAGTCTAAGTTGTTAACGGATACGATATGGGAAGGTTGAGCTGCTGTTTATCTGTTCCTAGAGACGCTAGAATTCTGGAGAATTTTATCTTTGAAAATCTTTAAAATGTTGCATGATGAGTTCCTGTATGATGAGAGTTTAAATTCCTACCACAGCCATATATACATGCTTGCTAGACATTGAGCCACACATTTATTATTTACTGCTTATGAGCATTGATTGTGGTCAAGCTGTGTAGACCCTTAGGAGCTTGTCATGTGGTTAAATCAAGATTCACTTGCACGTTCACTCATATATGCTACTTCTACTCCGGAAGTACCATCCACATATATCCATCCATTTCCATCTCCAGAATCACCCAAAAATATTCTACTCCTAATTTGGGAGAGAATAACCAAAAATATTTCTGTTTTTCCCTTGTGAAATAAATGCTCAAGTTATCTTGTTACTACCACTTGCTATATTATCTCAAGAGATGAGTGCTCTAATTAAAAAAAAATAATAATAAATACGAGGAAATAAAAAGGAGCAAGTGCTCGGAACCTCGAAAGAAAGAAAAAGTGAGACGAGAGGTAAAAATGGACAAGTGTCCGACAGTAGAATTAGGGGTACAAGATACCCACCTGAGAGAAAAGAAAAGAAAAAGAAGAGCATCTCATTCTCCTCATAAAGTTTCAAAAAGCAAGGAAGGTATGTATCCCCTCAAAGAGCAAAGTAGAATTAGACATCCACCACCATTGTTTCCACCATTGTTATCACCATTATCACCATACACCATTCATTCACCACACATGCACATCTTGATTTGACTTATTGATTTGTTTCTTTGGATCCATGGTTTGACTATGCAATACATGTCTTGTAAGTATGTATACTTTATCTCCCACCTATGAGCCCCAGATATTAAAGCCTTATTAGAGTAGGGTGAGAGAGAAGGCAATGTCACTATGCCTCATACCACAAATACCACATATCTTGAGAGAAGGCATATACCATCACTGCCTTGGTAAGGATCCAGAAATACCACAAAAGAGAGATCTGAGAGAGTCATACAAGGAATCTCTGAGTTTTATTTGAAAATCTGCAAAAACACCAGAGCTATAGCTGATCAAGAATAAGAGACAGGGCACTTGGCTAGGCTGTTCTATCTTTTAACCACTCAAGACAGAAGTGACAGTTACAAGTCCCATGGTGAAGGTAAAGTAAGTAAGTTTTAAGTCTTGACAGTTTACTCTAACTCAGAGATGAGATCTTATTTAAAAAGCATGTGTACCGTCAATTTTTAAAAGATATTGCAACAACTTATGATCCATAGCTGAGTCTATCTTTGCTCAGGGACGAGCAAGAGGTAAGCTTGGGGGAGTTTGTTGACGGTCCTTAAGTATCAAATTTAATTATCAAATAAATAAAGAAAAGGATCCAAATGAAATCAAGATCTAGACTTAGGGTTTTATCTGACAGAATTCCACGAGTTTTGGTGTTTGTCTATTTCTGCAGGGGGTTATCAGGAAATACGGAAGAAAGGCCCACACGTCGGGATTACATAGAGATATTAACGTGCCGCGCAATTATCTTACATCTAGAAGACTCCAGAAGCCACGAGACCGAAGCGGAGGCGAAACGGGGCCTGACCCTGGGCGCCCGCCCAGTTGGTCAGGGCGCCCGCCCACCTCCTGAGTCCAATCAGGACTCTGCTTTGCGGGAGATCTCCACCGACCTAAAGGATGAATCTAAACCATACAATCTATGTCGGTTTGATCCAATGGCCCATATTCACTTGAAGGGACTATAAAACCAGACCCCCTGGCCCCTGGAGGAGAGAGCCTCTCAACCCTAATTCATTATTCCTCAAGGGAGAAGAAGCCTCTGATCAAGATTAGAGCCACCACATCAATTAGATATCTAGATTAGCATAGCTACATAGGATTAGAACTAGAAGGAGTCAATCTTCGATTGGTTTCCGGATCTGTCAAGAGGATTCTTGGTAATTCTCTAATTGTGCTTCTAATTACTTTCTAATTATCTTTGTTCTTCAATATTATGAATATGACTTTGTTCTACTTCAATATATTGCTTATGACTTTGCTCTACTTGCTTATATTCAAGATTATATTGTTCTTAGTTTATCATAGTTATGTACTTGGCTTAGTTAGATTCGATCTATATACATGCTTAGGATCGTATAGCGTTTATCCATCGGATCCATGGGTAAATGATAGATATTGTGTAGGCGTGGTGCTTATACCGTATTTATCTACGATTGTACCCAATATGCCAGATCGTGGGGTAGTTCGTGATAGTGACAGCTTCATTGATTCTTATATAGTCCCCCTCTCGTGTATTGGGCTGGCAGAGCAGTATTATTATAGGGGAGTGATTGCTATGTTTCTCATTTACCTTGCTAATATCACTATGCATGGGCGTAATCTTGTCTTGCAATGATTGCTAAGTATGCTTGCACTAATTATGATAATGCTAAACTATATAGTTGAGAATAACTTAGGGAATATTCTTGTAGTTCATTCTAATACCATGCTAATGACTTTCTAGAGTATCTAATTGAGGTGCTTATCATATTAATTATGTGGCTAGATCAGATTAGTTATCCTTGTCACTATTATTATTTCATATATCTTTTATGTGACACTTATCCCTGTATGAAGAGTTAGATATAATGTTCTCAATTATACATGCAATGATAGATGCTCAATCTCATAATCTATTATGTAATTAATAGTGATGATTGCTAATCCCTTCCCAGTGGTAAAAATATAAATAACGATACCTGGAATACTTCTCGGTTAAAATGCTGCATCGGTATTAATCTGTGCGCTTGCAGATCTCATTCATTATTTATTTAGAAGAGCAATTGCATATTTCAATACCGCGTCTCTTATATCATGCTGGGGATGACAACTTGGCTTAAGTGGTGTGAGGGATAGGTTTGGCATTTTTGGCACCGTTACTAGATTTAGAGAACTTAGTCTACTTTTGGTAATGATGTTAAGAATACCCAACACTAGTGATTATGCTCTGGGGGCAGTTTTGGGACAAACTAAAATAAGAAGCATCATGCAATTGCTTATGCCAGTAAAACTTTGACAGGAGCTCAACTTAATTATGTAACCACTGAAAAAGAGCTTCTGGCTGTTGTCTTTGCCATTGATAAATTTAGATCTTATTTAGTTGGAGCTAAAATAATTGTTTACACTAATCATGCTGCACTAAAATATCTGCTCACTAAAAAAGATGCTAAACCTCGCCTGATTAGATGGATCTTATTACTTCAAGAATTTGACTTAGAAATAAAAGATAAAAAGGGAGTAGAAAATTCTGTTGTTGATCACTTGTCTAGAATGTATTTTAAGAATCCACAGGAAACCCCCATCAATGATTCACTCTGGGACAACATGCTCTACGGGATTAACAGGTGTGACCCCTAGTATGTAGATATTGTTAATTTTATGGTTTCAGGGTATGTACCACCAGGAGCAAACAAGAAGAAGCTTATTCAAGAAAGTCATTCACATATATGGGATGAGGCATACCTCTTCCGAGTATGCTCTGATGGCTTACTCAGGAGATGTGTGACCACCGAGGAAGGATGGAAGATCATCGACAGGTGTCATTCATCACCATATGGAGGTTATTATGGAGCATTTCGTACACATTCAAAGATCTGGCAGTGTGGATTCTACTGGCCTACAATGTATGAAGACACGAAGCAATATATCAGAAGATGTGGGCCATGTCAAAGGCACAGAAACATAAACACAAGAGATGACATGCCACTCACCAACAACCTACAGATTGAGCTCTTTGATGTCTAGGGAATAGACTACATGGGTCCATTTCCCCCATCAAAGAAGTGTGAGTTCATCTTGGTGGCAGTTGACTATATCTCCAAGTGGGTAGAGGCACTACCTTGCAAACATGCCGACAACATCAGTTCAAAGAGGATGTTTGAAGAAGTTATATTTCCAAGATTTGGAGTTCCAGAGTAGTGATAAGTGATGGAGGAGCACACTTCATCGATAAACGCTTTAAGCAATATCTATCAAGACATGGAATCCGTCACAACGTCGCTACCCCCTACCATCCTCAGACAAGTGGCCAAGCAGAGACTTCCAACAAGCAAATCTAGAATATTCTTCAGAAGACAGTCAATGAGATGGGAACGGCATGGAAAGACAAGTTACCCGATGCACTCTGTACAAGACCCCAATTGGAATGTCCCCATACCAATTGGTGTATGGGAAGACTTGCCACCTACCTGTTGAACTAGAATTCAAAGCACACTGGGCCATAAGGAGATGGAATATGGACCTAGATGTCGCTGGAGATCATAGAAGAATGCAACTATCAGAATTGGAAGAATAACGAGAGAAAGCATATCACAATTCGAAGATCTATAAAGAAAGAGTCAAAAGGTGGTATGACAAGAGGATCAAGAAGAAGGAGTTCGCACCCGGAGATAAGGTATTACTTTTTAATTCCAGGGTGAAGCTTTTCGGGCATGGAAAACTCTGGAGTAAATGGGAAGGACCATTCAAGGTAATCAATTCATCATCCCACGGAGCTATCACACTTCAAAATGACGAAGGTACGTTATTCAAGGTAAATGGTCAACGTCTTAAGTTATTTTTAGAGCCCAATAAAGAATTAGAAGAAATAGACGAAATCCATTTCTACCTTCCCATGGAGAATTAGAGCCCAACCTTTTTAATCTGACGTTTTTGGGCCACGTATATATTTTTTGAATAAGTTTTGCATCTAGAAGCACGCTCGAGGAAGTGGGCCCACGGAGGGGCCAGACACAGGGCGGGCGCCCAGGCCCTATCATATAGATGGAAAGTTTCACACGCACGGCGGTGGGAGTAGCCCGAGCAAACCCTAGAGGCACTTTTTGACCCCTATATAAACAGACCCTGACGTCAGTTTTCAAACACCAATCTATTCAACCCTTCTCTTCTTCTTCTATTAGAGCTTGCTTAGTTCCTCGCTGCTCCAATGGCCGAAGAGTTCCACGACGATTGGGAAGTCGTCCCCTACGACCTCAACAAGAAGCCCAAGGAAGACCCTGACGCCCACGCTCTCGTCCTGGCCAACACAGAGCAACAGCTAGAAGCCTTGCCATTACGGCAGCGCAGCTCTGCCCAATCCTACCATGCTCAACCAGTTCTCACCGCACCGCCACAACCCCTACTTCTCAAAGGACCGTCAGCCAAGAAGGAGGCCACCGTCAAGGTGCCAGCCGACACGAGGATCCTGCCACCCAGACCCAATGAGAGGATCATTGGAGTCAAGACTAGCCGAAGCGGTGAGATCAGCAGTATCCGCTACACTACAGAGGAGGAGAGGCCTTACTTTGAGGGGATCAGAGCAGCCAAAGTCCGTTTCATCCCTCCAAAGGCAGCCCCGAAGCACGCTCTCAATGCTCTCAAGACACCTCCTAAGCGTCGCAAGACTATAGTAGATATTGATGAGGACGTTCGTAGGCTAGACAGGGTCATCATAGAGCTCTAGTCCACGGTTAACTCTATCACTAGGCAGCTCTCTAACCAGAACACCATGATACTAGGCCTTAGGCATGATCTTGCTAGTGCCAATAAGAAGATCAGGGAGTTAGAGCGCAATGCATCTTATTTATTTATCTCTAAATTCGGTTTAGATCTATTATTAGCTTCAGTTCATTACTAGTCATTTGTAATAAATGCCTCAAGATTAATAAAGATGATTATTATTATTATTATTATTATTATTATTATTATTATTATTATTATTATTATTATTATTATTATTATTATTATTATTATTATTATTATTATTATTATTGTTGTTGTTGTTGTTGTTATTATTATTATTATTATTATTATTATTATTTATTATTATTATTTATTATTATTATTATTATTATTATTATTATGTCTTATGTGTCTCTACTTCATTTTTTGTGCAAGAAAGCAAAAAACAAGTATGGGGGAGATCCCTCGACATGCCAAACACACTTCGACTACACCACTCCACGATTCAGGTATATACTCTGCACACTTTACACATACACATATATCTTGGATTATGCAGAATATTGTCTCCGACATGATAAATTAAAAAGATTAAAATGCCTCTAATCATGATTAATCTCACTCTGTGATATTTCCTAAAAACCT
Organism: Sorghum bicolor; assembly: GCF_000003195.3. Classification (NCBI taxonomy): domain Eukaryota; kingdom Viridiplantae; phylum Streptophyta; class Magnoliopsida; order Poales; family Poaceae; genus Sorghum; species Sorghum bicolor. The sequence continues at coordinate 9,978,470 of NC_012877.2, forward strand.
GCAATTATTGAAAAATCATTTTAAAACAATGTGTTACTTAAGTCACTGTGAAATATGGTAGAGTATGAGTACCTTATTCTTGATATCAATGCTGCTTGGAGAATTTATTTTAAAACTTCAAAAATTCTAGATACCATCCTCAGTGTTTTATATGCCTGCTAAACCTGACAATATTGATAATTATAAAAGCTATCTACTCTGTATTGAGTTTGTTCAAAATGAGTTAGACCCTTGTTGAAAGATTTATCATGCTCCTAAGATCAAGACATTTATTCAGAAAGATGCACTCTTCCGAAGTATTATTGCGTTAGAGGCATGGGCTATGCAAAAAAATACATTTCGAGGAAATAAAAAGGATAAAGTGCTCGACAACCTCGTAGAAAAAAATGGACAAGTGTCCGGCAGTAGAATTAGGGGTACCTTGGTATCCACCTGAAAAAAAGAAGAGAGAAAGAAGAAATTGATAGCCCATGGTCCCTCTAATAAGCAATATGCCAGTAAGAGTTGACAAGTTTTTAATTTCCAAAGTCTTTGATCTAAGAGTATGGCATTCCTCTCTTCGGATGTTGTTTTGATCAGGCAATAAATGCAAGGTAAGTATGCTTTAGAATTTTTGCAAATTAAAACAGCCTCAGTGAGATTTGTAAAAGATAATGAGTGATCTGAGAGAACCTATGCGGATAAAGGTATGCTAAATTTCTTTTCAAAAATATACAAAAACTCCAAGTGACAGGATTAAGAAGAAAGGATCTCTACTCTTGACCATATATTTCCCTAACTACAGTACACAGTGGATTTTTACACCCTGCAGGTATGAAGAATGTTTTACAATGTTTTAACCCCAGATATTTTTCTTAACCATCCATTTCTCAAGGACGAGTAAAAGCCTAAGTATGGGGGTGTTTGTTGACGGTTCTTAAGTATCAATTTTAATTATTAAATAAACAAGGGAAAGGACCAATATACAAACAACACCTAGAATTAGGGTTTGATCTGACAGAATTCCATGAGTTTTGTTGTTTATCTGTTTCTACAGGGGGTTATCAGGAAATAAGGAAGAAAGGCCCACATGTCGGGATTACATAGAGATATTAACGCACCGCGCAATTTTCTACCATCTAGAAGACTCCAGAAGCCACGGGAACGAACGGGAAGGCGATCGGGCCCAAGGGCAGGGCGCCCGCCCTGGTGGTTCCACCAATCACGGTGAATCTCGTGGATTACGCTCCACCAACCTAAAGGATCAAGGATAACCGTTCAATCAATGTCGGTTTGATCTGACGGCCCACGTTCACCTGAGAGGACTATATAAGCAGACCTCCTAGCCCCTGGAGGAGGAGAAGTTCTTCATAGAGTTGAGAGGTGCCCTCGAAGGATAACCTTTCCTCTAAATAGACTTAGGGCTTAGCATCCAATGTGAGAGTAGAATTAGTTCTTCTAAGTTCTACTAGATTGAGAGATATAGAATGGAGGTGTAGATCGAAGGAAGCCCGGCCTGTCGGTGTCTACTCTGAGGTTGTACCTGCGGGATCAAGTTCTCCTAACCCGAAGCTTGCTCCTAGGATTCTTCAGTAATTCGACTTCTAAATTCTAGTAAGTTCTTGTTTTATTGTTCTTTGGTTTATGAGCTTACTTTGATCTCTTCGCGTAGAGTTTAGAGTAATCATCTCTAGTGTAAACATGGTGTTTGGGCTAGGATACTCATAGATATCCCCTGACTAGCTGGACCGTGGTAGTAGCGAGGAACGTGACATTTCTGAGTTACCTTTGTAGCCCATATCCCGTTAGTAGGATCGATAGGGTTTATAGGTGCGGGTTGAACATCCTCTGTGGTGTCTAGATTTTGTGAGCTTCCCCAATAGAACAGTAGATCATCCTTACCAAGGTTAGAACGAGACTACGGCTGTAGTCTTCTCTATATATCACTCACATCGAGAAATATTCTTTGTAGCCTAGTAGCCTAAAGGTTAGTAGTAATAGACTGGGTTTGTCAGATGCACTCTTTCTCCTAGTGGTAAAAATATAAATACGATACTCTGGATAACATCTCGGGTGAAGTGCTCACCGATATCCGTGTGCTTGCGGATCAATTCCTTATTGCATTCCCAAATATCAACAGCTGCCATAGATCCAGTTGCCCTCACTGAATGCCCTAGTTTGGTTTCGGCTAATTGATGAAACTTTGGGACTAATCCTAGTGCTAAGTGTGTAGACATGAAAGGATGCTCCCATGCCAAGTGGTGGAGCCTTGAGTAGATCATATAATGATTGTGATGACCACTAGGTGATCAAGTGCTCAACTTGGAAAAAAATAAACAGAAAAATCAAATCCTATGGAGATCAAGGCAAAGGGTGCCCCCATGCACATTGCCACCGAAGAAGGAGAAGGAGGGCACATCGCCCTAGATTCGGCAGTCCCTCTGCCTTGTCTGGCCACCAGAGAGGGAGGAGGGGCTGCCCCATCATGCCAGGATAGGAGAGTGAGTTGCCATTGCCAAGGGAGGGAGATGGAGAGAGTGGGTGTTAGCAGTCATTATAGACCAACTATAAACTGCCAACTTGTTCCAAAAGGAGAAGAAGCAATCACATTATATACACACATGCATTTTATTACTAACAAGTTCCACTTGTACCATAGTGATTATATTTTGCAGGAATTATAGTGCAACAAGTGGAAATGTGCCATACCACGAAGAAAGTGCAAAGTACTAAAAGACGTATTCAGAAATGCGCAAACCAAGAAAATAGAGAAAGGCCCGAACAATGTAGAACTGGGCCTGATCATAACTATAGGAGAGATCCAGGCCCAAAGCCAAACCGACCACGCGAAGGCGGTGGCCAGGGGGACCCACCCAGGGTGCGGCCGCAACCTAGTGCGGACGCACCCCTAGAGGCGGCAAACCGGGCCCATCTTTCTCAGGCGGTTGCATGCCGCCATGCATAGGACGGTTTCACCTACTGCCAAATTTAGGTGCGACGAACCGTCCTAGTTCCACTATAAGAAGAGAGGCACTCTCCCTTTTTCAAGACACACATCATTTGGAGTCAATTTACCTCACACCTCTCACTTGTATCTTTAGTCTAGATTAGTAGTAGAGCAAGGCAAGAGCTAGCAAGGAGAGCTTGTCTCCTTGGAAGAAAGTATCTTCTTGGTATGAATAATATTCAATCTTCTTCCATGAGCAAGTTCTATTCACTTTATATGATTATGCATATGAACTAGAGTATGGTTGTGTTCTTATCATGTTCATAGTATATGAACTAGTTCTTAGTTCTTGTGCTATGTTCTTGATATGTTCATCATCGTTCTTCATTGTTCATCAGATTAGTATGATTAGGATTAGAATTAGGAATGGGATGATGGTTCACTATGCTGTGATGGTTGCTCTTAGCCTAGCCTGTCACTCCGAAGGGGTGGGGCCCGCGGGGTTAGGAGTTGTTTCCAATTACGTGAACATGGTGTTCAGGTATGCGGGAATCAGTGTATGTGCGGGTATCTTTTGGGTAGAGGGGTAGGTGGTAGGGTAGTGACAGCTTTGTCATCCTTTGAATTCCCCCACGATCAGGTATTCCGATAGGAGTTCTGTAAAGTCTCTGTTGGCTGGGTATCCAGTTGCGGGGATCTCCCCTCATCTTAGACTTAGTTCTAACTCTATTTATTGCTAATTAGATGATCCACTAATAGTTCTATGCATAGTTATATGTAACCCATGCCTTCTCAAGTAGATTTATTTCTTTATTCTTTATTTATTATTTCTCTTCTATTTTATCCTTGAGGTTGATCTATTGTGTGTCCACTATCTTGAATATCATGTTTATTCCTGTTTACTCTATGTCTACCAAGCATTCAATAAGTAATCATGTTGGATCCCTTTGCCTTCATATGGGAATTATAAATTCGAGACCCTTGAATACTCACGGGTTAAAATGCTACAATGATAGTTCTGTCCGCTTGCAGATATATTACTTCTTCATTCATGAACTATCGATTCGCATACCTAAGTACCGTTACTTAAGATTGTAATCCATGTGCACTTTCAAGCGTAGTGTCACAGCTTTGCATATCACAAGTAAGGATGGTTAGGAAGGCCAATCCAGCATTCCTAATTATTGTTACCAAACTGCACTGCTAAGGCCGGCGCCCTCGAGTTGCTTTGGGTTATCTCTCTGATGTAGTGACAGTTACGGTATGCCAACACACGACATTTCTGGTGTCACTGCTAAGGATGGATCTATGGTCTATTTTTAGTAATGACGCTAAGAAATGCCAACAAGCATTTCTGGCGCCGTTGCCGGGGAAAGCAAAAATCATACTAGCATAAACATTGATTGCGTAATAAGCATTGGTAGCCATAGATTAAGCAGGATAACTTTACTGTTTTCTTCCTCTTTTTATTGGAATGAAAACAAGATAGTGTATGAGCGGTTTCAACTTGCCGGCAAACTTCCACAGTGATCCAGAAACACTCCTAAGGAAGAAAAGGGTTCGTACCTATTGACGGTCCTTAAGTATCAAATTTAATTATCAAATAAACAAAGAAAAGGATCCAAATGAAATCAACATCCAGACTTAGGGTTTTATCTGACAGAATTCCATAAGTTTTGGTGTTTGTCTATTTCTGCAGGGGGTTATCAGGAAATACGGAAGAAAGGCCCACATGTCGGGATTACATAGAGATATTAACATACCGTGCAATTATCTTACATCTAGAAGACTCCGAAAGCCATGGGAACGAAGCGGAGGCAGAACGGGGCCTGGCCTAGGGCGCCCGCCCTAGGGACCAGGGCGCCAGCCCCCCTCTGGAGTCCAATCAGGACTCTCTTTCGGGAATACGCTCCACCGACCTAAAGGATCAAGGATAACCGTTCAATCAATGTCGGTTTGATCCGACGGCCCATATTCACTTGGAAGGACTATAAAACCAGACCCCCTGGTCCCTGGAGGTGGAGAGGTCTCAAACCTAATTCATTATTCATCAAGGGAGAAGAAGCCTCTGATCAAGCCTAGAGCCACCACATCAATTAGATATCTAGATTAGCATAGCTACATAGGATTAGAACTAGAAGGAGTCAATCTTCGATTGGTTTCCAGATCTGTCAAGAGGATTCTTAGTAATTCTCTATTGTTCTTCAATTGTTCATCTTTGTTCTACTTCAATATATTGATTATGACTTTGCTCTACTTGTTTATATTCGCAATTATATTGTTCTTAGTTTATCATAGTTATATACTTGGCTTAGTTAGATTGGAATTATATACATGTTTACGATCGTATAGCTTTTATCCATCGGATCCATGGGTAAATGATAGATATTGTGTAGGCGTGGTGCTTATACCGTATTTATCTGCGATTGTACCCTATATGCCAGATCGCGGGGTAGTTCTTGATAGTGACAGCTTCATTGATTCTTATATAGTGCCCCTCTCGTGTATTGGGCTGGCAGAGCAACATTATTACAGGGGAGTGATTGCTATGTTTCTTATTTACCTTGATAATATCACTATGCATGGGCGTAATCTTGTCTCACAATGATTGCTAAGTATAATTGCACTAACTATGATATGCTAGACTGTATAGTTAAGAATAACTTAGGAAATATTTTTGTAGTTCGTCCTAATTCCATGCTAATGACTTGCTAGAATATCTAATTGAGGTGCTTATCGTATTTATATGTGGCTAAGTTATGCTGATCAGATTAATTATCTTTGTCACTATTCATTACTTTATATATATCCTTTATGTGACACTTATTCTGTATGAAAGAGATAGATAGATGCTCTCAGTTATACATGCAATGATAGATACTCAATTCTATATTCCATTCTATAATCAACATTGATGGTTACTAATCCCTTCCTAGTGGTAAAAATATAAATAACGATACCTGGAATACTTCCCGGTTAAAATGCTACAACGGTATTAATCTATGCGCTTGCAGATCCCATTTGTTATTTATTTAGATGAGCAATTGCATATTTCAATACCGCGTCTCTTATGTCATGCTGGGGATGACAACTTGTCTTAAGTCATATAAGGGATAGGTTCGGCATTTTTGGCGCCGTTATCAGAATTAGAAAACTAAGTCTACTTTTGGTAATGATGTTAAGAATACCCAATAGTAACGTCTCTTCTTCTGCTACACAACCGTTAAGCGAATAACCGTTCCAGCACCAATCGCTATGGCCAAGATACTCCGTGACTACTCCACCCCCACTGTTGCCAACGTGTCGACTAGGCCCGCTGTCAATATGGGGAATGGAAGCTTCGAGATCCGCACTAGCCTCATCTCTATGGTGCAGGCAAGCCAATTCTGTGGCTTGCGAAGCGAGGATGCCAACACCCACCTTGAGAACTTCCTTGAGCTGTGCGACACAGTCGTCATCAAGGACGTTGCGCAAAACAACATCAGGCTTCGTTTGTTTCCCTTTTCCCTCATCGGAAAGGCGAAACAATGGTTTTATTAGAACAAGGAAGTTGTTGACACATGGGAAAAGTGCTCCGCTGCATTCCTCGCCAAGTTCTTCCCCATGAGCAGGACCAGCGCTCTGAGGGGGAAGATCTCTAACTTCCAGCAGTCTTCACTTGAGTCCATACCCGAAGCATGGGAGAGGCTCCAGGAGTACATCCGGGCCTATCCTCATCATGGAATGGAAGACTGGCTTGTGCTCTAGAACTTCTACGAAGGCCTCTTGGCCATGTCAAAGGGGCACATAGATGCCGCAGCTGGAGGTGCATTCCTTTCTCTCACCATTAATGAAGCTACTGCCCTCATCGAGAAGATCGTGGCAAATCAAAGCTAGGGAGAAGGAAGGAAAACACAAAAAGGCTCGCAATCTGCAAAGGAGGCAGATGTGCTTGCCGCAAAAATCGACTTGCTGCTGCAAAGGATGGACGGACAAGTTGCAAATCCCAACATGGGCAACGTCCAAGCAGTGAACTCACACACATCATGTGAAGTTTGTGGTGATGATGGCCATTCGGGGAACAATTGACCCGAAATCCAAGAAGCAATCACTCCCCTGTAATAATGTTGCTCTGCCAGCCTTATACACGAGAGGGACTATATAAGAATCAATGGAGCTGTCACTACCACGAACTACCCCACAATCTGGCATATAGGGTACAATCGCACATAAATACGGTATAGGCACCACGCCTACACAATACTTATCATTTACCCACTGTACACATGGATAAACGCTATATGATCCTAAACATGTATATAATTCCAATCTAACTAAGCCAAGCATATAACTATGATAGACTAAGAACAATATAGTTGCAAATATAAACAAGTAGAGCAAAGTCATAATCAATATATTGAAGTAGAACAAAGTCATATTCATAATATTGAAGAACAAAGATGAACAATTGAAGAACAGTAGAGGAATTACCAAGAATCCTCTTGACAGATCCGGAAACCAATCGAAGATTGACTCCTTCTAGTTCTAATCCTATGTAGCTATGCTAAACTAAAGATCTATTGATGTGGTGGCTCTAAGGCTTAATCAAAGACTTCTTCTCCCGAGATGAATGAATGAATTAGGGTTTCAGAGGTGCTCTCCTCCATGGGCCAGGGGGTCTGCTTATATAGTTCTTCAAAATGAATGTGGGCCGTCGGATCAAACCGACATTAATCGCACGGTTTTCCTTGATCCCTTAGGTCGGTGGAGCATGTTCCGCGAAATTGAAGCTGATTGGTTGCCTGGCCAGGGCGGGCGCCCAAGGGGGGAGGGCGGGCGCCCTGCCCCCGGGCCCGTTCGGTCTCCCGTTCGTTCCCATGGCTTCTGGACTCTTCTGGATGTTAGATAATTGCGCGGCATGTTAATATCTCTATGTAAACCCGACGTGTGGGCCTTTCTTCTATAATTCCTGATAACCCCCTTCAGAAATAGACAAACACCAAAACTCGTGGAATTCTGTCAGATAAAACCCTAAGTCTGGGTGTTGGTTGCATTTGGATCCTTTTCATTATTTATTTGCTGATTATATTTGATACTTAAGGACCGTCAACAAACTCCCCCAATCTTACCTCTTGCTCGTCCCTGAGCAAGGATAGACTCAGTGATGGATCAGAAGTTGTTGTAATGCCTTTAAAAGTTGACGGTACACATGCTTTCATATAAGGTCTCATCTCTGAGTTAGAGTAAACTGTCAAGACTTAAAACTTATTCATTTTACCTTTCACCATGGGACTTGCAACCGTCACTTCTGTCTTGAGTAGTTAAAAGATCACACTACTAGAAATGTGTTCATCAATGACAAATCACTAATGACCCATACTATTTTCGTCACAGAACTAGTTCATTCGATGACGAAATTTGTAGCTTCATCATGTTTGATACGTGACGGAGCTTTGGCACGAAGAATAGTGACAAAAATGGAAACAACGTCACTGAACAATGAAACTAAATCGTCATAAATTGTCTGGCCAGTATACCACCTCGAGGAGGAGGGGTTGGCATGCCACCAGTGGGTCCCATGTTCATGATGTGGCACCATGGTCCCACCTGCGTGTCCCACGTCTTTGACATTGCGCCACGATCCCATCAGCGGGTCCCACCGTAGTGACATGGCGCCATGATCCATCGGTGGGTCCCACAGTATTGAGGTGGGGGCATGGTCCCACCAACAGGTGCAAATGTGGTGCCATGTTGGAACCTATGGATCCCACGTTGTTGACGTGGCACTGTGGTCCCACAAGTGGGTCGCACTAGCGGGTCCCATCATCATGACATGGCGCCCTGGTCCCACCGGCGGGTCCAGTTGTGGTCCCATTGGTGGGCCCCACCCCGTTGACGTGGTGACCGGGTCCCACTAGCGGGATCTGCCTTGTTGACGTGGTCACGCCCAAGCTGCTGCGAGCACCCTTAGGATTTTTTTTATTTGGCAAAAAATAACTTGCTCCATGGGAGCTTTGATCCCGCAACCTATTGCTGCAGGTAAAGGTACGTTACCACTAGACAACGCACATGGTTGTGTTGTTGTCTTTTCTGTTGTTTTATTTATTTAGTTATTAAACCTACGAGTTGGGCTGGTGGTCACGTGAAGCCCAGGCCCAACAACGAGAATCAATACCGAGTTGTCCCTTTTTTATTTCACAAAAAAATTAAAAACCCTCAACAAGGGGGTTCAAACCTGCAACCTGCTGGTTTACAGGGTGGTGCCTTTACCACCAGAATACTCAAGGTTTTGTGTCTGTATGACACATGTTTGTTTATTTGAACCTAGATTATTTAATATTTATCCATCCAACTTAATGGGCCGTATACCCATGATCTCACGTCCATGACATAGAACGCAGACGCGACTACGCGAGGTGCAGATGAGGAACCTTCGCGTGAGGGCGTCCGTGGCGGCTACGTAGGACAGCAAGGTCGCCTTGCGTCCCTGGTGATCGACGCCGTGTGTCCGTCCGCAAGTGCTCGTCGATCGACGTCGTGCATCCCAGCTAGCTGATCGGCGGCAAGGCACATCCCAGCTAGCTGATCGGCGGCGAGGCGCATCCTAGAAAGCTGATCAGCGGCGAGGCGTCCCCAAGTGATCGACGTGCGTCCCTAGGTGATCCTCTTGCTCTTCTTATTTTTTTTCTTCTTTTTCCTTTGTCCTCCTTTTTCTTAATATAATTATTCTGATTTAGCAGCATTAGTTTCATGAGTACGTGATTTCACCTGAGTTTAGTACGCAAATGTATGTACTGTTTTTTTGTATGTACGTACTAAATAAGCTGTTGAAATCTGCATAATCATTAAAATTAATTTATGTCGAGTACAAGCTTTCATTTATTTATCATTTTTTACATGTATGCATGTCTTTGATGTATGTTTCAATATTTTTAATTTATTACTAAAATTTATAGACTGCGTACAACGTTTATTGTATTGTCAAAATAGATGGATAGAAGCTGGATTTTTGGGGCGCCATTCACACCAACATATGTGAAAGGAGTTGAAGAGTTCATGAAATTTGTTAGTGACAGATACCCCAAAGACAGCCAGATACTTTGCCCATATACGCGACGTCTTAATCAAATATTGCGGTCTCAGCCTGATGTAAGTGACCATTTACATATTTATGGAATGTCAGCTACATACACCAGGTGGATTTATCATGGGGAGTCGGCAGATGTTGAAGTAGTTGAGAATTTGGACCAGCAGCAGCTTGATGGAAGGGATTATGACTTTGGGATACATATGGATGCGGCCGATGATGACTATGATGAGGATCACGGAGTACCAGAGTTGATAGGAGAGTTGTATACTGCGGCAGAGGCTCAGGGAGAACAACCAAGGTTTGCAAGAGTCCTTGAAGATGCGAAGAAGTCACTTAGCCCGGGATCTAGCCATTCTAAATTCTTTTTTCTGGTGAGGATGTTGTATATCAAGTCTCGTTATCGAATTGGCAATGGAGCATTTTCTGTAATTATGAAGCTGCTGTCAGGAGGTTACCTCAGAGTGATTTGCCAAAATCATATGATGAGGCCAAGAAATATCTTAAAGAGTTGGGCCTTGGTTTTCAGAACATTGATGTGTGCGAGAATAATTGTGTGTTGTTTCGAAAGAAGTATGAAAAGGAGGATGTGTGCCCAGTATGCAAGGCGTCTAGATGGAAAGATGGAACCGGAGCCAAGCGGGTTCCACACAAAGTATTGAGGTATTTTCCACTTTTGCCAAGGTTGCAAAGAATTTTTGCTTCAAAACGAACTTCAAAAGAAACACAATGGCACAAGAATATGAGGAAGCCAGTCGATAATGTAATGAGCCATCCAGCTGATGGGGAAGCATGGAAGCAGTTTGACAGGAGGGAACCCACATTTGCAGCTGATCCGAGGAACCTCAGACTTGCTTTAGCTACTGATGGATTCAATCCATTTGGCAACATGAGTACCCAGTACAGTATGTGGCCAGTGCTTCTGACTCCACTAAATCTCCCACCATTGGAATGTGTGAATCCAGCAAACTGCTTTATGTGTTTACTCATCCCAGGTCCAAAATCTCCAGGAAAGGATTTTGATTTGTTCCTTGAGCCCCTTATTGATGACTTGCTTGAACTATGGAAGGGCGTCAGTACCTTTGATGCATGTACTGGTCGGAAGTTTGACCTTCGTGCTGCAGTGCTGTGGTGTATACATGATTTTCCAGCATTGAGCACATTATCAGGGCGAACAACAAAGGGGTATTATGCATGTATTCATTGTGACAGGATCCGTTGTCTCGAGCTATAAGGAATAAGCTATGTTACATTGGACATCGTCGTTACCTTCCAATGAAACATAAATGGAGGAGAAGCAAGGCTTTTGACGGAAAGCATGAAAAGCGAGATCAGCCAGGCAAGTTCACTTTGGAGGAGGTCATAGAGGAGCTAGAGAAGGTGAAAGATGTTAGGCCAGGGAAGCATCCTGAAATTACTGGAAATAAAAGGAAGCGCAATGAGGGTCCAAAGATCTATAGCCGCAAAGTTGGGTTGTGGAGGTTGCCATACTGGAAACATTTGTTACTGCCACATAATCTCGATGTGATGCACATAGAGAAAAACATTTGTGAAAATATTCTTGGCACATTACTCAATGTAGCAGGCAAGACCAAGGACACAACAAATGCTAGGTTGGATTTGCTTGATATGGGCATAAGACCTGAGTTGCACTTACAGCAGTGTGGCAATTCAGTTGTTGCTCCACCTGCTCCGTATGTCTTGGGGAAGGAACAGAAAAAGGAGTTCTGCAAGTTTCTCAGAGGTATCAAGTTTCCTGATGGATACGCGGCTAACCTAGCAAGATACATAAGTGAAGATGGTTCAAAGGTTACTGGAAAGCTAAAAACACATTCTTGCCACATACTACTGCAAAGAATCATACCTGCTGGGCTAAGAGGCCTGGTGAGGAAGGATGTATATGAAGCAATTGCAGAGCTCGGGAACTTCTTCAGGGAACTATGCATTAGAAATTTAAGGATTGATGTTGTGAAACGGCTAAAACAAGACATCCCATTGATTCTATGGAAGCTTGAGAAAATCTTTCCACCTGCCTTCTTTGATGTCATGGTGCACTTGGCTGTCCATCTTCCTGATGAGGCACTGCTTAGGGGACCTGTTCAGTACGGATGGATGTACGGATGGACCTGTTCACCCTTAGCTCTCTGGTTCGAATCCGATGGGAGCTCTTTTTTTTTTTGTTTTTTCCAACATTTTTTTTTCTTTTTTAACTTATATATGTTTACTTAGCAAAGTCACTTGGATGGTGCAATGGTAAGGCTCTTTGTGTTGCAGACCGACCGCCAGGGTTCAAACCCTTTGCTAGCCAATTTTTTGTTTTTTTGAATAATATTTTAGTTTTAATAATTTCTTTCATTTGTCTATGTTCATTTATTTGCTAGATTTTTAATGAATTAGTACTATATTACTGCTTAATAATTACTCTCATTGATCAGCATAAATCTTTTTACTTTATTAGCTATTATTATACTTATTTGTTGAATGATAAAAGCATAAAAGCTTTAACATACCTTTGCACTAAGTGACAAATGTTCATACTTCTACAAGATGTATAGTACTACATTGGCCTTGTTTAGTTCCCAAAAATGTATGCTTCGGGACACTGTAGCATTTTTGTTTTTATTTGACAAACATTATCCAATTATGGACTAACTATGCTCAAAAGATTCATCTTGCGATTTTACACATAAACTGTGGAAGGGCTTTTTTTATCAATATTTAATGTTCCATGTATATATGTCAAATATTTTGTAACTTTAGACTAACTAGGCTCAAAACTTTAAACTTTGTCCAAGTACCTTTAGACTTTTATGTCATCATCAATTATAGTACCGTAGTAATAGATGTCAAATATTTTGTAACTTTAGTTTTCAAACAAGTCACCCCATTTTATCCTTTAGTTATTCAAAATAATTGAGGACAATTATTAAGCAATATTATAAAAATTAAAAATCTGCCCATGATAATGAACATACACAAATCGAAGAAAAAAAAGCAAAAAAAAGTTCAAAAAGATGGCCACATAGGGTTTGAACCCAGGCCATCAAGCTCAAACCTAAAGGGCCTTTGCACTATGCTAATTAAGGGACTTTGTTATAGTCCTAAGCGCAAATTTACTTAAACAGAATAACACCCGCATCAAATAAGCCAAAGCGGGACACGCCAAAACATTTCGCTCCTGAAAATAATACCGCCAAAAACACTGAAAATTTTATCCACTCGCGCGCTAGAAGTTTCTAGCCCCACTGTCCAGAGAAAAGAATATTAAGCAACAATAAAACACTCCGATCAAACTCCACATCGTCTTCTCCAGTTTGCGGCCGAGGAACTCCCACCCCGTGCGCCGCCACCTCCTGCAACACCGGCCGTCCGCGCAGCGCCAGGGGCTCGAGTGCCTTCACTCGCGTCGCTGCAGCCCATCCACCGGTCCTCGCGCCGCCATCGGCCCCTGCGTGTCCGCCGCCGCCGTCCGCCCCAGCGTGTCCGCCGCCGCCGTCCGCCCCAGCGTGTCCGTCGTCGTTGCCAAGGTGCTCACTCCCCTGCGTGAGGTACTTCTCTCTACTACTACTGCGTTCTTGGGTTCCATGGTCCCATGACCAAGTTGCTAAAATCCACAACCCTAATCTCTAGATCTGCTTGTGGAGGTGTACGTGACCGCAGCCGCCGAGTCGCCGAGCTGCTCCCCCGCCTTCTTCTCGGTTGACTACCTCCGCCGACAAGCACTAGATCTGCATCCTCATCGACGACTGCCACTGAGGAGCTCCTACCTGACGACCAATGGTGGCAACAAGGCGACAAGCTAGGCAGACACCTGTAGAACAAGAACAAGGTAGACACCTGTACAACAATCTAGCCATTTCAGTCGTTTGTATATATATGCCATCTAATTTAAGACATGATAGAGATTGTTATTTTCTTGAGACAAAAATAATTTTCAGTTACATACCCTGAACAATTGTCAGTTGCATATAACAACAATTGTCAGTTACATACCCTGAACAGAGTTGACAAAAATAATCTAATATTGGTACAAGTTATTCAGTACTTGTACATGACTCTTGCTGCATGAAAAAAAGAAAATAGAGATAGTTCTCATGGCTGTGTAAATGTTTAGAAAATATTAATCCCCCACTGACACTGCTAACAGCTTGCTGTTCATCAGATTAAAACATATAAACTTTTGGATGGGCAGTTCAACCAATTGGTTTGATAAATCTCAGACCAAGTGTAACCTGAATCACTGTGTAAATGTTGGTAGGCAGCAAATAGGAGCAAATAGGAGCGTTTCGATCGAGTCATTGCTTTCTTAGTCAAGTTAGAATTAGATATATATTTCTAAGTTGATTATATCAACTAGTTTTTGCAGAAGTGTTATCAAATATTCTGTGGCTGTTTGTTTTCCAGAAAGCTGTTCATGCTTTTAAATAAATGGCAATGTGTCAACAGAATAGAATACAATACCTTACTCCCTTGACACTTAAGTGTTCATTTTTTATGACATATGTACTCAGTGTATCTACTCCTGATAATATGTACTCAGTTCATTTTTTATGCTTTGTCAGGTTTTAGGTTGAAATGAGCTAATGTTGTTGTAGACTACTTTCTGCTCCGAGAATTCTAGCTGATAGATAACACTGATGTGTAAAGAATGCTTGATTAGTTTTGCCCTACAATTGAATTGGTAGGCTAACTGTGTAGTTCTGGATACATAGAGCATGTGCATGTCTGTTGTTTAATCTGGGAATTAAATTATATTGTTCTTTCTAGGTTTTTCTAAATAGGTAAGTTTCCAAGCTAAGTTTCATACAACTTGTCATCTTTCTTGAGTTATTCCTGTGAAAAGATGCATCAGGGGACTCTTGTAAAACTGTCTTTTCAACAGGTATTAACTTAGTATTACTACCACACAACTACTAGTGTAGTGGTAGTTCCTGTTGATGGTCCTTAAGTATCAAATTTAATAATCAAATAAACAAAGAAAAGGATCCAAATGAAATCAACATCTAGACTTAGGGTTTTATCTGACAGAATTCCACGAGTTTCGGTGTTTGTCTATTTTTGCAGGGGGTTATCAGGAAATACGGAAGAAAGGCCCACACGTCGGGATTACATAGAGATATTAATGTGCCGCACAATTATCTTACATCTAGAAGACTCCAGAAGCCACGAGACCGAAGCGGAGACGAAACGGGGCCAGAGGCAGGGCGCCCGCCCTGTTCCCCTGGGTGCCCGCCCCCTCCCTGAGTCCAATCAGGACTCTGCTTCGTGGGAGATCTCCACCGACCTAAAGGATCAAGGATAATCGTTCAATCTAAGTCGGTTTGATCCAACGGCCCATATTCACTTGAAGGGACTATAAAACCAGACCCTCTGGCCCCTGGAGGAGGGAGCCTCTCAACCCTAATTCATTATTCCTCAAGGGAGAAGAAGCCTCTGATCAAGAT
Source organism: Sorghum bicolor (assembly GCF_000003195.3). Classification (NCBI taxonomy): domain Eukaryota; kingdom Viridiplantae; phylum Streptophyta; class Magnoliopsida; order Poales; family Poaceae; genus Sorghum; species Sorghum bicolor. The sequence goes on from NC_012877.2 coordinate 9,993,906, forward strand.
TAGAGCCACCACATCAATTAGATATCTAGATTAGCATAGCTACATAGGATTAGAACTAGAAGGAGTCAATCTTCGATTGGTTTCCGGATCTGTCAAGAGGATTCTTGGTAATTCTCTAATTGTGCTTCTAATTGCTTTCTAATTATCTTTGTTCTTCAATATTATGAATATGACTTTGTTCTACTTCAATATATTGCTTATGACTTTGCTCTACTTGCTTATATTCAAGATTATATTGTTCTTAGTTTATCATAGTTATATACTTGGCTTAGTTAGATTGGATCTATATACATGCTTAGGGTCGTATAGCGTTTATCCATCGGATCCATGGGTAAATGATAGATATTGTGTAGGCGTGGTGCTTATACCGTATTTATCTGCGATTGTACCCAATATGCCAGATCGTGGGGTAGTTCGTGATAGTGACAGCTTCATTGATTCTTATATAGTCCCCTCTCGTGTATTGGGCTGGCAGAGCAACATTATTATAGGGGAGTGATTGCTATGTTTCTCATTTACCTTGCTAATATCACTATGCATGGGCGTAGTCTTGTCTCGCAATGATTGCTAAGTATGCTTGCACTAATTATGATCATGCTAAACTATATAGTTGATAATAACTTAGTAAATATTCTTGTAGTTCATTCTAATTCCATGCTAATGACTTTCTAGAGTATGTAATTGAGGTACTTATCATATTTAATATGTGGCTAAGTTATGATCAGATTAATTATCTTTGTCACTATTCATTACTTCATATATCTTTTATGTGACACTTACCCCTGTATGAAAGAATTAGATATATGTTCTCAATTATACATGCAATGATAGATACTCAATCTCATATTCTATTCTGTAATCAATATTGATGATTGCTAATCCCTTCCTAGTGGTAAAAATATAAATAACGATACCTGGAATACTTCCCGGTTAAAATGCTACATCGGTATTAATCTGTGCGCTTGCAGATCCCATTCATTATTTATTTAGAAGAGCAATTGCATATTTCAATACCGCGTCTCTCATATCATGCTGGGGATGACAACTTGGCTTAAGTGGTGTGAGGGATAGGTTTAGCATTTTTGGCACCGTTACTAGAATTAGGAGAACTTAGTCTACTTTTGGTAATGATGTTGAGAATACCCAACAAGTATTTTTGGCGCCGTTGCCGGGGAAGGTTGATTACTAATCAGGAATGGAATAAAAGATTTTGAGTTATCATTTGCATCACTAATATGATTGAGCTTATCTATTCTCTCATACAGTTTTACCCTGATATTTTTCTATTTTATCTTATGCAGGGGAATGTATGAATAGAAGACATCTTCCAGGAAATTTTGTTGACAATCCCGAAGCATTATTCAAGAAGACGAGAGCCAAGCTCAAGAAGAGATCATCAACACTTCAGTAAGAAGCTTCATCCAATCAAGAAGATCACCGGAACTTGTCTTCAGAGTTCGAAGCCATGGCGAACAAATCAATCCGCGAGTTCTCAGCTCCCACTATGGACAACATCCGCACTGGACCTGCTGCAGAGATCGATTGCTACTTTGAGCTCAAGCCTGGACTTATCAACATGGTGCAATCCAACCAGTTCTGTGGGAAGGCACACGAAGATGCTAGTGCTCATCTACAACACTTCCTGGAGATTTGCAACACATTTACCATATCAGGAGTTTCCAAAGATGCTATACTACTTCGCCTCTTCCCATTCTCACTGTTAGAAAGAGCGAAGCAGTGGTTCTACGCTACAAAGGAGAAGAATACTACGTGGGTACTCTGCTCAACAAACTTCCTGGCTAAGTTCTTTCCCATGGGCAAGACCAATGCTCTCCGTGGGAAGATTACAAGTTTTCAGCAATAAAATGATGAATCTGTTCCAGAAGCATGAGAGCACTTTCAAGTCTACATCCTAGAATGTCCCCATCATGGAATGGAGAGTTGGCTATTGATGCAGACGTTTTATCATGGGCTCGGCAACAGTGCTCGAGAAACCATGGATGCTGTAGCTAGAGAAGCATTCTTATCACTTACTATACCACAAGCCACAGCTCTTGTGGAGAAGATGGCGTCCAACCAAAGCTGGAATGAAGAGAGGACCCAGACACGCAAGAGAGGTGGAGGTATGCATCAGCTGAAGGAGGTAGACATGCTGTCTGCAAAGCTAGACCTGCTCATGAAGAAGCTCGACGATAGAGCTGGAGATAAGAAGGAAGTGATGCACATCTACGACTCTCACATGACTTGTGAGGAGTGTGGAGATACTGGACACTCAGGCAACCACTGCCCTGAGATGCTTGAGGATGTGAACTACATCATCAACAACAACAACAACTACTACAACCGTTCTCAACAAAATCAAGGTTGGAATCAACAGAGGCCTAACTACTCAGGTAATTATCAAGGTAATAATTCTTACAACAACAATAATAATAATTTTCCACCTTTGAGAGAGTTAGTGTCTAATCAAGGAAAGCTAATGGATAACCTATCTAAGAAATTGACATCTAATGATAAAATGCTAGAAAATATAAATAATAGAATGGATAATTTCTCTACTGCCATCAAGAATCAAATTAGCTTTAATAAAATGATTGAATCTCAGTTAAATCAAATAGCTGCTGCTGTTCCTGCTACTAACCCCGGTACAACTGGAAGGATTAGAATCTGCAAATCTTGTAGACATGTTTAATGCAGGTAATTGGAGTAACCTCGTCACTGAATTTACCACTGACCTTCTGCCGGTCAAGAGAGGTGATCCAGGACGCCCCGTCATCCCGATCTCCATCGGCATGGTGGACGTCCCAGAAGCACTCTGCGCCTTTGGCTCTAGTGTCAACATTATACCCAGGGTACTCTATGAAAAATTCTTTACATATCCTTTATTAGAGACAACCATGTGTTTGCAGTTTGCAGATCAGACGATAACTTTTCCAAAAGGAATATTGAAGAACCTTTGTGTCCGAGTTGGTACCTTGTACGCCCCAGCAGACTTTGTAGTGGTAGAGACTGGAAATGATGAGAGGGCACCCATCATCTTAGGGAGGCCATTCTTGAACACCGCGGGAGCTATCATCTACGCCAGTGCTGCCAAGATCAGTTTCTACATCAAAGGGAGGAAGGAGACATTTTTCTTCAAGAACAAGACTACACAAATTCCAGATCAATCCAGACATGAATCAAGGAAGAGGACCAACAGGAGGAACAGGAACAAGCAAGTGTGGACCGAGTCAGCTAAGATGGTCACTGTAGTTCATGGAGGTCAAGATTATCAACTTAAGTTACCATTTTTGACCAAGAAGGATGACCCAGGAATGCCAAGCATCTATTGCTCAATAAATGGATACAGCTTCTACAAGACGTTTTGCGACACTGGATCGGGCGTCAACATAATGGCCGCAGTCACCTATCGGCTCTTGTTCGGAACCATGCCCCTAAAACCAACATATATTCAGCTCCAGATGGCAGATCAGACATTTCGAGAAGTTAAAGGAACAGTAACTGATGTCCCAGTCAAAATAGACGATCATTTTGTCTACACAGACTTTCAGGTTATTGACATGGGAGAAGATGAATACGATCCACCCATCATCCTTGGAAGACCGTTCCTCAGCACCGTTAAAGCAATTATCTACATTGGAACCGGAGAAGTCCATATGCACTTCCCCTCAGAGAAGGTACGATATTATTTTACTGACCCTAACTATACAGTTGAAGAATCTAAGCAGGTAAGAAAACAACGCAACCGCAACCAGAGGAGGCAAATCATCAAGGACGGATGGGCAGACTACGAAGGAGAAGTGATAAGGTCAGAAGACGTAGAGTTTAAACAGAATTATCCAGAGGAGACCGTAGCACCGAGTCAGGTATAGAAAGAGAAGATAACTATACATGAAGAAGAGGCACCGCCGGAAGTCCCGACTACGCCACCCAACGAATCCCAGAACAATTGAGAAAATGGAGAGTCCTGTTCGGAGGACTTAAAAACACCGAACGCCTTGCCAAGAGGTAAACTTGGTAGTTATCCTTTCCCTTTCAATTATTTTACTTAGTTAATCATATTCATACTATCTTAAAAATAAAATAAAAATGTGAAAAACCGTAAGCCCCATGTGAGTATACGAGTGGCATAAAACCCATAAGTACATTCACTGTGGTGGCATAAAAATAAAATAAATATTTCTTTTCTGTTTTATAAAATAAAAATATAAAAACAGGGAGTAACAATTATTAAGGAGTCTCAAAATGATAAAGGCTAGATATTTATGCTAACACTTAATCATTTCCACAAGCTTTGTTGTCTATTTGAGCTCCACAGAATTTAAGAATCAAGAAGATTAGCAGACGGAGGACATTCTAATCGCTGTCAGAATGCTGCTGACTTTCAAATACACCTCTGTCACCTGCTAGCTACATCAAGAGAAATTACGTCAAAATTCAGCTTGGGGGAGAGCACCCCCATTTATCCCGATAAGTATTTCTATCTATCTATCTATGTTTATACTTATATTATTTTAGAATATAAATATACATAACTATGAAAAACCAAATAAAGATTTTATGCTTCTATATATATATATATATCTTTTGCTTAGTGTGTTTAATAAATAAATAAAGTGGCTATGCTAATCTGTATCTAAATAAAACTCAAGCATGGATATGATGAATAGTTGCTCTGCCTAATTTGCATATTTTAAGTTCTCTCTCAAGTTTAGACATAACTGTTATAATTTAAAGCTTGCTCTAGACCTAAACTTGTGGGATGAAAACTTGATCTGAAGTCTAAATTGTTAACGGATATGATATAGGAAGGTTGAGCTACTGTTTATCTGTTCCTAGAGATGCTAGAATTCTGGAGAATTTTATCTTTAAAATTCTTTAAAATATCGCATGATGAGTTCCTGTATGATGAGAGTTTTAAATTCCTACCACAGCCATATATACATGCTTGCTAGACTTTGAGCCACACATTTACTATTTACTGCTTATGAGCATTGAGTGTGGTCAAGCTGTCTAGACCCTTAGGAGCTTGTCATGTGGTTAAATCAAGATTTCACTTGCACGTTCACTCATATATGCTACTTCTACTCCGGAAGTACCATCCACATATATCCATCCATTTCCATCTCCAGAATCACCCAAAAATATTCTACTCCTAAACTAGGAGAGAATAGCCAAAAATATTTCTGTTTTTCCTTGTGAAATAAATGCTCAAGTTATCTTGTTACTACCACTTGCTATATTATCTCAAGAGATGAGTTCTCTAAAAAAAAGATACGAGGAAATAAAAAGGGGCAAGTGCCCGGAACCTCGAAAGAAAAGAAAAAAGTGAGACGAGAGGTAAAAATGGACAAGTGTCCGACAGTAGAATTAGGGGTACAAGATACCCACCTGAGAGAAAAGAAAAAGAAGAGCATCTCATTCTCCTCATAAAGTTTCAAAAAGCAAGGAAGGTATGTATCCCCTCAAAGAGCAAAAGTATAATTAGGCTTTCACCATTGTTATCACCATCATCACCATATACCATTCATTCGCCACACATGCACATCTTGATTTGACTTATTGATTTGTTTCTTTGGATCCATGGTTTGACTATACAATAAATGTCTTGTAAGTATGTATACTTTATCTCCCACCTATGAGCTCCAGATATTAAAGCTTTATTAGAATAGGGTGAGAGAGAAGGCAATGTCACTATGATTTATACCACAAATACTACATATTTTGAGAGAAGGCATATACCATCACTGCCTTGGTAAGGATCCAGAAATACCACAAAAGAGAGATCTGAGAGAGTCATACAAAGGAATCTCTAAGTTTTATTTGAAAATCTGCAAAAACACCAGAGCTGTAGCTGATCAAGAATAAGAGACATGGCACTTGACTAGACTGTTCTATCTTTTAACTACTCAAGACAGAAGTGACGGTTACAAGTCCCATGGTAGAAGGTAAAGTAAGTAAGTTTTAACTCTTGACAGTTTACTCTAAGTCAGAGATGAGATCTTATTTAAAAACATGTGTATCGTCAATTTTTTTAAGATATTGCAACAACTTATGATCCATTACTAAGTCTATCCTTGCTCAGGAACGAGCAAGAGGTAAGCTTGGGGGAGTTTGTTGACGGTCCTTAAGTATCAAATTTAATAATCAAATAAACAAAGAAAAGGATCCAAATGAAATCAACATCTAGACTTAGGGTTTTATCTGACAGAATTCCACGAGTTTTGGTGTTTGTCTATTTCTGCAGGGGGTTATCAAGAAATACGGAAGAAAGGCCCACATGTTGGGATTACATAGAGATATTAACGTGCCGCGCAATTATCTTACATCTAGAAGACTCCAGAAGCCACGAGACCGAAGCGGAGACGAAACGGGGCCAGAGGCAGGGCGCCCGCCCTGTTCCCCTGGGCGCCCGCCCCCTCCCTGAGTCTAACCAGGACTCTGCTTCGTGGGAGATCTCCACCGACCTAAAGGATCAAGAATAACCGTTCAATCTAAGTCGGTTTGATCCAACGGCCCATATTCACTTGAAGGGACTATAAAACCAGACCCCCTGGCCCCTGGAGGAGGGAGCCTCTCAACCCTAATTCATTATTTCTCAAGGGAGAAGAAGCCTCTGATCAAGATTAGAGCCACCACATCAATTAGATATCTAGATTAGCATAGCTACATAGGATTAGAACTAGAAGGAGTCAATCTTCGATTGGTTTCCGGATCTGTCAAGAGGATTCTTGGTAATTCTCTAATTGTGCTTCTAATTCCTTTCTAATTATCTTTGTTCTTCAATATTATGAATATAACTTTGTTCTACTTCAATATATTGCTTATGACTTTGCTCTACTTGCTATATTCAAGATTATATTGTTCTTAGTTTATCATAGTTACGTACTTGGCTTAGTTAGATTGGATCTATATACATGCTTAGGATCGTATAGCGTTTATCCATCGGATCCATGGGTAAATGATAGATATTGTGTATGCGTGGTGCTTATACCGTATTTATCTGCGATTGTACCCAATATGCCAGATCGTGGGGTAGTTCGTGATAGTGACAGCTTCATTGATTCTTATATAGTCCCCCTCTCGTGTATTGGGCTGGCAGAGCAACATTATTACAGGGGAGTGATTGCTATATTTCTCATTTACCTTGCTAATATCACTATGCATGGGCGTAGTCTTGTCTCGCAATGATTGCTAAGTATGCTTGCACTAATTATGATATTGCTAAACTATATAGTTGAGAATAACTTAGGAAATATTCTTGTAGTTCGTTCTAATTCTATGCTAATGACTTTCTAGAGTATCTAATTGAGGTGCTTATCATATTTAATATGTGGCTAAGTTATGATCAGATTAATTATCTTTGTCACTATTCATTACTTCATATATCTTTTATGTGACACTTACCCCTGTATGAAAGAGTTAGATATATGTTCTCAATTATACATGCAGTGATAGATACTCAATCTCATATTCTATTCTGTAATCAATATTGATGATTGCTAATCCCTTCCCAGTGGTAAAAATATAAATAACGATACCTGGAATACTTCCCGGTTAAAATGCTACATCGGTATTAATCTGTGCGCTTGCAGATCTCATTCATTATTTATTTAGAAGAGTAATTGCATATTTCAATACCGCGTCTCTCATATCATGGTGGGGATGACAATTTGGCTTAAGTGGTGTGAGGGATAGGTTTGGCATTTTTGGCACCGTTACTAGAATTAGGAGAACTTAGTCTACTTTTGGTAATGATGTTAAGAATACCCAACAGTTCCTACTACTAGGACTACTTTAACTACTATTTTTTCCTCTCTTATCTCTTCTCCTCCCTAGTCTACTTCTGCTGCAATTCTCTATGCCAGCCAACTCTTCCCTCTCTACTCTTCTACTACTATCCTCTCTGATATTCTACTACTCTCCTCTCTTTTCTCCTCTCTACTCTTCTACTCATCTCTGCTACTAGTAATTCTAGTTCTAAGTAATGCACAGAACTAGATATCTCTTATCTCTACTACTAGTAGTTCTAGTTCTAAGTAGTACTAGTAGTTCTGCAGTTCTAAGTAATTTGCCTGGTCTCTTATCCCTAATCTCTTCAGCAGCCACTACTACATATCTCTTATCTTTCTACCATGATTCTTAGTGCACTCTTTTTTATTCTCTAATACACAATTTGCTTCTTCTTGTAAGAACCTCAAAAAAATGAATATGAGAGAAGGCGGGATGCACAAGTGGCGGCGGTAGAAAAGAGAATGCAAGAACTGGGACTGAAAAAATTAGCCAAAGATTTAAATAACTCTCTACCTGAATCTTCAACAAAAAAGGGGAAAAAATCAGCAAACAAGAAATCAAGTAGTGAAGATTCGGATTCATCGGAGTATCTCCTTGACAGTGATGATCAAGGAGAGAGTGATGATGATGACACTGAATCTGATGATCAGCCACAACCCCTAGCAACCAAGGTAAATACTTGAAGTTAGTATTCCCTAAATTATTATTAGTGTTTCTCATGAGCTATTGTGTAGGTGATATGGCATGATCATGACAAAAATCTTTTTCTTACAAACTAATAATGCCCATTGTCATATCTGTATAATATGAATACATTTCTCAGTTGTATGACACTTGTTTTTTCCACAGTATCCTCCAGGGTTCACTCCTAGTCCTAGAGGCAGAGCTTCAAAGAGGAAGAAGGCAGGTGACAAGTGTTGACGGTCCTTAATGCACATATTTAACCATCAATTAATCATAGAAAAGGATCCAAATGCAACCAACACCTAGACTTAGGGTTTTATCTGACAGAATTCCACGAGTTTTGGTGTTTGTCTATTTCTGCAGGGGGTTATCAGGAAATATGGAGGAAAGGCCCACACGTCGGGTTTACATAGAGATATTAACGTGCCGCGCAATTTTCTATCATCTAGAAGACTCCAGAAGCCACAGGACCGAAGCGGAAGCCGAGAGGCCTCAGGGACAGGGCGCCCGCCCTAGTCCTGAGGGCGCCCGCCCTCCCCCCTAGACCAATCAGGGTGAAGTTCGGGGATCATGCTCCACCGACCTAATACTTCAAGGAAAACCACACGATCAATGTCGGTTTGATCCGACGGCCCAGATTCACTTGAAGGGACTATAAAACCAGACCCCCTGGCCCCTGGAGATCATACCTCTTCTACAGAATCAAAGCTAGGGTTTCAATTCTTCATCCAAGTAGAGAGGATCCCTCTAGTTCTTCTAGTTCTACCTCTAGTTCATCTAGATCTAGTTCTAGTTCTAGTTCTAGTTCCTCTAGTTCTAGTTCTAGTTAGTTCTAGTTGTAATCTAGAAAATAGGGAGAGAGAAGAGGAGAGCGGAGGAGGAGCCGGATCTGTCGGATCTTCCTCAACATTGTACTTTTGCAGCAACTGGTTCGTCCTTCATCGTTCTCCAGGTTCTTCAACTCATAATTCCTGAGTTCTTTAATTACTTTTATTTACATTCAAGTTATTTATTGGATTCCCGCTTGCATCAAGTGCTCTAGTCTTTATAACGCTAGAGTAGTTATTAATAGATTAGACGTGGTGTTTAGTCTTGCGATTACCTAGAATTGCACCCAATCCTACGGATTGTTGTGGTAGCCCTAGGGTAGTGACAGCCCTAACGGTCGACGTATTCCACCACGTTCGGATCGGTGTTTGTAGGACCGTAGTCAGACCTTCCTAGCCCCCTTCTCATCTCTTTCTGTGGTTAGTGCTCTGATGTCCCGATATAGATAATCTTGAAGTAATTCTTGATTCTTAGATCAACTAGAGAACTCTCAGGAAACTTCCTCTCTTCCCACCAAAAATATTCATATAGTTATCCTTGGGTGATCTTGGATCTTAATTAGTACACTCACGTTCTCTGTGGAAAATCGATACACTGGAATACTCCCGGGTGAAAGCTACATCGGTATCCGTGCGCTTGCGGATTTTTTCTGTTTGCTTTTAAAATACCCAACAAGCTTTCTGGCGCCGTTGCCGGGGAACGGTAGCTGTGCTAGTTTCGAACCAAGTCGTCCGTGTATCCTTTTTCTTTTCCTTTTATACCACACTCACCTTACCATTTTCACCATACCACATGGATTAATGAGCATGGAATTTATTTCATAGCCACTACATTTACTCCATGCTCATATGCAATATCTTCACAATCCATTGGTCTCTCCAACATCACCACATTCGAGATCTCCAACCCCCTCTTCCTTTCTATTCATAAAAACTTTAAAAGGGTGGTTGTCGATGCATATGTCTATATTAAATATTGCAGATCTCGTTGAGTTGATCTTGATATAGGTCAGCGTTGGAGGGGAAACCACTTCACTGACATAAATTGATGGTTTCCCAAGGACAAGCTTAGTGTCCTAAAACAAGCACCGATCAGATTGTAACATGAGCTTTTAATTATTTGCATCATTACCTTGTGTTTTGAGCATATAAGGATAATTGTAAAAAAAATTCCTTCGGGTATTCTTGTCACTAACCTTTCCAGGATTGGAGCAAGAAGATCGGATGAATGACAAGCACAAGGTATGTCCAACCAATCATCATACAACATTGAATTAAATTCATCCAAACTTGAATTTTGCAAAATTCAAGCTTGGGGGAGTACTTTACATAAAAACATCCTTTGCCATGTTGCTATGTTGGTTGTCCTTACCTTTGAGACATGCTCAATTTGTTAAATACTAATCACACTACTTCATCTCCACTTGAGTAGATCTCTATAAATGCTCTCATGCCACCTTTATTTGCTTTAGTATATGTCTAGGTTTGGAGTAGTTTCATTTATCTCTTAATTAAGCATGGTGCTTAGTTTAGGAATGATGATTTTACTTCCAAGGGATTTTAAATTAAGCATGATGCTTAGGTTAAAATGCCCTCCTAAATCAAATTAGACATGGTGTCTAGGTTGATCTTTGAGCCGATAGTATGCTATAGCAGATATGGGATATTTTATTGGACTAACCCCTGCAGGAAAACTTTCAATACCGACCTAGGAAGTCCTGAGACAAACTCACATTGGAGACAAAGAGAGAGACACATGAAGTTTAACAATTTACACAAGGAAGACATAGCTCACAAGAGATGATCCATGGAGGGTGCCACAAACATGATGCACAACTGCTAAGAAAGGAAAGCTTCCACAAGGTGATACTGTACCATCACTCTTCAAGTAAGGTAACATCTTAAGGTACTTGACTATCACTTTTATAAGTTTCTCCTTGGTTCTAGCGTTCACATGAATAAAAGAGACAAACATGTATGATTTACAACTCTAGATTAACCAACCCAGTCGATTCAATATGTTTAGTCCTTCCACCTTTGTGATTCCACACTCCTAATCATATGAACTAAAATGTTGCACACTCAATCTTTGGAAGATATATATATATAAAAAGTAACATAAATATAGATAGATTATCTTTCCATTGGGTTGAGCGATCTGATCTAACAAATGTTTTAAATGCTACACTCATGATCTTATTATCCAACAACTTTGTCTTGCTCACTATGCTTAAGGTTAGAGAAGAACAAATACACTTTTGGTTCTGTTGGTGTTTTCCACCAATAGGCCCATGCACTTGATCTCTGCCTTGTCTCTATGAGCAGGTACACTTCGAGCAAAATATGAAGGACTTTTACAACTCCCAGACTCCACCAAGTGAAGAACCTAGATATATGAGCACAAACACACTGGAGATACTAGACACTGAGGCAATCACTGCCCTAAGATGCTTGAGGACATAACTACTGGAGTAACCCCGTTGTGGAAGTAATTACTGACCTTCTGCCGGTCAAGAGAGACAACCCAGGACGCCCCGTCATCCCGATCTCCATCGGCATGGTGGACTTCCTAGAAGCACTCTGCGACTTTGGCTCCAGCGTCAACATTATGCCCAAGCCTGCAGATCAGACACTAAGTTTCCCAAAGGGAATATTGAAGAACCTCTACGTCCGAGTTGGTACCTTATACGCTCCAGCAGACTTCGTGGTGATAGAGACTGATACTGATGAGAGGGCACCCATCATTCTAGGGAGGTCATTCCTGAACACCTCGAGAGCAGTCATCCACGCTAGTGCTGCCAAGATCAGTTCCTACATCAAAGGGAGGAAGGAGACATTTTCCTTCAAGAACAAGACTACACAAATCTCAGAGCAATCCCGACATGAAACAAGGAAGAGGACCAACAGGAGGAACAGGAACAAGCAAATGTGGACCGAGTCAGCTAATATGGTCACTGCAGTTCAAGGAGGTCAAGATCATCTATTTAAGTCACCGTTCCTGACCAAAAAGGAAGACCCAGGCATGCCAAGCATCCAGTGCTCCATTAATGGATATAACTTCTAGAAGACGCTTTGCGACACCGGGTCAGGCATCAACATAATGGCCGCAGTCACCTATCAACTCCTGTTCGGAACCATACCCCTAAAACCGACATACATTTAGCTCCAGATGGAAGATCAGACATTCCGAAAAGTTGAAGGTTATTGACATGGGAGAAGACGAGCACGATCCACCCATCATCCTTGCAAGACCGTTCCTCAGCACTGTTAAAGCAATCATCTAGATTGGAACCAGAGAAGTCCACATGCACTTCCCCTCTAACAAGGTACGCCGCTATTTTACTGACCTTAATTATATAGTTGAAGACTCTAAGCAGGTCAGGACAAGAAGACGACGACGCAACCGCAACCAGAGGAGGCAAATCATCAAGGACGGATGGGTAGACTATGAAGGAGAAGTTGTAAGGTTTGAAGACATACAGCTTGAACAGAACTGTCCTGAGGAGACCGTAGCACCGAGTCAGGTGTGGAGAGAGAAGATAGTTATACACGAAGACCAGGCGCCGCCGGAACCACCGACTACGCCATCTAGCGAATCCCAGGACGAATGAGAAAACGGAGAGTCCCGTTCGGAGGACGTAAAAACACCGAACGCCTTGCCAAAAGGTAAACTTGGTAGTTATCTTTTTCCTTTCAATTATTTAAAATAGTTTTGTTAGTTAATCAGGTTCATATCATCTTGAAAAGAAAATAAAAATATTGAAAATAGTAAGCCCCATGTGAGTATGCTCATGGCATAAAACCCATAAGTACATTCACTGTGGTGGTGTAAAAATGAAATAAATATATTCCTGTCCTATAAAAATAAAATTATAAAAAATAAATTTATGATCCTACTAAAGAGTGTAACATTTATTGAGGAGGCTCAACATGATAAAGGCTAGGTATTTATGCTAACACTTAACCAGTTCCACAAAGCTTTGTTGTCTATTTGAGCTCCACAGAATTCACGGATCAAAGAAGACTAGCAGACGGAGGACATCCTAATCGCTGACAGAGTGCTGCCGACATTCAAATACACCTCCGCCACCTGCTAGCTACATCAAAAGGAATTACGTCAAAATCCAGCTTGGGGGAGAGCACCCCCATTTATCCAGCTAAGTATTCTACTCATGTTTATATTTTACTCAAATAATAAAAAGATGCATAATTATAAAAACCTAAATAAAGATTTTGTGCTTATATATATATATATCTTTGCTTAGCTTGCTAAATAAATAAATAAAGTTTGCTATGAACCCTCATGATAAGCTCTCACATGGAAATGATGAATAGTTGCTCTGCCATGACTAGTTCTCAAAATTGAAATCTCTCTCAAGTTTAGGCATGACTGTTATTAATTAAGATTTGCTCTAAACCTGAACTTGTGGGAAGAGTACTTGATCTAAAGTCTAAGTTGTTAACAGATATGATATGGGAAGGTTGAGCTGCTGTTTATCTGTTCCTAGAGATGCTAGAATTTTGGAGAATTTTATCTTTGAAAATCTTTAAAATGTTGCATGATGAGTTCCTCTATGATGAGAGTTTAAATTCCTACCACAGCCATATATACATGCTTGCTAGACTATGAACCACACATTTACTTTACTACTTATGAGCATTGAGTGTGGTCAAGCTGTGTAGACCCTTAGGAGCTTGTCATGTGGTTAAAATCAATATTCACTTGCACGTTCACTCATACATGCTGCTTCTACTCCGGAAGTACGCATCCACATATATCCATCCATTTCCATCTCCAGAACCACCCAAAAATATTCTACTCCTAATCCGGGAGAGAATAGCCAAAAATATTTCTATTTTTCCCCTATGAAATAAATGTTCAAGTTATCTTGTTACTACCACTTGCTATATTATCTCATGAGATGAGTGCTCTAATAAAAAAAAGAAAAAAAAATGAGAGAAAAAAAAAGAGAAAAAAAAAGAGATACGAGGAAATAAAAAGGGGCAAGTGCCCGGAACCTCGAAAGAAAAGAAAAAGTGAGACGAGAGGTAAAAATGGACATGTGTCCGACAGTAGAATTAGGGGTACAAGATACCCACCCAAGAGAAATGAAAAAGAAAATATAGAGCATCTCATTCTCCTCAAAAAGTTTCAAAAGAGCAAGAAAGGTATGTTTCCCCTCAAAAGAGCATAAGTAGAATTAGACTTTCACCATTGTTATCACCATCATTACCATGCACCATTCATTCGCCACACATGCACATCTTTATTTGACGTATTGACTTGTTCTTCTGGATCCATGGTTTGACTATGCAATAAATGTCTTGTAAGTATGTATTAGTTGTCTCCCACCTATGAGCTCCAGATATCAAAACCTTATTAGAGTAGGGTGAGAGAGAAGGCAATGCCACTATGCCTCATACCAAAAATACCACATACTTTGAGAGAAGGCATATACCATTACTGCTTTGGCAAGGATCCAGAAATACCACAAAAGAGAGACTAGAGAGAGTCATACAAGGAATCTCTGAGTTTTATTTGAAAATCTGCAAAAACTCCAGAGCTATAGTTAATCGAAGAACAAGAGACATGGTGCTTGACTAGACTGTTCTATCTTTTAACTACTCAAGACAGAAGTGACGGTTACAAGTCCCATGGTGAAAGGTAAATGAGTAAGTTTTAAGTCTTAACAGTTTACTCTAACCAGTGATGAGATCTTGTTTAAACGCATGTGTATCTTTAAGTTATGAAACCACTGCAGAAACTCTTGAGTTCATCTTTGCTCAGGGACGAGCAAAGGTTAAGCTTGGGGGAGCTTGTTGACGGTCCTTAATGCACATATTTAACCATCAATTAATCATAGAAAAGGATCCAAATGCAACAACACCTAGACTTAGGGTTTTATCTGACAGAATTCCACGAGTTTTGGTGTTTGTCTATTTCTGCAGGGGGTTATCAGGAAATATGGAGGAAAGGCCCACACGTCGGGTTTACATAGAGATATTAACGTGCCGCGCAATTTTCTATCATCTAGAAGACTCCAGAAGCCACGGGACCGAAGCGGAAGCCGAGAGGCCTCAGGGACAGGGCGCCCGCCCTAGTCCTGAGGGCGCCCGCCCTCCCCCCTGGACCAATCAGGGTGAAGTTCGGGGATCATGCTCCACCGACCTAATACTTCAAGGAAAACCACACGATCAATGTCGGTTTGATCCGGCGGCCCAGATTCACTTGAAGGGACTATAAAACCAGACCCCCTGGCCCCTGGAGATCATACCTCTTCTACAGAATCAAAGCTAGGGTTTCAATTCTTCATCCAAGTAGAGAGGATCCCTCTAGTTCTTCTAGTTCTACCTCTAGTTCATCTAGATCTAGTTTTAGTTCATCTAGTTCTAGTTCTAGTTCCTCTAGTTCTAGTTCTAGTTAGTTCTAGTTGTAATCTAGAAAATAGGGAGAGAGAAGAGGAGAGCGGAGGAGGAGCCGGATCTGTCGGATCTTCCTCAACATTGTACTTTTGCAGCAACTGGTTCGTCCTTCATCGTTCTCCAGGTTCTTCAACTCATAATTCCTGAGTTCTTTAATTACTTTTATTTACATTCAAGTTATTTATTGGATTCCCGCTTGCATCAGGTGCTCTAGTCTTTATAACGCTAGAGTAGTAATTAATAGATTAGACGTGGTGTTTAGTCTTGCGATTACCTGGAATTGCACCCAATCCTACGGATTGTTGTGGTAGCCCTAGGGTAGTGACAGCCCTAACGGTCGACGTATTCCACCACGTTCGGATCGGTGTTTGTAGGACCGTAGTCAGACCTTCCTAGCCCCCTTCTCATCTCTTTCTGTGGTTAGTGCTCTGATGTCCCGATATAGATAATCTTGAAGTAATTCTTGATTCTTAGATCAACTAGAGAACTCTCAGGAAACTTCCTCTCTTCCCACCAAAAATATTCATATAGTTATCCTTGGGCGATCTTGGATCTTAATTAGTACACTCACGTTCTCTGTGGAAAATCGATACTCTGGAATACTCCCGGGCGAAAGCTACATCGGTATCCGTGCGCTTGCGGATTTTTTCTGTTTGCGTTTAAAATACCCAACAACAAGATGGCTCCAGGAGTAAGGGCTAGCAAGAGAGTTAGGGCATCTAAAGGATTAGAGGTGCAACCTTCTCAATCACAAACAAGAACATCCAAAAGGCTTCATTTGTTAGCAACTCAAGGGCAGAGTGATGAAGAAACACCACAAAGGTCTTGTACACCTGCAGAATCAGGTAATGCAACTACTGTTGAGGACACTACAGCTACAGAGGGAGACATTGGAGGTGCTGCTCAAGACACTACATGTGCTGATGAAAACAATGTACTTGGACATGATGACACTGAAGGCAAGTAAAAGTTTCATTGTCATTCAAATATGGCTTCTCTCTTGCAGACTTACATGAGACAAAATCATTTTTATTCAAATTCTGTTTTGTAGGTCCGGCAGAGCAAGCCCCAAGGAGGCCCAGGCCACCCACCAAGGGAACACAGCTGGATAGGATGACCAAAGCTATGGGAAGGAGAATGCCCATAACTGTTGGAGAAGGCAAAAGAAGGCCTCATGAACCTGTTCAGGCCGCCAAGTTTGCACCTGAATCTGGTGTGATCATTAGAGATAAGATCCCAATCCTCCCTCATTGGAAGGAATACAAGAAAGATAATCAACATTACAAGAATTTTGTGGGAAAGCTATGTGTAAGTGCTTTACTGTTTATATGGTTCAATTGCATGTCTGTTTATACTTCATTGACTAACTAATTATGCAATTGCTTGATGACTAGGGGCGTTTGGCCATCAACAAAGAGGACAAGGCAACTGAGGAAGCTTGCACAGATATTATGCGCTCTGGGGTGCGACAGTTGCGTTATCGCCTCAAGAAAAAATATTTCATTGGTGTACCTGCAGATCAGATTAGGACAACTTCTCCTGTTCCTTCCATGAAAGATGAACAATGGAGGGCACTTGTTGCAAAGTGGACTGATCCAAAGAACATGGTACCTTCTCATTTCAATGATCTTGTCATATATTGTTTGTCATTCAGTTTGGAAAGTACCTTATCATTTGAAACCTATTACCTCATCTGTCATGTTCATCCTCTTGTAGGAGTCAAGTGAAAAGAACAAGCAGAATCGCAGTAAAGTCAAGTATCATCAGGCAACAGGTTCTCGCAGCTATGTGGCACACTTACATGCATATGTAAGTAAATAGAACTTGTACATATTTCAACTAAACAACTTGTTTTGAATTTGATCTAACATAATTTTGCTGTATTTCATTATCTACCAAACAGAAGCAGAAGACAAATAATGCAGAACCTAGCACAGAAGTAAATGAAGAACTTGATGCGGTGGAGGCCTTCAAGACCTGCCATACCAGCTCCAAACATGGTCAGACTGAACCTGTAAAAGAAGCAATTGTAAGTCCCAAAATCTTTAGGAAAATAAACAATTTGGTTGGTCATGTCGGACATGTTTTGCCTTACTGTAAATTAGCTGCCCTTATGTGCATGTCACAATTAAGTGCTACTTTTTGTTGTGCATGTACTGCTACAAATTGTGGCTGATTAGACTTGACTTTGATGATAGTAAGAACCCACAAAACATATGCTCAAGTACAATCACCTACTATATTATAGTAATAACAGATAGCAAGTTTCATTAACATTACAAACCTTTCTAAGTAGCTTGTCAATTCTGACTACTATGTTCTGCAGTAAACTTAAGTTTCAACAGTCATCTAGGGAACAGACACCCACCAAACTCAATAGTTTTCAGAACTGGTACATTTCCTTTTGCATCAGCATGGTCAGGGTCATTTCTTGTGAAATTAAGTTATATACCTACTTATTATTTATGTTTCCTATCTGCACACTTCTTTTAATAATTATGACCACACTATGAATTAAGGGAAAGCCATAGTTGTATCTAGAAAACAAACACCAAACTCTAAAGTTTTCAGAACTGCTACAGTTCATTTTGCATCAGCATAGTTGGATTTGTTTTCATCATATAACTTCCACTTGAGCATCCATCTTATTTTGTTAACCAACCTTACAAATGTAGCTCATATGCTGATTCCTAAGTACTTTACATTAGCAGCTGAGCTCCATGATGTCTTATGTTAATGAATAGTATTAATGCAACTATTTAACTTACAACTGTTGTTGTCCAACATATTATGTGGTTAAAGATCAACATAGCTTTCAATTTTGTCAAATACATCTGCTATAATATTTCCTCAAATTAATGCAATAAGAATCAACTAATTGTGGGTCATTGATGTTTCAGTCAAATATGGAAGCTTTGAGGGCACCCGTTGCTGAAGGAGAGCCAACATTTTCTAGTGTCGAAGTTGTGACCCAGGTACTGTCCCAAAACAGCTCACACAACTTCCTCAAGAGTGTTGGCATCAAACAAGTGGCATCCACCAAATCTTCATCATCAAATGAAAGCGAACTGCGAGAACAGCTCACAGCTGAAGCTACGGCTGCTGTACAAGGTGAACTTGATGATCTCAAGAAGCGGAGTGAAGAAGCTGAGGAAAAGCTTGCAAGGACACAACAGGAGTTGGAGGAGTACAAGAAGATTACAGAGATAAACAACAAGGCAATCGAGGAGAACAATGCGCTGCTCAAGCGTATCTTGTCCCTCAATGGTGGTTCTTCGACATGAGCGTTGTTCTATGATGGCCATTTTGATTATGCTGTTCTGTGCTGCACTTAGCTAATGTTATTTGCTCAAACTTATGATGGTGTTCGTTTCAAACTTTAGTACTTGTGAGCCTGTCATGTTACTATGTGAACTTCATGACAGTACTTGTTGCAAACCTCTTATTTGTGGGTCTCTTAGTTGTCAAAACAAAGTTTATTTTGTTGGTTAAGTTGAATGGCCATTGCAATACTTGAAATGTTCATTTATGAAAGGCTTTGATCATTTAAGTACAATTTCCATAAATAAATCAACATGTGCACCACTGCTGAAATTATCCAATGATGATTTCTATTTTAATCACTGACAAATTCAAAATTATATTATGACGAAAATGGTAACCAATCAGAGCATGCCACGTGGCCTAATCAAAAGCGGAAACGTGGCCGCAAAAAATGACCATGCCAACATCCACGTCAGCAGCTACGTGGTTGGCCACGTCAGCAGCCACGTGGCGACCCACGTCAGCAGCCACGTGGCTGGCCACGTCACCAAACACGTGGCGAGCCATGTCAGCTGCTACGTGCCACGTCATCAGCCACGTGGATAGTACACGTCAGCCGCGAGCGTGGCAGACGGCGTCTGACCCTTGGCAGATGGCAAGTTACGACAAAAATGGGCCCATATTGATGACAAAAACCAATTGTCACAAAATGAAATCTCATCTGTGACAACGGATGTTTCGTCATAGAATAAATGCACATCTATGACGAAAAAGCTCATTTCGTCACGGTATTCGAAATGTGACGCTCGTTCCATGACGAAGACCTTTTCGTCACAACTTCGTCACAAAATAAAAAATGTGACGCTTTCAGAGTATTCAGTGACAAAAGCATAGCATCATTGATGAACACCTCCCTAGTAGTGAGATAGAATGGTCTAGTCAAGTATCATGTCTCTTATTCTTGATCAGCTATAGCTCTAGAGTTTTTGTAGATTTTCAAATAAAACTCAGAGATTCCTTGTATGACTCTCTTAGATCTCTCTTTTGTGGTATTTTTGGATCCTTACCAAGGCAGTGATGGTATATGCCTTCTCTCAAAGTATGTAGTATTTGTGGTATAAGGCATAGTGACATTGCCTTCTCTCTCATCCTACTCTAATAAGGTTTTTGATATCTGGAGCTCATAGGTGGGAGATATAGTATACATACTTACAAGACATTTATTGCATAGTCAAACCATGGATCCAAAGAAACAAGTCAATAAGTCAAATCAAGATGTGCATGTGTGGCGAATGAATGGTGTATGATGATGATGGTGATAACAATGGTGAAAGTCTAATTCTACTGGTGCTCTTTTGAGGGGATACATACCTTTCTTGCTCTTTTAAAATTTTTGCGGAGTATGAGATGCTCTATATTTTATTTTTCTTTCCTCTCAAGTGGGTATCTTGTACCCCTAATTCTACTGTCGGACACTTGTCCATTTTTATCTCTCGTCTCACTTTTTTTTTTCTTTCAAGGTTCCAGGCACTTGCCCCTTTTTATTTCCTCGTATTCTCTTTTTTTAGAGCACTCATCTCCTGAAATAATATAGCAAGTGGAAGTAACCAAGATAACTCGACCATTTATTTCACAGGGAAAAATAGAAATAGAAGAATGTTTTTGGCTATTCTCTCCCGGATTAGGAGTAGAATACTTTTGGGTGGTTCTAGAGATGGAAATGAGTGGATATATGTGGATGCGTACTTCCGGAGTAGAAGCAGCATGTGTGAGTGAACGTGCAAGTGAATCTTAATTTAACCACATAATTAGCTCCTAAGGGTCTACACAGCTTGACCACACTCAATGCTCATAAGCAGTAAAAAGTAAATGCGTGACTCAAAGTCTAGAAAGCATGTATATATGGCTGTGGTAGGAATTTAAACTCTCATCATACAGGAACTCATCATGTGATATTTTAAAAGATTTTCAAAGACAAAATTCTCCAGAATTCTAGCATCTCTAGGAACAGATAAACAGCAGCTCAACCTTCTCATATCATACCCGTTAACAACTTAGACTTCAGATCAAATTCTCTTCCCACAAGTTCAGGTTTAGAGCAAGTTTTAAATTATAACAGTTATGTCTAAACTTGAAAGAGAACTCAAATTTGAAAATTAGGCAGAGCAACTATTCATCATATCCATGCTAGAGTTTTATTATTAAGATTCAGTTTAACATAGACACTTTATTTATTTATTAGGCACACTAAGCAAAACACACACATATATATATAAGCACAAAATCTTTATTTGGTTTTTTATGATTATGTATATTTTTATTTTAATATAGTATAAGTATAAATGTAGATAGAAATACTTAGCGGGATAAATGGGGGTGCTCTCCACGAAGCTGAATTTTGACGTAATTTCTTCTAATGTAGCTAGCAGGTGGCAGAGGTGTATTTGAAAGTCGGCAGTACCCTGACAGCGATTAGAATGTCCTCCGTCTGTTAGTCTTCTTGATCCTTAAATTATGTGGAGCTCAAATAGACAACAAAGCTTTGTGGAACTGATTAGGTGTTAACATAAATATCTAGCCTTTATCATGTTGAGCCTCCTCAATAAATATTACTCTCTTTGGTAGGATCACAATCTTATTTTTATATTTTCATTTTATAAAGCAGAAAAATATCTTTATTTTATTTTTATGCCACCACAGTGAATGTACTTATGGGTTTTATGCCACTCGTATACTCACATGGGGCTTACTGTTTTTAACATTTTTATCTTCTTTTTAGGATAGTATGAACATAATTAACTAAGCAAACTATTTGAAATAATTGAAAGGAAAAGGATAACTACCAAGTTTACCTCTTGGCAAGGCGTTCGGTGTTTTTAAGTCCTCCGAACGAGACTCTATGTTTTCTCAGTTGTCCTGGGATTCGTTGGATGACGTAGTCGGTGGTTCCGGCGGCGCCTCTTCTTCGTGTATAACTATCTTCTCTCTCCACACCTGACTCGGTGCAAAGGTCTCCTTAGGACAATTCTGTTCAAGCTGTATGTCTTCAGACCTTACCACTTCTCCTTCGTAGTTTGCCCATCCGTCCTTGATGATTTGCCTCTTCTGGTTGTGGTTGCGTCGTCTTCTTCTTGTCCTGACCTGCTTAGAGTCTTCAACTATATAATTAGGGTCAGTAAAATAGTGGCGTACCTTCTTAGACGAGAAGTGCATATGGACTTCTCCGGTTCCAATGTAGATGATTGCTTTAACAGTGCTGAGGAACAGTCTTCCAAGGATGATGGGTGGATCGTACTTGTCTTCTCCTATGAAAATATGTATGGACAAAATGATCGTCTATTTTTACAAGGACATGAGTTACTATACCTTCAACTTTTCAACATGTTTGATCTGCCATTTGGAGTTGAATGTACGTCAGTTTTAGGGGCATGGTTCCGAACAGGAGCTGATAGGTGACTGTGGCCATTATGTTGACGCCCGACCCGGTGTCGCAAAATGTCTTGTCGAAGTTGTATCCATTAATGGAGCAACGGATGCTTGGCATACTTGGGTCGTCCTTCTTGGTTAGGAACGGTGACTTAAGTCGATGATCTTGACCTCCATAAACTGCAGTGACCATCTTAGCTGACTCGGTCCACACTTGCTTATTCTTGTTCCTCCTGTTGGTCCTCTTCCTTGGTTCATGTCGGGATTACTCTGGGATTTGTGTAGTCTTGTTCTTGAAGGAAAATGTCTCCTTCCTCCCTTTGATGTAGAAACTGATCTTGGCAGCACTAGCGTAGATGACAGCTCCCGAGGTGTTCAGGAATGGCCTCCCTAAGATGACGGGTGCCCTCTCTTCACTACCAGTCTCTAACACCACGAAGTCTGCTGGGGCACACAAGGTTCCAACTCGGACGCAGAGGTTCTTCAATATTCCCTTGGGGAAACTTAGTGTCCAATCTGCAAGCTGTAAACACATGATTGTTTCTAATAAAGGATATGTAAAGAATTTTTCATAGAGTACCCTAGGGATAATGTTGACACTAGAGCCAAAGTCGCAGAGTGCTTCTGGGAACTCCACCATGCCGATGGAGATCGGTGTAACACCCCAGTGTTATGGTTGCATCAAACATGTGCATAGCATGAGCATCATCTTTTATTCAAAGCATCCATGATCATCATCTATCTTGAGACATGTCATCCTTTGCAAAAATATGTTTTAAATGGCTTAAATAGGCTTCCTATGCTTATGTTTGAGTGAACAATGCTTGTGTTTGTGCTTAATGCCTTGGTAAATAGCTTATCTATGCTTAACTCAATCTTGGGAACAATGTTCATGTTGATCACTTCTCCAAAATAATCACTTAAGTCATACTTATTCAAATAGACCCTAGAAACCTCTTTTGCTTAGGCTTTTAAAAAGTGTTTCATAAACTGTTTGCATGTCAAAACTTCCTACAGAAAAGTTGTAGCAAATTTTATAAGGAACAAAAGTTGTTTTATGGCCATCTCATGAAAATGATCACAAATAGCTCAAAAGTGGCCCACAAGGCAGATTTGGGGCTGTTTTCCACACTTAGAAAATTTTCTAAGTCCTGGGGGCTTTGCAGTTTGCTCGAGGGGGTGTTCTTCACCTTCCCGTTTGAATTCTAAAGCGAATCAAGCCTTGATCTTGTAAGCAATGTTGGAGTACTCGTGTAGCTCTCCAGCATGGAGCAATTAGCCAGCAAAATCATCGAGTGATTAGGGAGTAAATCGTCGGGCAAAATCGAGTTTCAGTCGGCTCGGGGGAAACTGAATCGCGTCGTCGTCAGTCAGGGGAAGCTCGCCGGTGTGCCGCGTGTTGGACTCGTGGCGTCCGTACGTCGCCGTTGGCCCCGCCCGTCAGTCCTCCGCGCGTCCTTCATCTCGCCCCGGCGCCCCGGTCGCGTGGACAGAGCCATTTCCGCTCCCGGTGTCCTCTCTCTCTCGCGCGTCGTCGTTACCGCGTCGCCGCCGTTGCTTCGGCGAGCTCGCGCGCGCGCATCTCCGTGTCTCCGGCCAAGCAGCTCGGTCCAGCGCTCCGCAAGCCTCTCCTCTCCACCGTCGTCGAGCTGGTTGCGACTGCCGAGCCTCGGTGAGCCCGCATTGCCTGCTCCGACGCGAGCTTACCTCGCCGGTGTTCCGCCATGGCCACCGGCGTCGTGGCCAGGGCTCTGTAGTCCACCATTCCTTCTCATTCTTGTCCCAAAAGCTTCGCTAGGTCTTGCTGTTGCTCGTCCTCGTTCTCTTCTGCCCTGTCTCCGGCCAGAGACGCCGGCAGTCGGCCGCGCACCACCGCCGTGCCGCCATTCGCGAGGGCGAGGTACCTAGAGCTCGGTAGAGTTAGGGTTTTGGGTACCGCTAGATGCGGAATGCAGTGGGGAGCAAGATGGTGCCCTTGGCCAGCGCCGAGCCCTCGCCGTCGGCGAGATCTCCGGCGGTCAAGCCGCGCCTCTGCTTCTGGGTCACTGGCAGGTGGGGTCCGTTGACGCGCGGGTCCCCTCTGTCAGTCTCTCTTTCTCCTTTGTTTAAATCAGAGTTTGAGCTGATTTTGTAAAAATCATATCTCTAGTTCTAGTGATCCAAAAATTGTGAAACAAATTTTGTGTTGTTTCTTGAGATGGCTAGTATTTAATAAAAATATAAAATGAATCATGTTGTCTGAGAAATTATTTATTAAGGATTTAATCTTGTTATTTATGGATAAATGCATATCTCTGGTTTTACTGATTAGTTTGCTCTGAAAATTTTATGGTGGTCTTTGCATGGCATTAGAATGCTCTGATAATTATTTCATGATTTTTGGAGCACTGCAGTTGTGATATGTAAATTGTGTTTGAAATATGGCTTGTTTCTTTAATTAAATCACATAAAATAATTGGTGCTTAGGCTGGTGCTCTATTTTGGTGGTAAACTTGTTTATGGTATTCCTAAGATATAAATAATCTGAAATCTGTTGTTTCACACTATATAAGTCATGTCTATGAAATTATGAAATAAATGCCTTGATACATGTTAAATGCATATCTTTAATTCGGCATGTGCATTGGTCCTGAAATTTTTATGGTGGTGATCTGATGTTATACTTGTGCCTCTGTAATTTTTGTAGATTTTTCTGAGCACTTTAACTGATATCTTGTAAATATGCCTTATCTAAAATTAATTAATAAATGCCTTGTTAAGTAATTGTTTTGGGGTTTTCAACTGATGATCTGGTGGCCTTGTAATATGTTTGTGCTCATGAGTCATATGATTGGCATAGTTTGTGTTTTGATCATGTCATTAAATAATTAACTATAGGGTTAAATGCTGTCTGGACAGCAAGTGAGTAATTTAACTTTTCTTAATGATAATTTGACTTTCTGTGAAACTTGTATAAAACAAAGTTGTTCTAAACTTGTTGAACTAACTGTGGTTCAAATTTGAGGTCATTTGGCCAAGTAGTTTAAAAGTTATAGCTGTTCCAAGTTGGGTTCCAGAAATAGGGGTTCTCTGTCTTTCTGGGACAGAACCTGGAACTTTGTTAAAATGACTAGTGTAATGTTTGAATCTTGCTGTCATGTTTAAAGATGAGTTGTAGACAATTTCCTAAGCTTTCCAGAATGTCCTTACTCATGTTTGTTGGACCTGTCTATCTATAATTATGATTCATTTACTGAGCATACTTGTTTTATGTTGTTTGCTGCTTTAGTGCCATGATAGGTTTTGGGTTATGTTAACTTGTTTATTCATGTGAGTTAGTATAACTCTTACTCCGTAAATGAGTGCCCAGTGAGTTGCTTGTGTTATTAAGCATTCATCTGTAGCATGTGCACCTTCTCATTCATCGAGCATGCGATAGGTGCACCGGACGTGGCAGTTTCCTTCGAGCTCCAAGCGAACCCCGGAGGCCAGGAAGGCAGCCAGGAGGTGGAGGTCCAGCAAGCCGGACTCGAGGAGCCCGAAGAAGAAGTTGAGTGCCCGAATCACGAGCCGGCATCGTTCGTGAAAGGCAAGCCCCGGAGCATTCTAAGCCTCCTCTATTTTCGAAAGTTTACTTAATACGTTATATCTATTGATGCATTACGTATAGGAGTTGTGATGAAAATGTTGCTGCATTCTACCCTATCCTTGTCCAGATAACTTACCCTCCCCGGTTGTAGAGTTAGGTCCGAGTAGCAGCTTAGTTATGCTTTAACCGGTAGAAGTCGGGTGATATTCTGTCATCCGCGCGATATAGGGTTGTGTCGGGTCGCGATGGTCTATATGTGCTATCGTGGATGGAACCTGATTAAATTGATTTAAGCCGGGCGGAGTTTTGCAAGTTTGTAGTGACTCCGTCTGTGGCAGCTAAGGACCGATCGTTGTACGTCCTCTTGTCATGTTGAACGCATGCCTGACACTTAGTTGGCCGGATAACTCGTTCCGACCGCGAAGCCGAGTAGTATGACTCAGGCCGGAAGACCGGCAAGTATAAAGTGCGCACTACCGGAGGAAGTGCGGTGTGCGGGGGACCATTGGCGTAAGCCCAAAGGCAGGTGAGTTAAAATTCCTGACCTCCCTGGCAGAGTGGTAGCCCTGGGAGTGCGGCGCTGATCGGAGCCGCGATTCCTGAGTTGTACCAAAGGTGACCCGTTGGCTCTCCGGCAGGGGATGCTTGGGTGAGTGCTAGGAATAAACCTCCAGCTGGATAGGAATTCGATTCGAATCGCCGTCTCTCCCGGTTAGTGAGAACTTGACAGAGCAGCGGCAAACGTAGCATTCACTAATAAACTTGGTTCATGATAATGATGATAGCACGAAAGAACATATGATGAAATTGATATGGTTATTATTGTTTGGAATAATCAAGTGATGTGTTGTAGTACAGGTGCTAATCTAGTGGTAGGCTGATGATAAATAAATTTGATGCTCTTAAAATGACTTAGTGGTAAGTTAAGCTTTTGGCAAAAAGGTGAGTCAACCAGCTCCACTTAAAATTCAGCCTTGCATGATCCTTGGTGTCTTTTATGTTTTACTAGACGGGTAAGTCTAGCTGAGTACATTCTCGTACTCAGGGTTTATTCCCACCTGTTGCAGATGATATCTTCTATGACGGTTTCTGCAAGACCTGTCTCCATCCCGCTGGGGATGAGGACTAACCGTTGGGCACGGTTCTCTAATCTTCTCGTCTATGATGCTTTTGAGAGGATGACCTAGACTCTGGCAGTAACAAACTTGTGAACTGAACTTTGAACAAGTGTGTGTACTTATTTTGCTTCCGCTACTTCGAACAAGTGTTGTAATAACTTAATACTCCGATGTGGTGCCGCTTCGACGGCAATGAATGACTATGTAACATTCGTTGTATTTATGTTGAACTATTACGATCTTGGTTTGTTGCGAGTTGGTTTGAAGTCCTTCGTGATTTCGATTGACTACCGGGATTATATGGGCTCAAGTTTAGAAACTTGATTGTTTGACGATCGTTTCTGCACTTGAACTCTTATAATTTGGTCGGTTCTGTGACAATCGGGATGACGGGGCGTCCTGGATAGCCTCTCTTGACCGGCAGAAGGTCAGTAGTAACTTCTGCAACAGGGTTACTCCAGTAGTTACCTGTATCAAACATGTCTACAAGATTTGTAGATTCTAATCCTTCCGGTTGTGATGGTATACCGGGGTTAGTAGCAGGAACAGCAGCAGCTATTTGAATTAACTGAGATTCAATCATTTTTTAAAGCTAATTTGATTCATGATGGCAGTAGAGAAATTATCCATTCTATTATTTATATTTTCTAACATTTTATCATTAAATGTCAATTTCTTAGATAGCTTATCCATTAGCTTTCTTTGATTAGACACTAACTCTCTCAGAGGTGGAAAATTATTGTAAGAATTGTTACCTTGATAATTACCTGAGTAGTTAGGCCTCTGTTGATTCCAACCTTGATTTTGCTGAGGACGATTATAGTAATTGTTGTTATTGTTGTTGTTGATGTAGTTCACATCCTCAAGCATCTCAGGGCAGTGATTTTCTGAGTGTCTAGTATCTCCACAGTCCTCACAAGTCATGTGAGAGTCGTAGATGTGCATGACTTCTTTTTTATCTCCACCTCTATCATCGAGCTTCTTCATGAGTGCATACCTCCACCTCTCTTGCGTGTCTGGGTCCTTTCTTCATTCCAGCCTTGGTTGGACACCATCTTCTCCACAAGAGTTGTGGCTTGTGATATGGTGAGTGATAGGAATGCTCCTCCAGCTGCAGCATCCATGGTCTCTCGGGCACTATTGCCGAGCCCATGATAAAACGTTTGCATCAGTAGCCAGCTTTCCATTCCATGATGGGGACATTCTAGGATGTAGTCTTGGAAGCACTCCCATGCTTCTGGAATGGATTCATCATGTTGTTGCTGAAAACTTGTAAATTTCCCATGGAGAGCATTGGTCTTGCCCATGGGAAAGAACTTAGCCAGAAAGTTCATGGAGCAGAGTGCCCACGTACTATTCTTCTCCTTTGTAGCGTAGAACCACTGCTTCGCTCTCCCCAACAGTGAGAATGGGAAGAGGCGAAGTAGTATAGCATCTCTGGGGACTCCTGATATGGTAAATGTGCTGCAAATCTCCAGGAAGTGTTGGAGATGAGCACTAGCATCTTCGTGCGTCTTCCCACAGAACTGGTTGGATTGCACCATGTTGATGAGTCCAGGCTTGAGCTCAAAGTTGCCGTCGATCTCTGCAGCAGGTCCAGTACGGATGTTGTCCGTAGTGGGAGCTGAGAACTCGCGTATCGATTTGTTCGCCATGGCTTCGAATTCTGAAGACAAGTTCCGGGTGAATCTTCGGTGATCTTCTTGATTGGATGAAGCTTCGTGCTGAAGTGTTCATGATCTCTTCTTGAGCTTGGCTCTTGTTTTTCTAAATAACGCTTTGGGATTGTCAACAAAATTTCCTGGAAGATGTCTTCTATTCATACATTACCCTGCATAAAATAAAATAGAAAAATAACGGGGTAAAACTGTATGAGAGAATTGATAATCTCAATCATATTAGTGATGCCAATGATGACTTGAAATTCCATATTCATTCCTGATTAGTAATCAACCTTCCCCGGCAACGGCGTCAAAAATGCTTGTTGGACATTCTTAACGTCACTACCAAAAGTAGACTTAGTTTTCTAATTCTGATAACGGCGCCAAAAATGCCGAACCTATCCCTCATGCCACTTAAGCTAAGTTGTCATCCCTAGCATGACATGAGAGACGCGATATTGAAATATGCAATTGCTCTTCTAAATGAATAATAAATGAGATCTGCAAGCGCACAGATTAATACCGATGTAGTATTTTAACCGAGAAGTATTCCACGTATCGTTATTTATATTTTTACCACTAGGAAGGGATTGCTAAACATCACTGTTGATTATGGAATGGAATATAGAATTGAGTATCTATCATTGCATGTATAATTGAGAGCAGTTATCTATCTCTTTCATACAGGGATAAATGTCACATAAAAGATAGATAAAGTATGAATGGTGACAAAGGTAATTAATCTGATCAGCATAACTTAGCCACATATAAATATGATAAGCACCTCAACAGATATTCTAGCAAGTCATTATCATGGAATTAGGATGAACTACAAGAATATTTCCTAAGTTATTCTTAACTATAAAGTCTAGCATATCATAGTTAGTGCAATTATACTTGGCAATCATTGCGAGACAGGACTACGCCCATGCATAGTAATATTATCAAGGAAGATGATAAACATAGCAATCACTCCCCTGTAATAATGTTGCTCTGCCAGCCTTATACACGAGAGGGACTATATAAGAATCAATGGAGCTGTCACTACCACGAACTACCCCACAATCTGGCATATAGGGTACAATCGCACATAAATACGGTATAGGCACCACACCTACACAATACTTATCATTTACCCACTGTACACATGGATAAACGCTATACGATCCTAAACATGTATATAATTCCAGTCTAACTAAGCCAAGCATATAACTACAATAGACTAAGAACAATATAGTTGCAAATATAAACAAGTAGAGCAAAGTCATAATCAATATATTGAACTATAACAAAGTCATATTCATAATATTGTAGAACAAAGATGAACAATTGAAGAATAGTAGAGGAATACCAAGAATCCTCTTGAGAGATCCGGAAACCAATCGAAGATTGACTCCTTCTAGTTCTAATCCTATGTAGCTATGCAAAACTAGAGATCTATTGATGTGTGGCTCTAAGGCTTAATCAGAGACTTCTTCTCCGGAGATGAATGAATGAATTAGGGTTTTAGAGGTGCTCTCCTCCAGGGGCCAGGGGGTCTGCTTATATAGTACTTCCAAATGAATGTGGGCCGTCGGATCAAACCGACATTAATCGCACGGTTTTCCTTGATCCCTTAGGTCGGTGGAGCATGATCCGCGAATTTGAAGCTGATTGGTTGCCTAGCCCGGGCAGGCGCCCAAGGGGGGAGGGCGGGCGCCCTGCCCCCGGGCCCGTTCGGTCTCCCGTTCGTTTCCGTAGCTTCTGGGCTCTTCTTGATGTTAGATAATTGCGTGGCATGTTAATATCTCTATGTAAACCCGACGTGTGGGCCTTTCTTTCATAATTCCTGATAACCCCCTGTAGAAATAGACAAACACCAAAACTCGTGGAATTCTGTCAGATAAAACCCTAAGTCTGGGTGTTGGTTGCATTTGGATCCTTTTCTTTATTTATTTGCTGATTATATTTGATACTTAAGGACCGTCAACAATGAGCAAGTTCTATTCATCTTTATATGATTATGCATATGAACTAGAGTATGGTTGTGTTCTTATCATGTTCATAGTATATGAACTAGTTCTTAGTTCTTGTGCTATGTTCTTGATATGCTCATCATTGTTCTTCATTGTTCATCAGATTAGTACGGTTAGGATTAGAATTAGGAACGGGATGATGGTTCACTATGTTGTGATGGTTGCTCTTAGCCTAGCCTGTCACTCTAAAGGGGTGGGGCATGCGGGGGTTAGGAGTTGTTTCCAATTACGTGAACATGGTGTTCAGGTATGCGGGAATCAATGGATGTGCGGGTATCTTTCGGGTAGAGGGGTAGGTGGTAGGGTAGTGACAGCTCTATCATCCTTTGCATTCCCCCATGATCAGGTATTCCGATAGGAGTTCTGTAAAGTCTCTATCGGCTGGGTATCCAGCTGCGGGGATCTCCCCTAATCTCAGGCTTAGTTCTAACTCTATTTATTGCTAATTAGATGATCCGCTAACAGTTCTATGCATAGTTATATGTGACCCATGCCTGCTCAAGTAGATTTATTTCTTTATTCTTTATTTATTATTTCGCTTCTATTTTATCCTTGAGGTTGATCCAATGTGTGGCCACTATCTTGAATATCATGTTTATTCTTGTTTACTCTATGTCTACCAAGCATTCAATAAGTAATCATGTTTACACCATGTTTGATCCCTTTGCCTTCCTACAGGAATTATAAATTTGACACCCTTGAATACTCACGGGTTGAAATGCTACAATGATAGTTCTGTCTGCTTGCAGTTATATTACTTCTTCATTCATGAACTATCGATTGGTGTACCTAAGTACCATTACTTAAGATAGTAATCCTTGTGCACTTTCAAGCGTAGTGCCACAGCTTTGCATATCGCAAGTAAGGATGGTTAGGAAGGCCAATTCGGCATTCCTAATTATTGTTACCAGACTGCACCGCTAAGGCCGGCGCTCTCGAGTTGCCTTGGGTTATCTCTCTGATGTAGCGATAGTTACGGTATGCCAACACCCGACATTTCTGGTGTCATTGCTAAGGATGGATCTATGGTCTATTTTTAGTAATGACGCTAAGAAATGCCAACAGTGGGAGGGAGGGGTATGCTACAGCACGTGGGGAGAAAGTGGGGTTGGACACATCGGCTAGGGAGAAAGTAGAGTGGAATGTGAAGGAGTGGGAGTTATGGTTGGCTTTTATAAGTAGGGTTTGGAACGGGCTTGTATGAGCCTCAAGTTGGGCCATGATTTTTTAGAGGCGGGCTTTATAGTGTGTCTGCCTTAGAAAATAGATTTACCAAGGCGGTTGCATTATAATACCAACCTCGGTAAATAGGTATTAACCGAGGCGGTTATATTACATTGCCCGCCTCAGTTACTAGATTTTAGGAGGCAACTTTTGTAACCACCTCGGTTAATAAAAATGACCACCTGGGTTAACCTGAGACATTAACCGAGGTGGTTGGAAATCTTGCCCACCTCCGGGCCTATTCTAAAACATCTCGCAAAATAATTTTTGCAGTAGTGCGATTGGAAGCAACCGCTCTTGGTGTGGGTGATGAGCTTGGCAACGATGACTTTTTGCAACCATTTGCTTCAGACCCCTCAGTGGGTGGGTGGGTCGTGGGTGGCCTGCCATAGGATTTTAGAGCTGTTGGTAGCTTTGCTTCTATGCCCGGCAACAATAACCCATAAAAATGTATCATGGTTGTGCTTAGCCATGTCGCGTGGGTTGGTTAGCCCCTCGGGTGCCCTATGTGACATCTTGTATGGTTAGCCTTCTTGTATGTAAATTCTTTCATCTTAATTGAGCAGCATAACTCCTGTCTTTGCTTTTTAAAATATTTTCATTTTGGTGCAGTGTAAGCATATTCATGATGCAACTATATATCTTTGTATGATAAAGTCTCCAAGACTCTGATCGATAACATGGCGCCTAGGACTTGCTATATAATACGGACCCATTTGTGGTGGAGCTAAGATTCTACACTAGGGTATGTTAAGAACAATTTTCTCCAAAACAAAAAGAAGAGCTAAAAGCTAGCACCCGTAGAACCCAACTTTTAGTATATGAAATACATACTCATGTTACAAAAAAAACCATGGGTATTCCCTAAAAATACTGTCATTATCGTCACTTTTGCCCCAATGCAAGATGATATGCATGCAATTGCACATCCCTTATTTGTATATATGGGCCTTGTTTGCCTCGACCAGAGGTCTGCCATGCAAGGTCTTAGGCAGGTTCACTTGGGCCAAGCTGATGTGGTGTAGGAAGGCTTGTTTGTTTGCCTGCAGTCGCCTCGCTCATCAAGGTTAGTGTTTGTTTGGATGTATGGAGGTAGGGGGCAAGTCATCCTAGTCTCACAGCTGTTGCTCCTCGTGGCCCAAAGTTGCAGGATGCAAGTCGGGCCAGAAAAAAAATAGATTTGAAATCCATACACACGGCCGCGAGGGGTCATCAGCGCAGTCGCGAGCTGGTGAGGTGGGCTCTTGGCGGGTGCGGGCGTTGGCGCTCCCCTCCTGGTCTCACGAGATGTGGGTGGCGATGGGGAAGGCGAACAGAGGAGGTGAAAGGTGAGAGGCTAGGAGGTGACGAGCTCACTCACCGTGAGCTCTGTCTTGCTGCACTAGGCCAAGCCATGAAAAAACGGTCACGCCCTTTGTTTCCCAAGAGCTCGGCTTGAAGGGTCCGAAATACATCTCAGGAGCACGCTGGGAAGCTGCCCAGTGACTTCAAGCATGGGCCACTGCAGCTGGCGAGCTCAAGCCACCCTACATGCCCTATTGCAAACACACCTTTAATGTCCATGTGAGGCTGGCCCACCGTCCCGTTCTTGTTCACACTATCAAACACGAGAGGTTGCACCAGTTGGGCTCCTGGCTTGCCAACTGCAGGCAAACAAACAATCCCTATATGTATTTGTTGTGTTGCTTTGCATCCTAACACACACGGCAAGCAGCTGCTTTCACACAAGGCTCGTTTGATATGGACCAAAATCCTCTGGCCAGGCCCTCCAGCTACAACTCCACTTGTTTGATTCACTTGGCCTAGTTTTTAGCCAGGCCTGTGGCATGCAAATTTCCTTCTCTCTCTTGGCTCCTAGAAAACGCGATGAAGATTTGATTCTAGGTGGTCAGGCTCGCTCGAGAGCGTAGCGGCTCGCGTGAGCGCTGGAGCGAGTGCTCCGATCACCTCCCACAGCTTGCCACCCATGGCCATGGCCTTCCACTTCCACCCGCTGGCCACCACACGAGTCCACCTCTCCTCATGTTGTTCGATGATGCTGCTGCCGCAGGGGCGCCCTCCCCCTCCTCCATCGCTATCGACACCATGACTGGCACAACCTCGTCCCTCGCTCCGCGACCTCCGCCCACATGGCCTGCGGCCTTCTTGACCAACATGAGGCATGACAGGTCCAACGCGACTCCCCATCGAGGTGCACCACCACGCGCCAGGCCTCCGTGTCGCAATCGGGGATCCACGCATCCCCGACTAGAGTGGTACAAGGAGGAGCTCACCGGTCTGACGCCCTCCATATGTTCGATGAAATGCCAAAGACGATGTTGGGGTGGTAAAGTCACCATGTTTAGGTCCATGGTCACCCTACTCTTGCAAATAAACACGTTCTTACACTACGTGAAAAACTTACTAAAAGAGCGCCCCTCCCCACACTGTAGGGGCGGTTAACATTTGAACCGCCCTTACAGTGGGTGGGCAGCCAACCAGAAAGCCAGCCGCCCTTGCAGTGTTCTCTGTAGGGGCGGTTGGTGTTACCAGCCGCCCTTACAGTGGGGGAGGCCCCCCCGCCGCCCCTACAGAGGTCTGTAGCATAAGTAGCTAGCCCACTCTTCTTCCTCCCCGAGCCACTCACTTCCACTCGCAAAAAAAGGTTTGGGAGGCCTTGGGCACCTCCCTAAAATCACTCTAGGAAGGGGGGGAGGTTTTGAACTTAAATCCTTTGGTGGGGAGCTTGTTTAAGGTAAGAAAATGCTATTCCCACCCTCTAATCCATGTTTTATTGGTTGGTTAGTGAGCAATTTACATTTTGGTTTACTCTCTCTTCCATGCAGCTTGAGCTTTGTGTTGACCAAATTAGAGCTTATCTACGATGCTATTAGTGTAGAATAGGTAGGGACACCACCTTGCACCATCAATTAGGTGATATAGCTTGATTTTATTGGAGATTAATTGTAGTTTCATGTATGGAGAGAAAAGGCATTCTAGATCTAGGGTTTCCTTTTTTGTTTTTGTTTCATGAATTTGGAATGTGGTTGGTAAACTAATAGTTGTTGTTAATATTAATTGTTTCTAATAATGGTAGATAATAATTGGTAAAATTAATTATGTCTAATAATCGTTTCTAACACAATTATTACTAATAATGATAGCTAATAATTGTTGCTAATAGTGGTAGATAGTAATTGTTACTTATTAATTGTTGCTAATAATGGTAGATAATAATTGGTAATATTAATTATGTCTAATAATCGTTTCTAACACAATTATTACTAATAATGATAGCTAATAATTGTTGCTAATAATGGTAGATAATAATTGTTACTTATTAATTGTTGCTAATAATGGTAGATGATAATTGTTACTTATTAATTGTTGCTAATAATGGTGGATAATAATTGGTACTATTAATTATGTCTAATAATCATTTCTAACACAATTATTGCTAATAATGATAGCTACTAATTGTTGCTAATAATGGTAGATAATAATTGTTACTTATTAATTGTTGCTAATAATGGTAGATAATAATTGTTACTTATTAATTGTTGCTAATAATGGTAGATAATAATTGGTACTATTAATTATGTCTAATAATCATTTCTAACACAATTATTGCTAATAATGATAGCTACTAATTGTTGCTAATAATGGTAGATAATAATTGTTACTTATTAATTGTTGCTAATAATTATTCTCAAATAATTAATTGTTTTATTTATGTAAATATGGAGAATAGGGCTACTTGGATGTATGGTTTGCCAAGGTACTCACAAGCCTATGCTGATGAGGTGGACAAATTTATTACAATCGCGGTGAATCATGCAAAGACGTTGTCAGCAGGAAATAGTTGTTCACTTATTTGTCCCTGTAAAGATTGCAAGAACCACTTAGCAACTTATGATGTGGAAATCATCAGATCACATCTGATTAGGCGAGGATTTGTCCCGAACTACACAGTATGGCTTCATCATGGTGAAGTAATGTTTCTTGATGGCAACGATGATGACCAAGAAGACGATGTTGAAGAAGGCCAATTGTTGTCCCAATACACAGACATATTTGAAGCACAAATGCAACATGATTCAGCAAATAAACAAGCACGTGGTGATGATGCTGGTGGTGTCGACAATAATGATGGGGATGTTGGCGGTGTTGACAATAATGATGTTGGAGCATGTGAGGGGGATGCAGAAAACTTTGACAACTTAGAGGAAATGCTTCGGGCCATTGGACCAGAAATACTACAACAGAAGAAGGGTATAGAAAATCTAGAGCGGGTGAAAATAGCGTCAAAGGAGACTGTGTATGGTCTTGAGAAGGGCTGTCCAACACATTGGACACTGCTCCGTTTTGTGCTTGAGCTACTCATCCTGAAGGCTAAGTACGGCTGGTCAGACTGCAGTTTTGACGATCTGTTGCATCTTCTGTCATCTGTGCTGCCACTGCCGAACTTAGTTCCCTCCAACACATACCATGCTAAGAATGTCATTAGTCCATTGACAATGGGTGTTGAAAAGATCCATGCATGCCCCAACCATTGTATCCTTTTTTGTGGTGAAACATTCAAAGGTCTGGATAAATGTCCTCGTTGTGGGGCAAGTCGGTACAAGGACAATGACCTTTACAGTGGCAGAGAAGCCTCCACCGGGAACAAGAGGAGTAAGAAGGGTTCCAAAAAGGTGGTACAAGAATCTCGACCTCCAGAGGACACCCCATTAGGCAACGACGCAAAGAAGAGAAAAATTCCTACCTTGGTAATGTGGTATCTGCCAGTGACCGATCGCTTGAGGCGTATTTTCCTGAACCCTAAGGAAGCCGCGCTCATGACATGGTGGGACGATGAGCACAAGGTCGATGACGATGTGATTGCACAACCGGCCGATGGCAGTCAGTGGCAGGACATCGATAATAACAACCCACTATTCAGTTCGGACCCAAGGAATGTACGGTTTGCCTTGAGCACCGATGGAATGAATCCCTTCAACGAGAGGACGAGCAACCATAGCACTTGGCCAGTGATCTTGACCATGTACAACATCCCAACGTCGTTGTGTCAGAAGAGAAAGTATCTTTTCCTCAATGTTCTTGTTTCTGGCCCTAAGCAACCAGGCTTTCATATGGACGTCTTCCTCGAGCCTGTGATGGAAGAATTCGAGAAACTATGGAGGACAGGGGAGCTGATGTATGATGCTTTCCAAAAGGAGACCTTCACATTAAGAGCAATAATATTTGTGACTATCAACGACCACCCTGCATTGTTTGCCTTGTCTGGACAAATCAAAGGCAAGACAGGATGCTTAGTCTGTCTGGATGATACTAAATGGGTGTACCTAGATGGATCTAAGAAGACTGTTTACATCAGGAATCATTGCTTTTTAAAGCAAGGTCACAAGTACCGCAGCAAAGTGTACTTAAAGTATTTTGGCAACATCCCAGAGGATGAAGATCGACCTCCGAAGAGACGTCATGATGGACAATATGTGTTCCAAATGGTGAAAAATATAAGCGTCATCTATGGAAAGAAGAAAATGGATGGAACACCTAGAGATAGAAGCACACCTCCTATTGAAGGCGTGCCTTTTAAGAAAAAGTCAATCTTCTTTCAGTATCTTGAATATTGGCCACAATTGGAGGTCCCCCATGCCATTGATGCTATGCATGTGTAGAAGAATGTCTTTGAGAGTCTCATCGCTACCTTGATGGACACACCGAAGTCAAAGGATAGTCTCGAAGCAAGGAGAGACATGGAGCAGCTACATGTGATGCCAGAGCTTCACCCGGTACTTGAGACAAAAACTAAAAAATACACCTTACCCACGGCTAGCTACAACCTGGACCTAGAAGAGAGGAGAGGTTTATGCACTTCTATGAAGGGGATCAAAGTCCCGACTGGGTTTTCGGCAAACCCGAAGAAGCTAGTGTCGATGAAGGACCTATCATTTCCACACTGCAAGGCTCACGATTGTCATATGATGCTGACGGTGTTCCTACCAATCGCAATAAGGGCTATCAAGCCAGATTTTTTGAAGATGGCTATCACCCGCATGTGCTACTTCTGGTCGAAGATCTCACAGAAGAAGATTAGCAAGACAGAGCTGAGTGACCTACATGATTTTGTCGTAGAGACCCAAAACCAACTAGAGATGTGTTTACCTCCCGCTTTCTTCGACCCTATGGTACATCTCATGATTCACATGGTTCATCAGATACAGGCATTGGGCCCTTGCTACTTGCATGAAATGTGGTCGTATGAGCGGTTCATGTCGGTTCTAAGTCGATATGTGCATAATCGTGCATACCTAGAGGGCTCTATGATAGAGGGCTACAATAGTGAAGAAGTCATCGAGTGCTGTCAAGAGTACCTAAAAGTACAGAGAGGGATTGGTATTCCCGATTCTCACTACAAGGGTAGGCTGGCCGGGAAGGGCACAAATGGTAGAAAAATCTTCATCGACAATGAATACGCTGAAGTGAGTCGGGCGCACTACGCTGTCTTGGTGGGCACAAAACTGATGGAACCATATATCGATGAACACATGGAGATCATCCAATCAGAGAGAAATGGTCGTACAGGTGATTGGGTCATGAAACAACACAAGCAACGCCTAACTTCATGGTTGAAGGACCAAAACATACAGCCTGGAGAAACCATAGATTCTATTACCATTAGTAAGTTGGCAGCGGGGCCATCAAGACAGGTGACATCTTGGAGTTCTTATGAGATCAATGGGTACACATACTATACCCACGCAAAGTGTGGCAGAACCCCCTAAGTGTTTGGGCCCACCGGCACCTGTCATTGTCCCAAAGACCTCTGACGGTGATGCCGAGGATCCTCCCACTCTAGAAGTCCGATGAGCGTCTCAGGATGCTCATTCCACTGCCACCTGTGGCGTATGAAGCAACTCGTCCTGACCACTAGCGATGGTCAATTAACGAGAACTTCTTCTTCTCGCCCTTACAGGATAGTAAGTGGCCACCTTAACACCAGGATCACTCGTTGCGAAGACATTGCGGTATCACAGACGACACAAGACCAAAATAGTCTTTCAGAGTAAAACAGCGGAAGTATTACATAACTTAATTTACAAAAGGAGTTCTTCCAAATAGTAGAGTGTTATTACAAGCCAGGTCCAGCGGAGCAACTTAAACTTTAGAACACAGAGTACAAATTTACAGACCCTGCCCATGGGTCACGCTCACTCTTCTTCGTCGTCAACCTCGACGACGGTCACACAACAGGGTCCGAAACAAGTCGGCTCCTGAGCTTCACCTGCAACAGGGGTTATAAAACCCTGAGTACGGAAGTACTCAACAAGACTTACCCGGCGGAAAAAGAGGAGAAAGTAGGAATGCAGGCTTGGGGTAGACAAGGAGTGGCTGAGCAAGGAGCCAAAGTGTTTTGCTAAAAAGCTTACTAATAGTGCATCCTTACTTTCAAGTTTTACCCGTGAATTCCTCTCCTTAAGAGGTCGAGGAGTTCGAGGACAGTCTATCTAGTTGCTTCTCACAGACAAGTCTGTAAGCTCCTAGTCCTTAATAAAAGTATTATCTATCCAACGGCCATAGCTTCATGTCACTCTGAGTCCGGGAATTGGGATCCGAACCTCATGAGACATTTCCCCCTTTCTCATTTTTCCACTTAGTTGCATATTTATCTACGATGAGGGTTAGTGGATTGAGTCTCCCAATCGGGGAGCAACGACGATTCGAATCGCTTAGCAATCCAGCTGGAGTTCCTAACCACTCAACATATGTAGAACCAAATCTTGCATATGTCAACCCAAATCAAGCTCTCCCCAAATTTGACTAGGTTCGCGGCACCTGAGAGCACAGTACTCCACCATCCTACAGCCGATCTAGATGTTTCCCGGTCATCTCAGATCCGTAAGGTGGGTACACGCTACTCTCGCCATCGCTCCACGCCCAGTGCGTGAGTAGCTGTTCGCATCGAGGGATCACAAGACCGGGCTTACCGAGGGTAAGTGGCTAGTACTATAAATTCTCAACCCATCAGGCCACCAACGGACCGGTCCTTAACCGACACAGTTGGAGACACTACTTTAAGACTCCATTCTTAAAGCAAGTCCACCGACCGGTCTCAAATTGAAACATCATTGATCATAGGTGTATTCCACAACAATCCTTCAAACTTTATTTGAAAACCTATCTAGTAGCAGGGCTAAGCATCACTACGCGATTTTCAATTAAAACAGGTGCAAAGGACAAGATAACAAAGATCAAGGAAGTAAATGCAGCAAGTAGGTTAACCCAATTCTCAACTATCTAATGCAGCATTTTCAATTCATAAGTGATAAAAGATTT
This sequence comes from Sorghum bicolor, assembly GCF_000003195.3. NCBI lineage: Eukaryota > Viridiplantae > Streptophyta > Magnoliopsida > Poales > Poaceae > Sorghum > Sorghum bicolor. The sequence goes on from NC_012877.2 coordinate 10,034,229, forward strand.
AAAACATTCAAGGAGGGGTTAATGCTTCCGGGGCTTGCCTTGGTTGTAGAGCTGGGAGGGACCCTCGGAGACTTCCCAAGTCTCGGATCCTACTTCCTCGAACGGAGCACCGACCTCGGGGTTCGGTTCAACGGTCGCTCCTTCGGTCACGTGCACTATACGCAAAATGATGAATGCTCATGATATGCGTATGACAAATATGCAAGAAGGACCAAGTTAAGTACAACTAGCCTTCTTGGTGCAACACAGACTAATCAATAATTAAAGTTGTTTACCAACTTAGTGTCTTTACCCAAGAGGTTGCATCTGCAAATCAAGATTTCTCTTAATTCATAATTATTCTTAATTAACTAATTATTAATTCCTTTTACCTTGATTAATTCTTAATTAAGTATTAATGACAGTAATTAAGCATTGATGCCAAACAATAATTAAATGCCAAAGGTCATTAGGGTTAATGACCTCAGGTCATCACACAATCCCAAAATCACTCAAATCCTAATTTTGAGAATTTAACAAATTATTATTTAATTATTCTAGAATTATTATTTAATTACTAATTAAGGGTTTAATAATATTTTATTCAAACATTATCCAAATGCCACCAAATTTTGTGTGAAGCCAGGGAATAATATTCAGAGACTCCCCACAAATTTTGGTGATTTTTGGACGTATCAATAAATTCCTAAAAACCAAGGAAATTCTATTTATTAGCTAAAGAACACAATTTTTACACATGTTCAAAATATCAGAAAATGAAACCTAATATTTTTCTTGTGTTCTACTTATTTCATAGAATGTGCATAAAAATTCCCATGATTTTTGAATCAGTACACAATTTAATATGCAAAATCAAATATAAAGCAAAAATTGCTCAAAAAGAAAAAGGAAAAGCCACTGCGCAGCGAGCGGTTTGGAATTCAGCCCGCAGGCCGGCCCGCTCCCGCTCGGCCTACGCGGGCACTGCGCGCGCCTTCTCCCTCCTCAGGCGGTCGCTGACGGGCGGGTCCCTCTCGTCAGTCCCTCCTTCCCCCTCTCTCTGCGGGACGCTGACGGGGAGATCCCACCCGTCAGTTCCTTCTTCTTCACGCGCGGCGGCACTGCCACTGCTCCGGCCGCCGTTGGCAAGGTTCTTAGCCCATGCGCGCGCGCGCACTAGCCTCGCCTCGCCTTTGCAAACTGATTGCCGACACTCAATCGCGCTCTACTCTCCCCCTTCCACTTCGGCCACGCGAAAGACGGGCGGCCGCCATGACCGACCGCGGTCCGGCCACTAGGGCTCGGTAGAGCGTAAACAAATGGAACAGGGAGGTTCGGGGAGGGTTAAGGAGCACGGTGCTCACGTTGCAAGGCCCGAGGAGGTAGCCGAGGTTGCTAGCGACGGAGGCGGTGTCGTCGGGCGGGCGCTCTGGGCTCGGCGGAGTTATTCCGATGAACCTGCTCGCGTCCAAAGAAAAGCAGCAAGCGCATGAGCTGGTTGACAAAGGGAAGTGGGAACACCTGCTAGTATGGTGTGCTACCTTCAAGAACGGCTTGGCCACGGAGAGGGCTCACGGCGGCGGTCTCGGCCGGAGTTGGAGAAGAACAGAGAAGCCCCGGCGATTGGGCGGGTTAGAGAAAGAGCTAGGGGGTGCGCTGAGCTCGCAAGGGGGTGGCGAACGTTGTGGAGTGCGCAATTTGGCTTGAGAGGGATTGGGTGCGGTGAATTTGAGAGAGAGAGACGTCGGGGTTCTTCGATCGTGGACAGAGAAAACGCGCGGCGCCGTCCGCGCTGGTGCTCAAGGGGAGGAGGAAGCGAGCCCGGGGCGTCCACGTTGCGCGGTGACGCGGCCGGCAAGCAGCTGCGTGGCGGTGAGGTGCGCGCGCGGCGCAGCTCTGCCCCGGCGGCAGAACATCTCCCCCTGCTCAGCACTGTAGCAAGCTCTATCCACTCAGTTTTGTGGTTTTGTAAAATTCGCCCAAATTTTGAACTGAAGACAAAATTCCACCAAAATGAAAGTTGTGCAGAATTTCCAAAGCTACAAAACATCTGTTGGTGACCAAAACTAATTCTTAGTGGAAATTAGTGAATTTGTCAAAACAGTTTGCCATTCAAATCCCAATTCAGGGAAATTCAAATTTTTGAATTGGGGGCAAATTAGAATTTCCAAAATTACTTTTGATTTTCCAAAACAACTTGAAAAATTCCCAACATGAAAGTTGTTCAACTTTTTGAGCTCTACAGCTTTCATGTTGGTCACTTTTCAAAATCCCAAACAGATTTTGAATTGGAGATTCAAATTGGAAAAGGGGGCACTTTGTGGAAATCTGTATTTTCAAAATTACTTTGAATTTTATATTGAAACTTCAAAAACTCAAAACACCAAAGTTGTACATCTTGACAAGATCTACAACTTTGATTTTGAACTCAACCTCAAATTTTGCTTGGTTTTTAAATTGTGCAAAAGGGGGCAATTCTAGGGTTCAAAAATCAGGGTTCCCCCCCCTAATCTTTCGAAAATCTTTCACCCTAGGGTTTTAGCAACCAACACAAGCATCAATACACAATGTAAGCACACTTTCATTCCCTCAGCACAACCAATCAAAATAAACTTGTTTTAAGTTGATGCATAATAATGTGCTTAACAGGTATGCGATGCAATGCTCATGATGGCATGATCCAGTTTTAGTAACCGTAACATCGGGGATGTTACAGCCCTTCCCCCTTAAAGAAATCTCGTCCCCGAGATTTAAAACCTTAGGATACGTAATGGAAAAGGAAATTTGTCAAACTATTTCATCTCCAACCTTTTCATAAGACAAGAAGCTGGGGAAGATTACTCAATTATAAACATATATGTACACTAAGTACATGGCTTTGGCTACTCTTTTCCTTCACTAGAGTACACTCCCTATTTATCAGATGTTGTCTTGAAGAGAAGCGTGGAACTCAGGAAAATTCTCCATTAGGTAATCTTCGGATTCCCATGTGGCTTCCTCTTCAGAGTGCTGGCTCCATTGCACCTTGTACCACTTGGTAGTTGTTCTTCGAGTAACTATATTTCTTTGGTCCAATACTCGGATAGGATATTCCGCATAAGTTAGATCTGGTTTAAGTTCCACATCTTCAATATCTTGAACTTGGTCTGGTACTCGAAGACACTTTTTCAATTGAGACACATGGAATACATTATGTATCCCGGATAATCGTTCGGGCAATTTAAGGCGATAAGCTACCTGTCCACATCAGTCAATGATTGGAAATGGACCAATGTAACGGGGCGCTAACTTGCCTTTAACGCCAAAACGATTTACTCCTTTCATTGGGGATACTTTCAAATACACATGATCACCCTTCGCGAACCTTAATGGTCGACGTCTTTGATCGGCATAACTTTTCTGTCGGGACTGAGCAACTTTCAAGTTATTTTGGATTTGTCTAACTTTGTTCTCAGTCTCTTTCACTAAGTCAACCCCAAAGAACCACCTTTCTCCAGGTTCCAACCAATGTAGTGGAGTTCGACATCGTCGGCCATACAGTGCCTCAAAGGGAGCCATCTTAATACTTTCTTGATAGCTATTGTTGTAGGAAAACTCTGCTAGAGGCAAGCAGTCATCCCACTTATCTAGAAAATTTAGGGCACAAGATCTTAATAGATCTTCTAGGGTTTGATTTACCCTCTCTGTTTGCCCACCTGTTTGAGGGTGGTAGGCTGTACTATATAGAAGCTCGGTGCCCAAAGATTCATGTAAGCATTTCCAGAACTGGGCGACAAATTGTGTGCCTCTATCTGACACTATTGTCTTTGGCACCCCATGCAGACTTAGTATACGATCAAAATAAATCTTAGCATAGGTGGAGGTATAATACGATTTCTTTACAAGTAAGAAGTGTGCTGTTTTGGTGAGACGATCCACAATGACCCAAATAGAATCAAAGCCTTTGGCCGTCTTGGGCAATCCTACTATGAAATCCATACTAATATCATCCCATTTCCATGCTGGAATAGGCAAGGGTTGCAACTCTCTAGCGGATTTGAGATGAATAGCTTTGACTTTTAAGCAGGTATCGCATTGGGCCACATAGCGGGCTATTTCTATCTTCATCTTTGTCCACCAAAACCTTTGCTTTAGGTCCTGATACATCTTATTGCTTCCCGGATGAATAGAATATCTTGTGGTATGAGCTTCATCTAGGATTTGCTGACGTAGCTCAGGTACCTTTGGAACCACTAGCCGGTTTTTGAACCAGATTATTCCTGCATCATCCACCTTAAAGTCTGTGGGTGCTCTATTAGAAATTTTCTCTTTAAGATATTTCATACCTTTATCCTCTTTTTGTGCCTTTATGATTTGAGCTTCGAGATTGAAATCAACCGTTAGATTGGCAAGGCTTCCTTGGGAAATAATTTCTATCCCCAGGTTCTCTAGCTCTTGGCACAAAGTTACATCTTTAGGCGTCACTGTTAAGCAATTACAGTGAGCCTTACGACTGAGGGCATTAGCTACTACATTTGCCTTGCCAGGGTGATAATGCACCTCAAGGTCGTAATCTTTAATCAACTCTAGCCACCTTCGCTGGCGCATATTCAATTCAGCTTGAGTGAAGATATACTTTAAGCTCTTGTGATCTGTGTATAGATGACAAGTGCTTCCCAACAGGTAATGCCGCTAGATCTTTAATGCATGTACTACGGCGGCTAGTTCAAGATCATGGGTCGGGTAATTCTCTTCATGTGGTTTAAGCTGTTTGGAAGCATATGCAATTACTCGACCCTCCTGCATTAGCACACAGCCTATCCCTATTCCTGATGCGTCACAGTACACATCAAAGGGTTTTTCAATATCTGGCTGGGCTAAGACAGGTGCAGTTGTCAGTAACCTTTTCAGAGTCTGGAAGGCTTGCTCACATTCAGGTGACCAAACAAATTTTGTTTGATTCTTGAGCAAGGTCGTAATTGGTTTAGCGACTCTTGAAAAGTCTGGGATAAAGCGTCGGTAATATCCCGCCATACCCAGAAAACTACGGACTTCATGTACCGTAGTTGGGGGCTTCCAATTCAACACTTCTTCTACTTTACCTGGGTCTACAGCGACTCCCTCCGCTGATAATACATGACCCAGGAAATGGACTTTGTCCAGGCAGAACTCACATTTGCTGAACTTAGCATATAGTTGATGCTCCCTAAGATGGGTCAGCACAATTCTCAGATGTTCAGCATGTTCTTTCTTAGTCTTAGAGTAAATTAAAATGTCATCAATGAAGACGACCACAAATTTGTCCAGTTCTGGCATGAAGACAGAGTTCATCAAGTACATAAAATGGGCCGGTGCATTGGTCAACCCAGAAGACATCACCAAGTATTCATACAGCCCATAACGGGTTGTAAAAGCCGTTTTGGGTACATCCTCCGGCCTAATTTTGATTTGATGGTACCCTGATCTCAAATCAATCTTTGAGAATACTTTAGCCCCGGCCAACTGGTCAAATAGTAAGTCAATACGGGGCAATGGGTTCTTGTTCTTAATCGTCACCTCATTCAGGGGATGATAATCGACACACAGCCTTAATGTTTGATCTTTCTTTTTCACAAATAAGGCTGGGCAACCCCATGGAGAGGAACTGGGCTGAATAAAACCTTTTTGCAACAACTCTTGTAGTTGGGTTTTTAATTCGGCCAGTTCTTTCGGTGAAATTCGGTAGGCCCTTTGAGATATTGGGGCTGTCCCTGGTTTCAATTCTGTACTGAACTGGACATCCCGGTCCGGTGGCAGACCTGGTAGGTCTTCAGGAAATACATCCGGAAAATCCCGAACCACTGGGATATTTTTGACTGCAGCCACATTAGTGGCATGAACCTGCCCAATTGCCCGTTTGGGAGTAGCTAACTGGATTAGAAGGTAAGAATTCTCATTGGGCAATGGGATTTTAATGGTTCGATGCAAGGTGTCTAGCACAACCCCTCGTTGTGCCATCCAGTTCATGCCTAGTATGACATCAATCTCCTGCTCTTTAAGAACAATCATGCTAGTGGGAAAACTATGCCCACCAAATTCGATGGGTATCTGGTGAATCATTTCTTTAGAACTCAGCCGTCCTCCTGGCGACTGTATATAAAAATGATCTTTTGTTTCCCCAATGGGTATGCCATGCTTTATCACGAAGGTGCGGTTGATGAATGTATGAGATGCACCAGAATCGAAAAGCATTAAAGCAGGATGTTTCGCAACAGGAAACGTACCCATCCTTACTGGTTCTCCCTCCGGGATCGTCTCCACCTCTGTATGGAAGACTTGTCCCACTTTCTTTGCTGGTTTACCTCTTTGTACATTTTGTCCTTTCTGAGCCCCAGTCCTGAATTGGCTCAGCTGGGGTTGGCCCATGGGTGGCCTTTGGAAAGTGGGGTTGGTTTGGCGGGGGTAGGGGCACTCTTTGGAAAAATGCCCAGGCTTACCACAATTGAAACAAGGATAATTGTGGTTGGGCGGAGCAGTGGAGCGAACACCTGGGGCGTTCGGCTGGCGTGGTGCAGTGGCGATGGCAGTAGGTCGAGGATATACCTGCTGCCCTGGTCTATATTGTGGAGGGGAAAAAGGACCACGATAAGGTGGCGGCACTGAAAAGCGTCCGTGGCCTTGTGGATGATAAATGATTCTCTGGCGCTTTTGACCGCGACCAGAGAAGGAGGAAGAAGTAGCCTTCTTCTTGGCTTCTTTGTGCTTTCTATTCTTTTCTTCTGAGGCGATGGCAATATTTACCACCTCGTAGAAGGTAGCATTTTGACAGGTGGTCATCATGGTCTGAAGTTTGGTATTTAGACCACGCATGAAACAGGCCTTCTTCTTTCTATCCGTGTTCACATGGTCTGTGGCATATTGAGAAAGATGATTAAATTTTGCCACGTACTCCATGACACTTTTATCGCCTTGCTGCAAGGCGAGAAATTCTTTGGCCTTCATGGCCATAAGCCCTTCAGGGATGTAATGGGCGCGGAACGCGTCCTTAAACTCTGTCCAGGTAACCTGGTGTCCTGGAGCTTGGATAGCTAGAAAATTCTCCCACCAGGCACCCGCAGCTCCCCGAAGCTGCTGAGCTGCGAACAGGGGCTTCTGAGTTTCCGAACATCGAATCAGACTGAACTTGTGCTCCATGGTCCGGAGCCAGTCATCCGCTTCTAATGGCTCATGAGCCTTGGTGAATACTGGGGGCCTTGTCTCGGTAAAGTCCACGTACCGAGCTTCTCCCTCCCCATTGTGCTGTGCTGTGAAGTTTGGGGCAGGGTGTGGTTGGCGTTGTGCTAACTCGCGCAACAAGTGAGCGTTGTCGGTAGTGGCACTCAAAAGAACAGCAATGGCATCAGCCAGAGAAGGTGGAGTAGGTGGAGGGTTGGGGATATCATCCCCTCCCTGAGATGACCCGGCTCCATTAGATCCGCGTGTACGCATCGGCATCTGCTACAAGAGTCATATGTACTTGTTACCACATGAAATTCATAACTTAGAACATGTCTTACATACTTCCATTTATTTATCAAACATCAGTTCAACACACTGGAAACAAACGAGTACAACTTTTAAAAGAAAAGACACTATACTACAAACCCGACCCCACTACGGTAAACTAGGAATCCTACAACGATGTTGCCCGCGGCTTCACCGAACTAGTCGGTGTGGCCAAAGCTGTAGCTCGGGTCGTCATCGCCATCGTCATGATTACCCCCCGGGTTGTCATCACCGGAGTCAGATTCCTCCTCGTCACTGAGGTCTTGGTCGGGTTCCCCAGCATCCGCCAACTCTCCGTCCGTATCCATCTCTCCTTCGCCTGGAGGTGGATGGAGCTGATGATATAGGTCAAATGCAATATCACGATATTGCATTGCCAAGTCGTTGATGGTGTCTAAATGATGTGCCAGCTCAAGCTTCTCCAGCTGTAGCTGGTCCTCCCGCTGCCACGCGACATCCCTCTTCGCGGTGACAGTGGCCGTCATCTTCACGTACAGATCTTTAAGGTACTTGGTCTTGTCCAGCTTCGCCTTCATCCTGATCAGCTCGTGCCTGTGTGCGCTCCTGGCCTCCTCTTCTGGGGCAATAGCAGCGTTCCTTTCTTCCACCATACGAGACAGCATCGCCTCGCAGTTCTCGGTGGCTTGTGTTTGCTTTGCTAGTTGGGCTTTAAGTTCACGATCTCCATGACGCTGTACATCCTTTCTCTCGTCACTTCGGTCAGCTCGGCGGACAATCTTTCCACCTCCTGCTGAGGCGGTGAACGGCTACTGCTTGCTTGATCGCTTCGCGGGGCCAACTGGTGTCTAGGGACCCCTTTTGGACCAGTCCTCTTGCGCGGGGTTTGCTTCCAACGAGCCATCCTATAGAGGGTAAGTTTAGATTAGTAAGGGAGACCTTAAAGGTTAGCAAGAATGGGATTGATTCTATGCAACCCAACCCAAACAAGGAGGAAGGATTTTAGCCAAGTAATATATCATGATGCATGCACGAACTTACGATTCCTATTAGCAATTCATAACGATATTACTTCAAAATTTTACAACATAGGGCAATACTTTATGTTGCTCCTCCATACCACTTCAAAAATTCTAACAAGGCCTACAGACAGGGGTAAGGTAGGACTAAAGCACTTGGACTCAAAATAGGCAAGTTTATAGCATTAAATCCAAATGGTTTTGAAGTTTTTCAAAAGATACAGCAGACATCTTAGCAACGAATGCTCTGATACCAGCTGTGGCAGAACCCCCTAAGTGTTTGGGCCCACCGGCACCTGTCATTGTCCCAAAGACCTCTGACGGTGATGCCGGGGATCCTCCCACTCTAGAAGTCCGATGAGCGTCTCAGGACGCTCATTCCACCGCCACCTGTGGCGTATGAAGCAACTCGTCCTGACCACTAGCGATGGTCAATTAACGAGAACTTCTTCTTCTCGCCCTTACAGGATAGCAAGTGGCCACCTTAACACCAGGATCACTCGTTGCGAAGACATTGCGGTATCACAGACGACACAAGACCAAAATATTCTTTCAGAGTAAAACAGCGAAAGTATTACATAACTTAATTTACAAAAGGAGTTCTTCCAAATAGTAGAGTGTTATTACAAGCCAGGTCCAGCGGAGCAACTTAAACTTTAGAACACAGAGTACAAATTTACAGACCCTGCCCATGGGTCACGCTCACTCTTCTTCGTCGTCAACCTCGACGACGGTCACACAACAGGGTCCGAAACAAGTCGGCTCCTGAGCTTCACCTGCAACAGGGGTTATAAAACCCTGAGTACGGGAGTACTCAACAAGACTTACCCGGCGGAAAAAGAGGAGAAAGTAGGAATGCAGACTTGGGGTAGACAAGGAGTGGCTGAGCAAGGAGCCAAAGTGTTTTGCTAAAAAGCTTACTAATAGTGCATCCTTACTTTCAAGTTTTACCCGCGAATTCCTCTCCTTAAGAGGTCGAGGAGTTCGAGGACAGTCTATCTAGTTGCTTCTCACAGACAAGTCTGTAAGCTCCTAGTCCTTAATCAAAGTATTATCTATCCAACGGCCATAGCTTCATGTCACTCTGAGTCCGGGAATTGGGATCCGAACCTCATGAGACATTTCCCCCTTTCTCATTTTTCCACTTAGTTGCATATTTATCTACGATGAGGGTCAATGGATTGAGTCTCCCAATCGGGGAGCAACGACGATTCGAACCGCTTAGCAATCCAGCTGGAGTTCCTAACCACTCGACATATCTAGAACCAAATCTTGCATATGTCAACCAAAATCAAGCTCTCCCCAAATTTGACTAGGTTCGTGGCACCCGAGAGCACAGTACTCCACCATCCTACAGCCGATCTAGATGTTTCCCGGTCATCTCAGATCCGTAAGGTGGGTACACGCTACTCTCGCCATCGCTCCACGCCCAGTGCGCGAGTAGCTGTTCGCATCGAGGGATCACAAGACCGGGCTTACCGAGGGTAAGTGGCTAGTACTATAAATTCTCAACCCATCAGGCCACCAACGGACCGGTCCTTAACCGACACAGTTGGAGACACTACTTTAAGACTCCATTCTTAAAGCAATTCCACCGACCGGTCTCAAATTGAAACATCATTGATCATAGGTGTATTCCACAACAACCCTTCAAACTTTGTTTGAAAACCTATCTAGTAGCAGGGCTAAGCATCACTACACGATTTTCAATTAAAACAGGTGCAAAGGACAAGATAACAAAGATCAAGGTAGTAAATGCAGCAAGTAGGTTAACCCAATTCTCAACTATCTAATGCAGCATTTTCAATTCATAAGTGATAAAAGATTTAAAACATTCAAGGAGGGGTTAATGCTTCCGGGGCTTGCCTTGGTTGCAGAGCTGGGAGGGACCCTCGGAGACTTCCCAAGTCTCGGATCCTACTTCCTCGAACGGAGCACCGAGACCTCGGGGTTCGGTTCAACGGTCGCTCCTTCGGTCACGTGCACTATACGCAAAATGATGAATGCTCATGATATGCGTATGACAAATATGCAAGAAGGACCAAGTTAAGTACAACTGGCCTTCTTGGTGCAACACAGAATAATCAATAATTAAAGTCGTTTAACAACTTAGTGTCTTTACCCAAGATGTTGCATCTGCAAATCAAGATTTCTCTTAATTCATAATTATTCTTAATTAACTAATTATTAATTCCTTTTACCTTGATTAATTCTTAATTAAGTATTAATGACAGTAATTAAGCATTGATGCCAAACAATAATTAAATGCCAAAGGTCATTAGGGTTAATGACCTCAGGTCATCACCCAATCCCAAAATCACTCAAATCCTAATTTTGAGAATTTAACTAATTATTATTTAATTATTCTAGAATTATTATTTAATTACTAATTAAGGGTTTAATAATATTTTATACAAACATTATCCAAATGCCACCAAATTTTGTGTGAAGCTAGGGAATAATATTCAGAGACTCCCCACAAATTTTGGTGATTTTTGGACATATCAATAAATTCCTAAAAACCAAGGAAATTCTATTTATTAGCTAAAGAACACAATTTTTACACATGTTCAAAATATCAGAAAATGAAACCTAATATTTTTCTTGTGTTCTACTTATTTCATAGAATGTGCATAAAAATTCCCATGATTTTTGAATCAGTACACAATTTAATATGCAAAATCAAATATAAAGCAAAAATTGCTCAAAAACAAAAAGGAAAAGCCACTGCGCAGCGAGCGGTTTGGAATTCGGCCCGCAGGCCGGCCCGCTCCCGCTCGGCCCACGCGGGCACTGCGCGCGCCTTCTCCCTCCTCAGGCGGTCGCTGACGGGCAGGTCCCGCTCGTCAGACCCTCCTTCCCCCTCTCTCTGCGGGACGCTGACGGGGAGATCCCACCCGTCAGTTCCTTCTTCTTCACGCGCGGCGGCACTGCCACTGCTCCGGCCGCCGTTGGCGAGGTTCTTAGCCCATGCGCGCACGCGCACCAGCCTCGCCTCGCCTTTGCGAACCGATTGCCGACACTCAATCGCGCTCTACTCTCCCCCTTCCACTTCGGCCACGCGAAAGACGGGCGGCCGCCATGACCGACCGCGGTCCGGCCACTAGGGCTCGGTAGAGCGCAAACAAATGGAACAGGGAGGCCCGAGGAGGTAGCCGAGGTTGCTGGCGACGGAGGCGGTGTCGTCGGGTGGGCGCTCTAGGCTCGGCGAAGTTATTCCGGTGAACCTGCTCGCGTCCAAAGAAAAGCAGCAAGCGCATGAGCTTCTGGGTGACAAAGGGAAGTGGGAACACCCGCTAGTATGGCGTGCTACCTTCAAGAACGGCTTGGCCACGGAGAGGGCTCACGGCGGCGGTCTCGGCCGGAGTTGGAGAAGAACAGAGAAGCCCCGGCGATTGGGCGGGTTAGAGAAAGAGCTAGGGGGTGCGCTGAGCTCGCAAAGGGGGTGGCGAACGTTGTGGAGTGCGCAATTTGGCTTGAGAGGGATTGGGTGCGGTGAATTTGAGAGAGAGAGACATCGGGGTTCTTCGGTCGTGGACAGAGAAAACGCGCGGCGCCGTTCGCGCTGGTGCTCAAGGGGAGGAGGAAGCGAGCCCGGGGCGTCCACATTGCACGGTGACGCGGCCGGCAAGCAGCTGCGTGGCGGCGAGGTGCGCGCACGGCGCTGCACGCAGCAGCTCTGCCCCGGCGGCAGAACATCCCCCCTGCTCAGCACTGTAGCAAGTTCTATCCACTCAGTTTTGTGGTTTTGCAAAATTCGCCCAAATTTTGAACTGAAGACAAAATTCCACCAAAATGAAAGTTGTGCAGAATTTCCAAAGCTACAAAACATCTGTTGGAGACCAAAACTAATTCTGAGTGGAAATTAGTGAATTTGTCAAAATAGTTTGCAATTCAAATCCCAATTCAGGGAAATTCAAATTTTTGAATTGGGGGCAAATCAGAATTTCCAAAATTACTTTTGATTTTCCAAAACAACTTGAAAAATTCCCAACATGAAAGTTGTCAACTTTTTGAGCTCTACAACTTTCATGTTGGTCACTTTTCAAAATTCCAAAAAGATTTTGAATTGGAGATTCAAATTGGAAAAGGGGGCACTTTCTGGAAATCTGTATTTTCAAAATGACTTTGAATTTTATATTGAAACTTCAAAAACTCAAAACACCAAAGTTGTACATCTTGACAAGATCTACAACTTTGCTTTTGAACTCAACCTCAAATTTTGCTTGGTTTTTAAATTGTGCAAAAGGGGGCAATTCTAGGGTTCAAAAATCAGGGTTCCCCCCCCCTAATCCTTCGGAAATCTTTCACCCTAGGGTTTTACCAACCAACACAAGCATCAATACACAATGTAAGCACACTTTCATTCCCTAAGCACAACCAATCCAAATAAACTTGTTTTAAGTTGATGCATAATAATGTGCTTAACAGGTATGCGATGCAATGCTCATGATGGCATGATCCAGTTTTAGTAACCGTAACATCGGGGATGTTACACAAAGGATAGTAAATGTGTGAACCAAAACAGTGGTGTTCGAGCAGTGGCTATCGGCGTAGGGGGACAAAAGATCGACTACTTTGGCATAATTGAAGATATATGGGAACTTGACTATGGAACTGAGGCACTAAATGTGGCCCTATTTCGATGTCGCTGGATCAAGCAACATGAATTCAATGAAATCGGATTGAGGGTCGTGGACCTTCACAACATAGGCTACCAGGATGATCCATGGGTCCTTGCTTCACATGTTACATAGGTTTTCTATATGACCGACCCGCTCAACATTGTCCCCCCAAAGAAGAAACCTAAGCATGTGGTTATCCTTGGAAAACAACACATTATCGGAGTTGATGGCGTTGATGATGTTGAAGCCTACAATAAGTGCAATCAGATGCCGCTATTCACAGACTTTATTAACAAGATCGGTGTTGTGGAAAAAACCTACTGTCGGTGTTTTCCCTACGGGGGGTCACACGAACGAGTGAATTTATATGCGTGCTCCCTTTCCCAGATGGTGATGCAAGAAGACACAGAGATTTATCCTGGTTCAGGCAAGAGAAGGCCCTACGTCCAGCGGGGGAGGGAAGCTTGTATTGTCTTGCACCTAAGTGCTTGTACAGGGGCAAATACAAGCGTGGTATGAAGTATGGGAGTTCTACTGCGTATGTATGGGAGTGGTGTTGCGTGATCTCTATCTATTCCCGGGTCCTTCCTTTTATAGCACCAAGGAGAGACCCAGGGTACATGTATAGGTGTCAGAGTAGGGGTCGATAGGAGCATGGCGTGCTGACCTACTCGAGGAGTCCGTACCGGCATGGCCTCGAGCCGTCCCATCTTGGTAGCCTGATGATGATTACGCGTGCCCCTGTATCCTGCTCTGCGCGCTGTCTGGGGCTGGTTCACCGGTCGCACGCCTGTACGATATGGCGGCAGATCCGGCGGAGTGGTTGCGGCGTTGTCAGTCGACGCCCAACCCGTCCCCGAGAAAGAACCGTGTCTGGTCGAGGGTCAGATGCTGTGCAATGCCCTGATATCCGGAGCGCTGACCTTGGTTGTCTCGAGGGGGTCCCGATTAGACGTTCCATCCCTGTTTCCCGTGCCCTGACACGCCCTGGGTCGTTTGGTGGGGAAGGCTGCAAAAAGAACGACGGGACGGGTGCCTGTTCCCTATCACGCTTCTCGTGACCAGTGTGTTAGGTGGGGAAGCGTCAGGCGCATTAAATGCCCTGGCTCTCGTGCGCGCGTCAGGCGGCGTCCTTGCGCTCGACGCCCCCTGGTTCGCGCGAGCCCGTTTCCGTATTCGACGGTAGCTAGCGCTCGACCCCTGATCGATTCGCTCGACGCCATCTCCGTCTTCGAGGCCGCGGTTGTCGACGACCACGCATGTGTATGACCAGAGCGTCGAGTTGAAGGCCTCGACCTATGTACGGGTAATCTCGTCATGTGCATCGGTGAGGGTACCCCTTACTGATACCCTCGACAGTAGCCCCCGAGTCTCCATTTGAGCGCTGGCGCTCGAGTGGAGACTTTGTTTTGCGATCGAATTTCCGTGAGGGCGCGCGAGCGACCCCGCGGGGGTAGCCCCCGAGCCCTTGGAGGAGTTTTTGACTCCTTCGAGGGTTATATTACCTAATTCTCAGAAACGCTATCGACACCAGTGGTGGAAGGTTCTGATTGGCTCGTTTCGCGCGGGGGTTTCGACGTACTCTCGATAGAGCGAGCGTCCTCCACCCCAAATTGAGTTCCTAGTGGGTAGTCCAAGTGAGAACCTGTGCCCCTTTCGAGGGGGTCAGCTGTAGCCCGGAGGCGTTCTCATAAAGTAGGGTCGACGTGGTCGGGGATACTGGTCTCATTCGATAGAGTCCAGCGGCTCGACGCCTCCCGTCGGGGGGATTCCTCTCGACTGTCTCGACCCTGCCTTGGACATCGCCAGCGAGTCTTCGAGGCGGACCTCAATTTTCGACCGCTCGCTGGGGATCCCTGACTCTGGTGCTCGAGATCGGCTATCGAACCCTTTCGGTGGGCCAGCCATCGATCTCTCGAGACTCTCGTGGGCACATCTCTTGGCTTACAAGGTAAGGAAGGAGTCACGGCGGTTCGCCTTTTCGCCCGTTGGGCGCACCTTTTTAGGTGGAGACG
Source organism: Sorghum bicolor (assembly GCF_000003195.3). Classification (NCBI taxonomy): domain Eukaryota; kingdom Viridiplantae; phylum Streptophyta; class Magnoliopsida; order Poales; family Poaceae; genus Sorghum; species Sorghum bicolor. The sequence goes on from NC_012877.2 coordinate 10,049,328, forward strand.
TTACGACACTGCGTCGGCGTGGAATTCGGGGCGCCCAACCTGTGGAGGGGGAAAGGACTGTTAGATGGCGCATTTATGGGGGGAGTTACCTCATTTCTCGGATCTATCCGTTGGCGGACCGCCGCCTATAAATACGCCGTGGCGCCGCCGCCGTTCTTTCTTCCACCTTCCGCCTTCTTGCCTTCATCCTTTTGTTTCCTTAGCCCTCTTGCTGTCTCACGCACGTGCGCATCCCCTCGAGCGGTAGCGAATCCACCGTCCATCCGGCCAAGATGCCTGTGAGGCTCGTCGCCGCTGACGACTGGCGCCCGTCGTCGATGACGGAGCGCCGGTTGCTAGAGCTAGAGAGAGAGGGACTCTTGCGCCGTCGCACCTCGCTGTCGTCGCCGGAGTGGATTGCGCCGCCGGCGGGCCACAGGGAGCCCCAGCCGCCAGAGGGCTACGTGGTGTCGTTCGCCAAATTCCACCGCCACGGCCTGGGTGCTCCCCCGAGCCGCTTCATGCGCGCACTTTGCCTTCACTATGGGGTGGAGCTCCAGCATTTCTCCCCGAACGCCATCACCGTCGCGGCGGTCTTCGCTGCGGTGTGTGAGGGCTACCTCGGATTGATGCCCCACTGGGAGCTGTGGCTCCACCTCTACAGGGGCGAGCTCTTCAACGCCCCCACCGGAACCACTGGCATGAGGAAGCATGTGCGGGCCGGGTGCCTCAACCTGGTGCTGAAGACGAAGAAGATGGAGAGGCCGTGTGAGTACATCCCGGTGGGGTTATCATCGAACCACGCCGGATGGGACTCCCAGTGGTTCTACCTGAGGAACGACGACGGTCTCTTCCCTGCTTACACCGGTCGTCTAATTACGGAGCGCCCGGACAACTGGACGTACGGCGTCGTCCAAGAGCACCAGTCGTGGCTTGACCCCCTCCTCGACGCCCTGAAGAAGCTGCGCCTGGAGGGCCTGTCCGCCGCTCTCGTCCTCTCGGCCGTCCATCGTCGGAGGGTCCTCCGACTGATGTCTCGGCCGCTGAGGATGGACGAGATGGGGCCGGGCGTTTCATCCCGGGATCTCGAGGCATGCCGGATGTCCAACGAGGCTCTGGCGGATGACGAAACCGCTGCCCGGGTTAGGGCGGCCATCGCCGGCGACTTCAAGTCGGAGCATGTCAACGGCTTCCCTATGAGGCCCGACGAGGGCTCGATCGACCTGGTATGTTCTTCTTTTGCACATAGCTTCGATTCTGGATTTCCCTCGATCCTTTTTAAGCCTACCTTTGTTCTGGCAGGGACGCATTGATGTCCGGTCTTCGAGGCCCCCTGTGAAGGAGGACGAGGTCGACCGCGACAGACGGCGCCAGTCCGCCGAGAAGTCGAAGTCCGCCAAGGACGTCGCAAAGAAAGGGGAGAAAAAGAAGAACCTCGACCGCCAAGCACTAGAGGCGTGTCGAGCTAAATCCAGGCAGAGGGGGGTGTTGATATTTGGGAACGCAATAAGGAATTGATCCGCAAGCGCACGGATATCGGTGAGCACTTCACCCAGGAAATTATCTAGATTATCGTATTTATTTTTTTACCACTAGGAGAAAGAGTGCATCTGACTAACCGGTCTATTACTACTAACCTTTAGGCACAAGGAATGTCTTTCGATGTGAGTGATAAATACAGAAAACTGCAACCGTAGTCTCCTTCTAACCTTGGTAAGGATGATCTACTGTTCTAATGGGGAGGCTAACGGAATCTAGACACCACAAAGGATGTTCAACCCGCACCTATAAACCCTATCCTTCCTGCTAACGAGATGTGATCTACAAAGGTAACTCGGAATTGTCACGTTCCTCACTACTACCACGGTCCAGCTAGTCAGGGAATATCTATGAGTACCCTAGCCTAAACACCACGTTTACGCCAGCAATGATTACTCTAAACTCTACGCGAAGAGATTAAAGTAAACTCAAAAACCATAAGAACAATAAAACAAGAACTTACTAGAATTTAGAAGTCGAAATACTGAAGAATCCTAGGAGCAAGCTTTGGGTTAGGAGAACTTGATCCCGCAGGTACAAGCTTGGAGTAGACACCGACAGGCCGGGCTTCCTCCAATCTACACCTCCACTCTATCTCTCTCAATCTAGTAGAAACTAGAAGATCTATTTCTACCTTACATTGGTTGCTAAGCCTAAAAAGAAATATTAATTAGAGAAGAGGTTTTCCTTCGAGGGCACCCCTCAGTCTCTATGATAATTTCTTCATGTCTTCTCCAGGGGCCAGGGGGGTCTCCTTATATAGTCCTTCCCTTCTATGCGTTTTTAGGTCGGTAGGCGAGGTGGTACTATGTTTTCCTTGATCCAATAGGTCGGTGGAATATCCCGTGCGAAGAGAGTCCCGAACTGGATCCAGCAGGGGGCAGGCGCCCAGGTCACCAAGGCGGGTGCCCTGGGCCTGGCCCCTTTCGGCCTCTGCCTTCTTCCCGTGGCTTCTGGAGTCTTCTAGATGGTAGAAAATCGCGCGGTGCGTTGATATCTCTATGTAATCCCGACATGTGGGCCTTTCTTCCTTATTTCCTGATAACCCCCTGCAGAAACAGATAAACAACAAAACTCATGGAATTCTGTCAGATCAAACCCTAATTCTAGGTGTTTGTTGCATATTGGTCCTTTCTCTTGTTTATTTGATAATTAAAATTGATACTTAAGAACCGTCAACAAATACCCCCATACTTAGGCTTTTACTCGTCCTCGAGAAAAGGATGGTTAAGAACAATATCTGGGGTAAAACATTTTAAAACATTCTTTATATTTGTAGGGTGTTAAAAATCCACTGTGTACCATAGTCAGGAAGTATATGGTTAAGAGTAAAGATCCTTTCTTCTCAATCCTGTCACTTGGAGTTTTTGTATATTTTTGAAAGAAAGTTAGCATACCTTTTTATCCTCATAGGTTCTCTCAGATCACTCATTATCTTTTATATATATATCTCACTGAGGTTGTTTTAATTTGCAAAAATTCTCAAGCATACTTACTTTGCATTTATTGCCTGATCAAAACGGGATCCGAGGAGAGGAATGTCATACTCTTAGATCAAAGACTTTGGAAATTAAAATCTTTGTCAACTCTTGCTGGCATATTGCTTATTAGAGGGACCATGGGCTATCATTTTTTTCTCTTTTCTCTCTCTCTTTTTTTTAAGTGGATACCGAGGTACCCCTAATTCTACTGCCGGACACTTGTCCATTTTTTCTGCGAGGTTGTCGAGCACTTGCTCCTTTTTATTTCCTTGAAATTATCTTTATTTTTGCATAGCCCATGCCTCTAATGCAATAATACTTCGGAAGAGTGAATCTTTCTGAAATAATGTCTTGATCTTAGGAGCATGATAAATCTCTTAACAAGGGTCTAACTCATTTTGAACAAACTCAATACAGAGTAGATAGCTTTTGTAATCATAATTAATATTTTCAGTTTTATCAGGCATATAAAACACTGAGGATGGTAGCTAGAATTTTGAATATTTTGAAATAAATTCTCCAAGCAACAGTGATATCAAGAATAAGAAACTCATACTCTACCATCACATATTCCACAATGACTTAAGTCACACAGGGTTTTAAAATAATTGCAAGTTTTCAGGAAATATCACAGATTGAGATTAATCATGATTAGAAATATTTTAATCTTTTTAATTTATCATGTCGGAAACAGTAATCTGCATAATCCAAAATACGTGTATGTGTAAAGTAAGTGTACAGAGTGTGTACCTGTATCGTGGAGTGGTGTGATCGGAGTGTGTTTGGCATGTCGAGGGATCTCCCCCATACTTGTTTTCTGCTTTCTTGCACAAAAATAAAGTAGAGACACACAAGACATAATAATAATAATACTCTTTATTAATCTTGAGGCATTTATTACAAAAGACTAGTAGCAAACTGATAGCAAACTAATGACAATAGTAAACTGATGATAATAGCAAACCTAAACCGAATTTAAAGATAAATGACTAAGATGTATTGCCTCAAGGTCTAATCTAAATAACTCAGCGGCGCTCTAATTCCTTAATCTTCTTGTTGGCACTAGCAAGATCCTGCCTAAGACCTAGTATAATGGTGTTGTGGTTAGAGAGCTGCCTAGTGAGGGAATTAATCGAGGACTGGAGGTCTATGATAATTTTGTCTAGTCTGCGAACGTCCTCATCAATATCCATTATAGTCTTGCGACGCTTGGGAGGTGTCTCAAAAGCATTGAGAGCGTGCTTCGGGGCTGCCTTTGGAGGGATGAAACGGACTTTGGCTGCTCTAATCCCTTCAAAGTAAGGCCTTTCCTCCTCCGTAGTGTAGCGAACACTGCTGATCTCGCCGCTCCGGTTGGTCTTGACTCCAACGACCCTCTCATTGGGTCTAGGTGGAAGGATCCTTGTGCCGATTGGCACCTTGATAGCGGTCTTCGTCTTGGATGATGATCCTTTGAGGAGTAGGGGTTGTGGCGGTGCGGTGAGAACTGGTTGAGCATGGTAGGATTGGGCGGAGCTGCGTTGGCGTAATGGCATGGCTTCTAGCTGTCGCTCTGTGTTGGCCGGGACGAGAGCACGGGCATCGGGGTCTTCCACAGGCTCCATGTTGAGGTTGAAGGGGACGACTTCCCAATCATCGTGGTACTTCTCGGCCATAGGAGCAGCAAGGAACTAATCAAGCTCTAATTGAAGGAGAGAAGGCTTGGTGGCTTGGTGTTTGAAAACTGAGGTCAGGGGTCTGTTTATATAGGGGTCAAAAAGTGCCTCTATGGGTTGTTCGGGTTTCTCCCGTCGACGTGCGTGCGAAACTTTCCGTCCGAGGGATTATTCGAATTACCATAAGTGTATTTTCCATAACAGAGAAAGTCGGGATCGAGGGGGAACAGGAGCTGGGCACCCGCCCACCTGAGCTGGGCGCCCGCCCTCTCTCTGGCCCCTCTGTGGGCCCACTTTTTCCGAGCGCATTTCTAGATGCGAAATTATTTAGAAAAATATATATATGACCCAAAAACATCAGACTAAAAGTGTCGGGCTCTAATTCTCCATGGGAAGGTAAAAATGGACTACGTCTATTTCTTCAAATTCCTCATTGGGCTCTAAACATAATTTAAGACGTTGACCATTTACCTTGAATAACGTACCTTCGCTATTTTGAAGTGTGATAGCTCCGTGGGATGATGGATTAATTACCTTGAATGGTCCTTCCCATTTGCTCCGGAGTTTTCCATGCGCGAAAAGCTTCACCCTGGAATTAAAAAGTAATACCTTATCTCCGGGCGTGAACTCCTTCTTCTTGATTCTCTTGTCATGCCACCTTTTGACTCTTTCTTTGTAGATCTTTGAATTGTGATATGCTTTCTCTCGCCATTCTTCCAATTCTGATAGTTGCATTCTTCTATAATCTCCAGCAACATCTAGGTCCATATTCCATCTCTTTATGGCCCAATGTGCTTTGAACTCTATTTCAACGGGTAGATGGCAAGTCTTCCCGTACACCAATTGGTATGGAGACATTCCAATTGGGGTCTTGTATGCTGTCCGGTATGCCCAGAGTGCATCGGGTAACTTGTCTTTCCATGCCATTCCCATTTCATTTACTGTCTTCTGAAGAATATTCTTGATTTGTTTGTTGGAAGTCTCTGCTTGGCCACTTGTCTGAGGATGATAGGGGGTAGCGCCGTTGTGACGGATTCCATGTCTTGATAGATATTGCTTGAAGCGTTTGTCGATGAAGTGTGCTCCTCCATCACTTATCACTACTCTGGGAACTCCAAATCTTGGAAATATAATTTCTTCAAACATCCTCTTTGAACTGACGTTGTCGGCATGCTTGCAAGGTAATGCCTCTACCCACTTGGAGACATAGTCAACTACCACCAAGATGTACTCACACTTCTTTGATGGAGGAAATGGACCCATGTAGTCTATTCCCCAGACATCAAAGAGCTCAATCTGAAGGTTGTTAGTGAGTGGCATTGCATCCCTTGTATTTATGTTTCCGTGCCTTTGACATGGTCCACATCTTCTGATATATTGCTTCGTGTCTTCATACATTGTAGGCCAATAGAATCCACACTGCCAGATCTTTGAATGTGTACGGAATGCTCCATAGTGACCTCCATATAGTGATGAATGACATCTGTCGATGATCTTCCATCCTTCCTCAGTGGTCACACATCTCCTGAGTAAGCCATCAGAGCATACTCGGAAGAGGTATGGCTCATCCCATATATGTGAACGACTTTCTTGAATAAGCTTCTTCTTGTTTGCTCCTGGTGGTACATACCCTGAAACCATAAAATTAACAATATCTGCATACCAGGGGTCAGACCTGTTAATCCCGTAGAGCATGTCGTCCCGAAGTGAATCATTGATGGGGGTTTCCTGTGGACTCTTAAAATACATTCTAGACAAGTGATCAGCAACAGAATTTTCTACTCCCTTTTTATCTTATATTTCTAAGTCAAATTCTTGGAGTAATAAGATCCATCTAATCAGGCGGGGTTTAGTATCTTTTTTATTGAGCAAATATTTTAGTGCAGCATGATCAGTGTAAACAATTATTTTAGCTCCAACTAAATAAGATCTAAATTTATCAATGGCAAAGACAACAGCCAGAAGCTCTTTTTCAGTGGTTGCATAATTAAGTTGAGCTCCTGTCAAAGTTTTACTGTCATAAGCAATTGCATGATGCTTCTTATCTTTAGTTTGTCCCAATACTGCCCCCACAGCATAATCACTAGCATCACACATAATTTCAAAAGGCAACGACCAATGAGGGGGTTGAATGATTGGTGCAGAGATGAGTGCTTTCTTTAATAAATTGAAAGATGTTAGACATGCATCATCAAATTCAAAAGGAGCATCCTTGGCTAGCAAAAGAGTAAGTGGTCTAGCAATAAATGAAAAATCTTTTATGAATCTACGATAAAAACCAGCATGGCCAAGAAAGCTTCGAATTCCTTTTATATTCACAGGTGGAGGTAGTTGTTCAATTACTTCAATTTTAGCTTTGTCTACCTCAATACCTCTTTCAGACACTAGGTGTCCCAGCACTATTCCTTCCCTAACCATAAAATGACATTTTTCCCAATTAAGGATTAAGTGCTTTTCTTCACATCTTTGCAAAACCTTGTCTAAGTTTTCAAGACAACTATCAAAAGTTTTTCCATAAACAGAGAAATCATCCATGAAAACTTCCATAATCTCTTCAATCATATCAGAAAATATAGACATCATGCATCTTTGAAAAGAAGCTGGTGCATTACATAACCCAAAAGACATTCTACGATAAGCATAAGTTCCATATGGGCATGTAAAAGTGGTTTTTCTTTGATCATCTGGATGGATCGGGATTTGGTGATATCCTGAATATCCATCTAAGAAATAGAAGAACGAATGCTTCGCTAACTGCTCTAACATCTCATCTATGAAAGGTAAAGGAAAGTGATCCTTTCTCGTGGCTTTGTTTAGTTTTCTATAGTCTATGCACATCCGCCATCCTGTGACGGTGCGTTCCGGAATTAGCTCGTTCTTTTCATTCATAATAACAGTCATGCCTCCCTTTTTAGGCACAACTTGCACTGGGCTTACCCACTCACTGTGCGGCACAGGATATATAATCCCTACATGCAGCAACTTTATAACTTCCTTTTTAACTACCTCTCTCATAGTGTTGTTAAGTCTACGTTGGGGTTCTCGAGAGGGTGTAACAGAAGGATCTGTTGGAATACGATGGGTACAAATCATAGGACTGATTCCTGTAAGATCTTGAAGTGAGTAGCCAAAAACTGAGTGATGTTTTTCAAGAATGGTCATTAATCGCAGAGTTTGATCCTGAGTGAGTTTATCGCTAATGATTACAGGGAACTCTGGATTGTTATTTAGGAAAGCATAGGTAAGACCGGGTGGTAAAGTTTTAAGCTCTATGGGAGGTCTAGGTGTTTCTGCAAACTCATCTAAGGGTTCAGGCTCAGAAGGTTCGTCTTCTTCTTTAGTGAAGAAAGGAGTTTCGTCTTCTAAGTCTGGTTCATCTAAAAGCTCTAGAGATGCAGCCTTTACCTCCTCCATAGGATCAGGCAAAAGATATGATTCGGCCTTATTGTTTAAGGAGTGTGAAATTGTTATTGGGAATTTAAAGGTTTTTCCAAAAGAAATGTGTAGCTTTCCAGTATGACCTTCATAAAGGAGTCTTCTAAAAGGTTGTCCTATCAACAGGTCGAAGTCCCATGTATCAAAGATATAGAAGTTTAAATGAACCATGGAGCCTTCTACCGTAAGAGGTAGGACATTAATAATTCCAAGACTGGGGACTAACCGTCCCGAAGATTCCTTTATGACCTTTGTTGTGGGGGTTAAGACAAGATTTTTGAATAATTTAAGTGCAAAAGATTCAGACATGATGTTGATCCCCACAACAGGATTATAAAGAGCATTAAATCGATCAGAATTATAAGCACAGCGTATAGTTATAGAGGGTGTGTCCAAACGGATCACATCAGAGGAAAGCTCTGATTCCTCCAACCATTCGCTACTCATGACTGAGATAAGCTCTCTCAATTGATATTCACTTGGCAAATAAATGCTAAACTTACCGTTTTGGGGTTTGTTAATAGAATGGTAGTTTGAAATATTTCCAAAATCGGCAAAAAGATCGGATTCTATATCCAGCATGAAGTCCAGTGGTGGAATCTCTTCCTCTTGTGGCTCAGAACTTGGGATAGCTAAAGTAGATGAAGAATTTGGCAGAGTGTCTACTTTGGCTTCGTAAGTTTCATCATGAAGGGTATTATCCATCTCAGCTTCTAGGATTCTATCTAGGATCACTCTAGCTTCATTAGCAGGGATGCGAAAGAAAGAACCTCTAGACATTGTGTGTAGCATTTGTTTATAATTTTTCTGAAGACCTCGAAAAAAGTGGAATAAAAGAACAGGGTCTTCAAGATTAAGGTTTGGACCAGATTCTAAAAGATCAGAAAAACGTTTCCAGGATTTTCCCAAAGTTTCATTATCTTTTTGTTTAAAAGATAGGACTTCGAGTCTAAGGTCGGCTATACGGTCAAGGGAATAGAAATCTAGACAAAAGTTGGCTCGTAAAACTCCCCATTCACCTTGTTGTTGACTTACCTTCTGACTGTACCATTGTCTAGCTTCTCCCCTTAAGGAAAAAGGAAAAAGCTTCCAACGTAAAGTCTTATCAGAAATGCCTTCAATGCGAAGACAATCACATGTTTGCTCAAAATCTCTAATATGAAGGTAAGGGTTTTCGTCTTCCTTTCCCGAAAAAGATAGGTTTTGAATCATGGCAATCAACCTAGAACTTAACTTATACTGGGATGTTTGGATAGGCTGTGATGATTCCCATGGTAAAAGGTCAGTTGCTAAAGGGATTGCAGACTCATGGATCGATTTAGAATTTTGGTTTTCCATAAGGTAAGAATAAAGAAAATAAATAAAGAATATAAAAGATAAGAAAAGATAAAAGTATAGATACAAGCTAGTAGCAAGACTCAGGTTATCTCAGCAACCGTCTTTCTCCCCGGCAACGGCACCAGAAATGCTTGTTGATATTTGGGAACGCAATAAGGAATTGATCCGCAAGCGCACGGATATCGGTGAGCACTTCACCCGGGAGGTTATCCAGAGTATCGTATTTATTTTTTTACCACTAGGAGAAAGAGTGCATCTGACTAACCGGTCTATTACTACTAACCTTTAGGCACAAGGAATGTATTTCAATGTGAGTGATAAATAGAGAAGACTGCAACCGTAGTCTCCTTCTAACCTTGGTAAGGATGATCTACTGTTCTAATGGGGAGGCTAACGGAATCTAGACACCACAAAGGATGTTCAACCCGCACCTATAAACCCTATCCTTCCTGCTAACGAGATGTGATCTACAAAGGTAACTCGGAATTGTCACGTTCCTCACTACTACCACGGTCCAGCTAGTCAGGGAATATCTATGAGTACCCTAGCCTAAACACCACGTTTACGCCAGCAATGATTACTCTAAACTCTACGCGAAGAGATTAAAGTAAACTCAAAAACCATAAGAACAATAAAACAAGAACTTACTAGAATTTAGAAGTCGAAATACTGAAGAATCCTAGGAGCAAGCTTCGGGTTAGGAGAACTTGATCCCGCAGGTACAAGCTTGGAGTAGACACCGACAGGCCGGGCTTCCTCCAATCTACACCTCCACTCTATCTCTCTCAATCTAGTAGAAACTAGAAGATCTATTTCTACCTTACATTGGTTGCTAAGCCTAAAAAGAAATATTAATTAGAGAAGAGGTTTTCCTTCGAGGGCACCCCTCAGTCTCTATGATAATTTCTTCATGTCTTCTCCAGGGGCTAGGGGGGTCTCCTTATATAGTCCTTCCCTTCTATGCGTTTTTGGGTCGGTAGGCGAGGTGGTACTATGTTTTCCTTGATCCAATAGGTCGGTGGAATATCCCGTGCGAAGAGAGTCCCGAACTGGATCCAGCAGGGGCCGGGCGCCCTGGGCCCGGCCCCTTTTGGCCTCTGCCTTCTTCCCGTGGCTTCTGGAGTCTTCTAGATGGTAGAAAATCACGCGGTGCGTTGATATCTCTATGTAATCCCGACATGTGGGCCTTTCTTCCTTATTTCCTGATAACCCCCTGCAGAAACAGATAAACAACAAAACTCGTGGAATTCTGTCAGATCAAACCCTAATTCTAGGTGTTGGTTGCATATTGGTCCTTTCTCTTGTTTATTTGATAATTAAAATTGATACTTAAGAACCATCAATAGGCGGAGCCTGAGGAAGAATCCCCCAGCGATGATGACGGTGACGACGAGGGCAGCGACGACTCCGAGGGGATGGCGTCACGCCTTGACCGAATCCTCGAGGGTCCGCCTCGAGGCGACGTCGACGCCCCCCGGACAGGAACTCCGAAGGAGGGTCCGGGCGGATCTCACCGCCCTCGGGTCGACACCCCTCCTGCGCCCATGGCTGGTCAGGTCGCGCCATGCCCTCCCCCTACGCCGAGGGGGGGCGGCCATGCTAGGCCCCAGGCGACGGGGCCACTGACTCGCGGTCGCGCCGCGGCTTTCGAGAAAGGAGAGGCCGGCCGCAGGAGCGCCAGTCCCGGTGCCCGCCAAGCGGGAGTTGCTGCGGGGTGGTTCGAGGCCCACCGGTCGGGGCGGCGGGAGGCGAGCTATTCTCCCTGTGGGGTAAGCTTCTTCGACGTTGCGACTTTTGTTTTCCTGTTCCTCTGCATTTTCTCATACACCGAACTTTTTACGTTCATCCCTTTCTTTTCTCAGGCTAAAGCGGACACTCGAGCAGGCCCAGCCTTCAATGGCGAAAAGGCTCAAAGCGGGAGGAGTCTCCAAAGAGCCAGGTTTGTAGCTTACTTCTGGTCTTGTGACGTTCTTGCGTTGGTCATTATAGTCACCGGCCTTTATTCTTCATTTTGCAGGCTCCTCCGACTCTCAACCTCCGGCCGACGTCGAAAGTGCTCTGCCTCGTCCCGAGCCTACCCCGTTGCCGTCGACGCGTGGCGAGGCGCCCCAAACTCAGGTGCAAGAAGGAGCCCCCGAGCCTCCTCGATTGGGGGTCGAGGCGGACCCCATCACCATCAACGACACGTCTGGCGGTAACGAGGCATCTGGGGATGCCCGCCCTATGGAGGAGGAGGCATCGACCTCCCTCGTCGCGGGACGGACTCCCTGGCCCGCTGGCCTTCGAGCCCTCGAGGAGCAGAAGAAGAAAGAGGAGGAGGAGGAGGAGCGGGAGCGCGGGGCAACGCGGCAGCCGCAGGAGCAGCAGCAGGAGGAGGAACAGCAGCAGCAAATGCTTGAGGGGCAGCAGCAGCAACATCGAGGGGGCCAAGAAGAGGGACCGCTCGAGCCCCCGCCTCAAGGTCTGCCCCAACCAGTACCACTGGCACCGCAAGAGCCCGGTGAGCAGGAAGAAGATTTGCCGGTGTACGGCCCTCCGACCCCAGCGTGGCTCCTTCCGGGGGCGCCCGCCGCGATCCGGGCAGAGCCGGGGCGAGCGGACGGAGTGGTGGCACTCGCCTGCATGATGCGCACCCCCGCCGACCCCGAGTCCGAGATCAGGAGGACGATCTACGGCATGGACGGGATCGCCCCAGGGTTCCTCCGGGAGCGTCGGGCATGGGAGGACCGCTTTCCCTCTGAGGAGGACGAGATCGGGACGTCGGGGAGTAAGGACGGTACCTGGAAGACGGTGGACGACGATGGGCGGTTCCCATGCCTCGTCGACCTGTTCTTGCACCATGAGGGCTCCCTCGAGACCGTCGAGGACCTTATCCGCGGCGTCAAGGCGCGGGCCGACCGGGAGATGGAGCACTGGTGCCCCGATAGGATCCGCATCCGGGCTTCCACTGATCCGTCCGAGCCCAACATCTTCCTGGACGATAGCAAGGAGGCGGAGAAATGGGAACATGTCGAGGAGCTCCGCCTTTGGATGAAGCACGTGGTGGGGCTCCTGGCGGACGTTATCAACAATGGGCTCACGCCGGCCTACTTTGTAAGTATTTTTCGGTCCTTAATTCTCATAGACCCTTTGGTTTCACGTTCTAACCGTCAGACCCCCGGCTCGCAGGACATGAAAGAGACCTCTCGTATCAAGTCGAGCTTCATCCATGCCACAAGAGGAGGCTGGGAGCAGCTCCTCGTCCTCAAGGACCAACTCCTCGAGTCGCAAAAAAGCTCCTTAAGGCCTATAAGGACCTTGTAGCACTCGAGGAGGAGAAGAAGGCGAGGGAGGCTGCTTTGGTCGAGGCTCGAGAGGCTTCAAGGAAGGCGGAGGAGGAGACGACACTGCTGCAGGAGCGGGCTCTAACGGTCGAAGAAGCCGCGTCTAAAGCCTGGGAGGAGGCCCTATCCTATAAGAACGTCATCGCTGATTTGGACAAGGAGAAGGGCCTTCTCAAGACCGACCTGGACTCCCTCCAAGATTCCTTTCAAAGGATGAAGGTGGCATATGTGGACAGCGAGGTTGCCAAGGGCGCCGCAGAGGACGCAAAGAAGAAGGCCCTCAAAGATCTCGAGGCAGAGCGGGCTCGATCCCGCGGGCTCTCTGACGACGTCGAACATCTGAAGGGAGAGCTGTTGGAGAAGAGTGGGGCCATTGCTCAGGCTGGCAAGGCGATCGAGGACCTCCACGTTGCCAACACTGAGCTGGCCTGCTCCAACAAAGAGATCGAGAGGACCAACACCAGACTGGTCGGCGAGAATACGGCCCTAGAAGAGAGTGTCCGTGGTACGTCTCCTTTGTCGGATTTCACTTTCAAGGTGTGCTTGGTTTTTCCTAAAGCTTCTTGTATTGGTATTTATAGGGCTTAAGGACGAACTCTTGGCCACCCAAGCCGAAGCCTGCAATGCTAAGGCCCAGCTCGAGGCGGAGGTTGCTTTGAACCGTCGAGTGCGGACGGCGATAAGCGACCTCTCGACCTCTTGGGAGATCGAGCCTATGGACGAGTCGAAGGAGGACGCTCGAGGTGACGCACTGGTCGACCAGCTGTGCTACTTAGGCGCGACGTTGCGAGATCGGGTGCGGGATGCCCTCCACATCGGGGTGAAACGGGCAATGGCGGTTGTCTGCTCGGGCTTCTCCTACGACATGGAGGTAGTGTCCCATGGCTTCGTCACCAACATCTCTAAGACCGATGCGGAAAATGAAGAGAGGCTCCACGCCTTGATCGATGACACGGAGGCTCCTGGGGAGAGGCTGGCCAAGCTATTTGAGCCTGAGGTGCTTCCTCCTGAGACTAGCTCGGGCATAGGCGAGGGTGGTGAGGGTCGTGCTGAAGACTAAGGCCTGCGAGCCTGCTTTGGGTGCCTGGGGCCCCTTGTATAGTATTCTTATTAACTTGTTTTTTAAGTGATACGGTATCTTTAAATATCTGTTAAGTGTTTATCTGTCTTTCCGCTTGAGGTTCTTTTACTTCCTTTTTGCGCCTACGTTTGTATTCCTTGTTCGATCTTTTGTCAAAAACGGCCTCGATCACCCTAAGGGTGAGGAAGTGAGTCGAGTTTCTGTAGCCCGGGGGCGTAGGAGTTCCTAGGCTCATCATCCCTCGGCCCTTAAGGGGCTGGAGGCGCCTCAACTACTCGATCGTGGAAGGTTTACTAAGTAAGGAAGAGAGAATTTTTTTTGGCTTTTTCGACACTTGGGGGGGGTTACCCCCCTGGTAGCCCCCGAGGGGGTGCTAACTATGATGGGTCATAGTCGGCGCCCCCTTGTGACGTCGAGATTTTAACTTGTATAGCGTTGGTACAAAAGGAATGCTCGAGGGAAAGACTTTATTTATTCATGCATTCATTTACAAAGTCTTAGTACAGAATGGGCACTGGAACATAAAGCTTCGAAATTCTAAGGGTAGAATCGACGTAGTTGTTCGATGTTCCATGCGTTGGTGAAGATTGCCCCCTTCTCGTCTGCTAACTTGTACGTTCCTGGCTTCAAGACTTCAGCCACCACGTACGGGCCTTCCCAAGGCGGAGTCAGCTTGTGGCGTCCTTGATTGCTTTGCCGTCGCCGCAGGACAAGGTCGCCCACGTTTAAGTCCCTCTTGCATACGTGTTTGTCGTGGTAGCGTCGAAGTTTCTGCTGGTATCTGGCAGAGTTGAGGAGGGCCATGTCTCGAGCCTCCTCGAGCTGATCGACCGCATTCTCTTGAGTCTCCTTATTTGATTGCTCGTTGTACGCTTTGAGTCGAGGGGACCCGTATTCGAGGTCTATGGGGAGGACGGCCTCAGAGTCGTAGACCATGAAGAATGGGGTGTACTTTGTGGCCTTGCTTGGTGTTGTCCTTAGGCTCCATAGGGCCGAGGAAAGTTCCTCGACCCTTTTCTTGCCGAATTTCTTCAAGCGATTGTAGATCCTTGGCTTGAGTCCTTGCAAAATCATGCCGTTAGCACGCTCGACCTGGCCGTTAGTTCGAGGGTGGGCTACTGCAGACCAGTTCACACGGATGTGATGCTGATCGCAGAAGTCCAAGAACTTTTTGCCGGTGAACTACGTGCCGTTGTCGGTGATGATGACGTTGGGGATCCCAAACCGGTGGATGATGTCGGTGAAGAAAAGGACGGCCTGCTCGGAGCGGATGTTGGTGATGGGTCGAGCCTCGATCCATTTGAAGAATTTATCGATGGCCACCAGCAAGTGGGTGTATCCTCCTTTTGCCTTTTGTAGGGGCCCTACTAAGTCGAGCCCCCACACCGCAAATGGCCAGGTGATGGGGATCATCTGAAGAGCGTGAGCGGGCAGATGCGTCTGTTTGGCATAGAACTGGCACCCATGACATGAGCGTACGAGCTCGATGGCATCTGCTACGACCGTTGGCCAGTAGAAGCCTTGTCGGAAGGCGTTCCCTACTAGGGTCCGTGGAGCAGCGTGGTGGCCGCAAGCCCCCGAGTGTAGGTCCTCGAGGAGTTTCCGTCCCTCTTCCACGGTGATGCAACGCTGCAAGACCCCCATCGGGCTTCGTCGATATAGCTCATTGCCTTCGCCATAAATCACATATGACTTGGCCCGTCTAGCGATACGGCGGGCCTCAGATCGATCTTCTGGCAGCTCGCAGCGGATTAGGCAGTCGAGGAACGGTGTGCACCAGTCGAACGGTCGACCAGGTCGCTGTTCTACCTCCATCACCTCTGCTGCCATCAGTAGTGCGTCGACGGTGTCGGTTGGCTGGGCGGGAGCGGCATCGACGCCAGCCCCCGAGCCCAAGTCGACGGATGGCTCGTGACGAGTTGGGAGTCACCTCGGACGTCGAGGCGTCAGACTCCTAGCTCGATGGCGATCTTGAGACTGTTGACGAGGGCGTCGTATTCTGCGACATTATTGGATGCGGTAAAGTGAATCCTGATGACGTACCTCATATGGACGCCCAAGGGCGAGATGAACAACAGGCCGGCCCCGGCCCCCGTCTTCATGAGTGACCCGTCGAAATACATCGTCCACAGCTCCGACTGGACCTGAGTCGGGGGAAGCTGGGAGTCTGTCCATTCCACGACGAAGTCCACCAGAGCTTGTGATTTGATGGCCTTGCGAGGCGCATAAGTGAGAGTCTCACACATGAGCTCGACCGACCATTTAGCTATTCTTCCCGTGGCCTCCTTACTCTGGATTATCTCACCCAGGGGGAAAGATGAGACCACCGTGATAGGGTGGCCAAGGAAGTAGTGCTGCAGCTTACGCCGGGCGAGGATTACGGCATAGATCAGCTTCTGGATTTGGGAGTAACGTGCCTTAGTCTCCGAGAGTACTTCACTGACAAAATAGACTGGCCTCTAGACTGGCAACGCATGGCCCTCCTCCTGCCTTTCGACTACCACCGCTGCACTGACAACCTGGGTCGTCGAGGCGACGTAAAGGAGAAGTGGTTCCGCAGGTTGAGGTGGGACTAGGACTGGTGCTGAGGTTAGTGTTTTCTTCAGATTTTCGAGGGCCTCCTCGGCCTCGGGGGTCCAAGAAAAACGCTCGACTTTCTTCAGAAGTCGATACAGCGGCAACGCCCTTTCTCCTAATCTCGAGATGAAACGGCTCAACGCCGCTAGGCATCCCGTGACTCTCTGTACCCCCTTGATGTCTCGGATCGGCCCCATTCTTGTGATGGCTGAGACTTTCTCGGGGTTGGCCTCGATGCCACGCTGGGAAACAATGTAGCCCAAGAGCATGCCTCGAGGCACACCGAAAACGCATTTCTCGGGATTGAGCTTGATCTGGTTGGCGCGTAAGCAGCTAAAAGCGATCTCGAGGTCCTGGATCAGGTCTCCTTGCCGCTTTGATTTGACGACTATGTCGTCGACGTAGGCCTCGACCGTCGACCCTATATGCTTGCCAAATACGTGGAGCATGCATTGTTGGTACGTGGCTCCCGCATTTCGAAGCCCAAACGGCATGGTTACATAGCAATACATCCCGAAAGGTGTGATGAAAGAGGTCGCGAGCTGGTCGGACTCTTTCATTTTTATTTGATGGTAACCAGAATATGCATCAAGAAAAGAAAGGGTTTCACATCCCGCAGTAGAATCAACAATTTGATCAATACATGGTAAAGGAAAAGGAACTTTTGGACATGCTTTATTTAAACTCGTGTAATCGACACACATCCTCATTTTCCCATTCTTCTTCTTAACTAGTACAGGGTTTGCTAATCAGTTGGGATGGTGAACCTCCTTGATGAATCCGGCCGTCAAAAGCTTGTGAACCTCCTCGCCAATGATCTTGCGCTTCTCCTCGTCGAATCGGCGCAACCGTTGCTTCACTGGCTTGGAACAGGCTCGAATCTCCAAGGAGTGCTCGGCGACTTCCCTCGGTATGCCCGGCATGTCCGAGGGACTCCATGCAAACATGTCGGCATTCGCACGGAGAAAGTCGACGAGCACAGCTTCCTATTTGGGGTCGAGGTCGGCGCTGATCGTCAGCACCTTGCCGTCGGAGTTGTTGGGGTCGAGCTGGATCTTCTTGGTTCCCTCTGCTGGCTCGAAGTTGCCCGCATGGCGCTTGGGCTCTGGAGCCTCAGTGGCCAGGGCCTCGAGTTTTGCGATGAGCTCGGTGGAGTTCTCGACTGCCTCCCCATACTCGACGCACTCGACGTCGCACTCGTAAGCGTGCTCGAAGGAGGAGCTGACAGTGATGACGCCTTTGGGACCGGGCATCTTCAGCTTCAAGTAGGTGTAGTTGGGTATGGCCATGAACTTGGCGTAGCCCGGGCGCCCGATGATGGTGTGGTACGTGCCCCGGAACCCGACCACCTCAAAGGTGAGGGTCTCCTTCCTGAAGTTGGCCGCCGTGCCGAAGCAGACCGGTAGGTCGATTCGACCCACCGGCAGCGCCTTTTTCCCTGGCACGACGCCATGGAAACCGCCGGCACTTGGCTGGAGCCGTCCCCTATCGATGCCGAGGAGGTCGAGGGTCTCGAGGTAGATGATGTTGAGGCTGCTGCCTCCGTCCATTAGCACCTTTGAGAGCCAGGTGTTGACGATGATGGGGTCGACGACGAGCGGGTAAACACCTGGGGCGACTACCTTGTCGGGGTGGTCCTCTTGATCGAAGGTGATGGGAGTGCTCGACCAGCTAAGGTACTGGGGCACCGCCATTCTTGCCGCGAAGACCTCACACCGCTCCCTTTTGCGCTGCCTCGTGGTCAACTGCGTCGAGGGCCCACCATAGATCATGTAGCAGTCGTGGACGGCGGGGAAGACGTCGCCATCTTTGTTGTCCTCCATGTTGCCGCCCTTCTCTTTTTTGGAGTCGTCACGCGTGTCCTTTTTGAACCCTAGTCCGTCGAAGTGCTTTCTCAGCATACGACAGTCCTTGAGCTTGTGGTTGGCGCCTCCATTATGGTAAGGGTATGGCTCCTCTAGCATCTTATCGAAGATACCTCCATCTGGAGGGCCTCGAGGCTTCTTCCGCTCCATGGCGGCGACAAGGTTGTCGTCGAAATCTTCCCGTTGGAACTGCCGTGCTTTCTGCTTCTTCTTGTTCTTTTTGAACCCTCGACTGGGGGTCCCATCTTCATCGACGGGCTGTTTGCCTTTCCTTCCTTCACAACTGAAGAAAGCGCCGACTGCCTCCTCCCCTGCTGCGTAGTTTGCCACTACGTCCATTAGCTCATCGACGGTCTGAGGGCGATTTCGGCCCAATTCTCGTACCAGGTCTCAACTGGTGGTACCAGAGACAAAGGCCAGGATGACGTCATGGTCAGGGATATGTGGCAGCTCAGTGCGCTGCTTCGAGAAGCGTTGAGCATACTCTCGAAGAGTTTCTCCTGACTTCTGCTTGCATTTGCTGAGGTCCCACGAGTTCCCAGGCCGTATGTAGGTCCCTTTGAAGTTACCCTCGAAGACTTTAACCAAATTGACCCAGTCGTGGATCTGATTTGCTGGAAGTTCCTCGAGCCATCGACGGGCGGTGTCGGAGAGGAAGAGTGGTAGCTGTCTGACGATGGCTCGATCATCCCCTCGAGCGCCTCTTAGCTGACAGGCCAGCCTAAAATCGGCCAGCCACAACTCTGGTTTGGTCTCACCATTTTATTTCGCGATGCTGGTCGGGGGTCGGAATGGACTGGGCAGGGGCGTGCTGCGGATTGCCCTGCTGAATACCCGTGGGCCTGGTGGCTCGGGGGCCATCCGGTCCTCGTCGCTGTCATACCTTCCACCGCGATGCGCGCTATAACCGCGCTCTTCCGCATCCCCGTACCGACGGCGTCGATTCTCTTCGATGTCATGCCGGACGTCGTGTCGACGCTGATTGTCGACAGGGAGGACGAGAGTGGTCTTCCTTCCTCGAGGGGGTGGCTGTTGGTGGACTGACACCTCCTTTTCATTTTGGGGCGGCTCATCACGCTTTTCAGTGGCTGCTCCTCGTCGTCGAGAAGCCGAGCTTTCGGCTTGTTGAACCGCCGCTACCTGGAGCAGAGTCTGCACCTCGTCTCGAATGCGTCGAGCTTGGGAGTTCGATGGCTCTGGCATGTTGCATAGCAGCATTGTTGCTGCCACTACGTTCTGGCCTGCTCGAGGGAAGCGGCTGACGGGTTGCTCTGGCTCCGCGTCTCCGACGATTTGCCGGTGTACCTCTCGAGCTCGCCTACGGACACTTCCGCCGGGCGGGTAAGGCAAGTCTTGTTCGAGGATTTGCTCGAGCAGGACGAGGCGCTCCAGGTCTTCGTCGAGCTTTGTCTTGAGCTCTCGTAACTGCGCAGGCTGCGCGGCCCTGTCTTCCTATGGAAGTGGGTCGACCTGTCCGCCGTCCCCAGGCATCCTGGGGTCTTCCCTTATTGCAGGGGCTCGACCGCCCGCAGCTGCGTCCTGTGTCTCGTCGGTAGTTTCTACTGCCCCGTCGATGTGATAGCATTCCCTAGTAGGGTCGTAGCTATCGGTCTCGGAGTCGGAGTCCGGCTTGGCGGCGTAGAAACATCCACGTCCCTCCTCCAATAGCCGTTGCCTGAGCGAGGTGATCGTGTATCGCCCAGGGCCTAGGCGACGGAGGCCTCGCACCTGGGAGAGATCTGGCAGCTTGGACCTCGACTGTTGTGCTTCAGAGTTACGCGGGAGAACCATTGGTCTCTCTACGTATGACTAGGCATTTGGGCATATCGCTCTGGCGAGCGATGCTGTGGCGTTGTCCAATCCAAATGGCAGTGCCCTTCTTGGACTGATCAACCCGTGTGGAAGTAACCTGGCGGCAGGTGTGTCACCTCTTGTCGTCGTGTGACGCTGAACCGGCATATCCACGGTTCCGGCACGCGGGGCTGCCGACTCTCGTGTCACCTCCTGCCTAGCACGAACTGCTGGTCGTGACGAGGCAGAGGGGCGACGATGATGCTGTCCACGCCTCTTCTTGGGCGGGGAGGCATGGTGGCGAGGGCGTCTCGGGCCCCTCAACCGTGCTGGCGCAATGCGGGCTCCTCCTGGTCCTTTGATCGAGAGTAAGATCATGTCATAGCCGGAGCCAGTCGACATGAACTCAAGACTCCCAAACCAAATCACCGTGGAGCGCGGAATCGGCGAAGCGAGAGTGGCCATCTAGAAAGGAGTGGGAAATTGATGAAAAACACACAGGACCCCTACCTGGCGCACCAACTGTCGGTGTTTTCCCTACGGGGGGTCACACCAACGAGTGAATTTATATGCGTGCTCCCTTTCCCAGATGGTGATGCAAGAAGACATAGAGATTTATCCTGGTTCGGGCAAGAGAAGGCCCTACATCCAGCGGGGGAGGGAAGCTTGTATTGTCTTGCACCTAAGTGCTTGTACAGGGGCGAATACAAGCATGGTATGAAGTATGGGAGTTCTACTGCGTATGTATGGGAGCGGTGTTGCGTGATCTCTATCTATTCCCGGGTCCTTCCTTTTGTAGCACCAAGGAGAGACCCAGGGTACATGTATAGGTGTTAGAGTAGGGGTCGATAGGAGCATGGCGCGCTGACCTACTCGAGGCCTCCGTACCGGTATGGCCTCGAGCCGTCCCGTCTTGGTAGCCTGATGATGATTACGCGTGCCCCTGTATCCTGCTCTGCGCGCCGTCTGGGGCTGGTTCACCGGTCGCACGCCTGTACGATATGGCGGCAGATCCGGCGGAGTGGTTGCGGCGTTGTCAGTCGACGCCCAACCCGTCCTCGAGAAGGAACCGTGTCTGGTCGAGGGTCAGATGCCGTGCAATGCCCTGATATCCAGAGCGCTGACCTTGGTTGTCTCGAGGGGGTCCTGATTAGACGTTCCATCCCTGTTTCCTACGCCCTGACACGCCCTGGGTCGTTTGGTGGGGAAGGCTGCAAAAAGAACGACGGGACGGGTGCCCGTTCCCTATCACGCTTCTCGTGACCAGTGTGTTAGGTGGGGAAGCGTCAGGTGCATTAAATGCCCTGGCTCTCGTGCGCGCGTCAGGCGGCGGGCGGCGTCCTTGCGCTCGACGCCTCCTGGTTCGCGCGAGCCCGTTTCCGTATTCGACGGTAGCTAGCGCTCGACCCCTGATCGATTCGCTCGACGCCATCTCCGTCTTCGAGACCGCGGTTGTCGACGACCGCGCATGTGTATGACAGAGCGTTGAGTTGAAGGCCTCGACCTGTGTACGGGTAATCTCGTCATGTGCATCGGTGAGGGTACCCCTTACTGATACCCTCGACACCTACCCAAAGATGTATTGCCATGGGAACGAAAAGGTGTGAAGTGGAAAACTGTTACGGCGGCGGATACTAATAAATAGTCATTTGTATGTGTGTGAGACTTTATTTATGTATCCATGTGAGACTACATTTATGTATGCGTGTGAGACTACATTTATGTATGTGTGTGAGACTACATTTATGTATCCATGTGAGACTACATTTATGTATGTGTGAGACTACATTTATGTATGTGTGTGAGACTACATTTCTTAACGCTTTGTCAAATGCAAAAATATCCTATATATCAAATGTAGATCTTGATGAGTGGAACAAAATTGCTATTCATGACTTTCGGAGTTGGGGTCGTCTAGGGTCTCGAAAACATGCGTGTAGCAGTGAAAATTTGAAATTTCAAAATTTTAGTGGTCTAAACCATCTCAGATGAAAAGTTGACCATTACAACAAATGTGTATCTTGATAAGGGAAACAAACTTTGTATTCATGACTTTTGCATCTGAGACCATCTTGGGTCCGGTCAAAGTGTATTTTCTAAAAAATACAATGTTTGACTTGGTCAAACTGGGACAAACTAGGCAATAAAAGACCTAAAATGAAAAAAAATTGAATACAACATAGTTAGATCTCATCAAGGTCTACCTTTGATACACAATACATTTTTGCATTTGGAAAAGTTACAGAAAACTCAGTTCACATGTTTTGAAAACCCAAGGCGTGGCTTGGTCAAATCTGGTCAAACGAGTGAGTAAATGACCTCAAATGAAAAACTTTTGAATACAAGGTAGACAGAGCTCATCAAGATACACATTCCATACATAGGACATTTTTGCATTTGAGAAAGTGTTTGTAAACTCTAATCACAAAGTCTTGAATCACACATACACTTTATGAAACTACATAAGACCTGGAAGGAAGGATTTGTGTCAAGAGACCGAGGAGGCTGTGTCAAGGATAATGAAATATTCTGAAGACATCGAGAAGGGCTCATTCACTCCTTCTAGAGAGAAGGACGAGCTTAGCCTTGGCTTGGGAAACCCCGAGCACCCAGGCCGTGTCAGGGGTTAGGGAAACATAAGACCTGGAAGGAAGGATTTCGAGAGGATGTGGAGATGTACAAGAAACATGGTAGAAACTGGGAGGAGAGTCTTGCCACCCTAGTGAAGACCCTAGTTGCCAAGGAACTACAGGAGCAAGGACTGTCTACTGAGCGACGGTCACAAATGGAGCCGCCTAGGGATTTGGTTCTAGTTGGTAGCCCTCCAAATGTTCAAAGCAGCCAAGGTTCCAATGCAGCCTCCGCCTCAGTCGATCACATACAGGTGCCAACTCGTTGCATCCTGTTGAGTCCCATCGGTAGGGGACAGGAGATGGCTGAGGTGGCAACGGGTCTGGCACATCCTCCAATTCCAGGCGACATCTGGCACCATAAACCGGTCCCGGCCGACTATAGTAAGGTTGAGGTGCATACCATGAATCCCGAGTACGCGAAGCATAAGATTGAACACCCAACTAGCGAGGGGATTCGTGAGCTTGGACTACTCATGAAACAGTTCATCCTCTGGTACAAAAAGGATATTGTGTTGAATGTTTCCTCGCCAACTCCAAGTGATGTACACCTGGAGAGAGTCCACCTTGAGGATGGAGAGGTGTATTCACCGTCTCATGAGGACCACTTGATGCATGAGAGGGTACCAGCTTCTCCAACCACTGGCGAGCAAGGGGTCGAGCTAGGGCATGATGAGACGCTACATGAGCCTTCTGTAGCTCGTGCGGAGCCAGAGCATGAGACGCCACATGTGCCTCAGAGCCCGCAACCTTCTACAGCTCGTGCCGAGCCAAAGCGTGACGAGACACCACATGTGCCTCATAGCCCAAAACCTTCTACAGCTCGTGTCGAGTCAGAGCATGACGAGACACCACATGTGCCTCCTAAGCCACAACCTTCTCCAGCTCGCCCCGAGCAAGGCCATGATGAGATGGCACAGACTTTTCAACAAGCACCGCCGACACATGAAGAACTACTCCCTCTAGTATGTGAAGCTCGTGAAAAGATCCCCATCATGATAAGGTCGATAGGGTCAAAATCTTTTGTGGATATGAACGTCTCGGGTATGTACAAGTGGTATGCTCATGACCAGTTCAAGCCTGAGAACCAAGGCCCGAACAAATTTGCCAACAGGATGCCCACTGACACCTCAGACTACACAACGATAACAAAGTATCCAGATGTTGAAACCATCAAGTGGTCAAAGGATTGCCCGAAAGAATATGTAAAAGGCAAATGTTTCCTACCAAACCGGATCTTGTGTAAGATGCCATATGGAATGAGAAGGTTCCATGATTGGTACTACTTGCATGTTTCACGTACAGAACTAAATGTGTTGGAAGCAGTAATACCTGCTCGCACATTTGGAGGCCCTGCTTCGGGTATTGCCTTTGACTTCAGCGACATCCAATCATGCTTTCACCTTAGTTCAATGTCGATGAATCTGATTCGCACTTGGTGCCTGTAAGTCCTCTTCCTCTTGATATGATCTGAAAGTAACCTAGTTGGATTTTGCTAAAACTAACTTACGTCATGATTTTTAGAATGCAAGCAAACTTTATGAAATCTACACGCTCAACGAAAGTAGGGTATGTAGACCCTATGCCTATAGCACAAATAAATTTTAATTACCCATCGAGATGGGAATTGGATGCGCCACAGCTAGCTGCTGGAGGGACGTTGGCGGAGAAAGAAAAGATCCGTGCGGCCAAAATAAGAGAAGAGTCTCTTAAGGTTGCGGCGTGGATTGCCGTATGTTTAAAGAATCTCCAACACTTCGAAACAATATGGATTCCATACCACTTCAAGTAAGTTCGATTAATTGTATACTTAACGATTATTCGGTTTATCTTATTTTGATGCAAAGGTACTTATGTGTTTATTTAAAATTATTGTAGCAATCACTGGATAGTCATAGGTGTCGATGTCGGGATGAACATGGCATGGATTTGTGATTCTGCAGATTTTGACCCTCACACATATAAAGACTTCATGTCAATTCTCATTACGTAAGCAAATTTGTAATCCTAGTAACCTTATATGATTCACTTTAATATCGACTTTTGCATACTATAAGTCACATCGATTCTCATTCAAACAGGGCATTCAGGGCCTATGTCAAGAATCACAAAGGAAGGCATGATCCAGGTCTGGGGAGCCACTTGCGTTTCAAATCTCTATGTTCGGTAAGTGCGACTTAGTTTGGCATAAAATTACTAATTTTTTCAGTACTTATACTTGACACATCTCCATTTGCAAATTGAAACAAAGTTTCCCAAGCAAAGGCCAGGGAGTCTGCATTGTGGATACTATGTATGTGCTTTCATCAGTAACACAAAAGGCTACAGGAGACACCCTGAGTTGGTAAGTTTGAATCTCTTAGTGGGTTGTAGTATGAAAACATAGTATTTCTCACTTAGCTTTGCAATCTCTTCTTTATACTAGACCTAAACTTGTCTTTTACGATCTTATAGTGGAAAGAAGAAAAAGGACTAAAAAGGGATGTCTACAGGGATGATGACCTCTTAGAGATTGTCGGTGACCTTTGCAACTTTATAATGGACCATGTTGTTTATTACAAAGGTGATTACCATAACCCACAGTCCGACTTAGGTAGCAATCCTCTTTACCAGCACCTCCGTCAGTGGGATAGGCTATGTTTAGGTCGTTGATTACATGTGAACTTGTTGGAATGGACTGTGATCGATTTGTATTAGTACTTGAAAAATTTCGGACTCTTTTGGATGGATTTGTAATGGACTTGGAAACATTTTGAACTTGAAATGTGTTGCGGTGTATAGGTATGGATATTTATATTGTGAATCTGTGATGCTGAGAATCTGATTATATATGTATATATGTATGTGGTGTTGTGCTGTGCTGTCAACTCGATTATTGTAATTTTTATTTTTTTCTGAAAAATAACTGTAGGGGCGGTTCTAGATTGAGCCGCCCTTGCAAATACAGACAATAGAGGCGGCTGAGACACAAGCCGCACTTACTAATGCTCACTATAAGGGCGGCTGGAAACACTAGCCGCTCTTACAGTGGTCACTAGTAAGGGCGGTTGTTGTTTCCAACCGCCCTTACAGTGGGCCACTGTAAGGGCGGCTGGTGTTGAACCGCCCTTACAGTGATTTCCACTGTAAGAGCGTTTGCATAAGGGCGGCTGGGCCAGCCGCCCTTATAGAGCTTATTTAGCCGCCCTTACTATACGTGAGTGTAGTAGTGTTAGTAGAGCTCAGCTCTGAAGGAATAAGCAAATCAAATATGACATTCATACCATCTGAGCCTAGTTGTGGCTGTCCACAGCATGGCTCATGAGCCTCGCAGTGCCGGCCCTAAGGGTAGGGCACGGCGTGTGACGCCCGAGGGCCCAGGCGGGAGAGAGGCCCAAACCTATATATACAAACCCCCAGCTCTATAGTTTATTAGGCATCAGTAAACTAATAAGCGAGATATGGAACTGATTAACGATTAACCGGCCCAAGAAGACAATGTCAGCCTTTCTTTCCTAGTTTTCCTTTCCCACGGTCCTCGGGAAGAGAAGGAGGTGAGGAGCCGTGCCACACTCTAATCGCGACTACTGAGTTTGTGACGCGATGACGCACACACGCGGAACCAGCGAGCCATATGCCGCCATGGAGAGTTGGACGCCGTAGAATGGCATGCCATGGCGACGATGATGCAGGGCTCCACGACGTCCATATATTGGTTCTTAATTACCTTCTTACAAATGCAACCGCCGATAAGTTATTTTAGTTTATGTGCAAGCCCTAGGTTTTTTTTTCTTTGTTCATTTTAGTCCAAATTAAATATTTATTTAGTATTGCTTTTTTAATCTACATTGTTCCTTGATAATTATCAGATATGTTAAATAAAAAAATACTCCTTCTATACCTATAAAGAAACTCGTTTAAGACCGCGACACGGTCTCCAAATTAAAGATTAACTTTGACTCTTATTTTTATAAAAACTTTTATCAAAAAGTGGTATATGTATATTTTATAAAAATATTTTTCAAGATAAATCTATTCATATGGTTTTTATATTTTTAAACTCAACAACTTAAAAGTTATTCATAAGTTATTCATGATTTATATTATTTTGACCCAAACATTGTCCAAAACTATTTTCTTTATAGGTATAAAAAGAGTATATTGTTGACTTTGCTTTCGTTTGCAAGTAAAATTAACGTCTACATATTCTAAGATTTTATATGTGTATGGTCTAGAGACCGTCGCTATAAGTTCACCGGAGGGCCTTCAAAATCCTATGCTGGCACCGGAGCCTGGCCTCCCCACAGGTCAGAAATCAAACGCGCCCCACTGATGGAAGGGAGAATTAAGCAGCGGCTAGCTGCGGATCATCATCATCATATATGATATATGTATCATCAACAGTGGTATCGTGTACGTGGTCTAGCTGCTGTGCGCGAGTGATGCTAGAGCTAGCCGATGCGTACGACGTTGCAGCAGCCAGCAGCCAGTAGCTAGCTAGCAGCTGCAGTGCATGATGTGATCGCCGAGCCACCCCCATCCGGTCCTTGATCCGGCCATCAAAGTGCATGGCAGACGAGGGTGGTGATGGGCATGCAGCCGGGCACGCAGGCCATGTCATCCAGCACCAGCGCTAGCTAGGCCGAGAGGAGGAGAGGCGTAGTGGTGGTTGATTGCAGCTAGCAGTGGATCGATGGGAGGAGAAAGCGAGCGGATGCGTAGCACCGAAGTGGGCGTCTGGTTCGGGGAAGGCTTGTGGCGCGGGATCAGGTGCTGCCCTCCCAAACTCGGCAACTCGACATCGACCATACTGTGCCTGCCTGCTGGCCTGGCCGCCCATACTGTTGTACCACCCTCTGGCCTCTCTCTCTCTCTCTCTAGAGCTTATCATCACAGAACCAAAAAAAAAAATCTTTTGATATCTTTCATTCCTCTCTCTCAGTCTATATCCTCCACCCTGATCCATCAAGTGACAGTAATGTGACCTTCCACTACTCCAAATGCTAACGGAATAGTAGGTGCCGTGTGGCTAATAAGCAT
The DNA here is from genome assembly GCF_000003195.3 of Sorghum bicolor. Classification (NCBI taxonomy): domain Eukaryota; kingdom Viridiplantae; phylum Streptophyta; class Magnoliopsida; order Poales; family Poaceae; genus Sorghum; species Sorghum bicolor. The sequence continues at coordinate 10,077,041 of NC_012877.2, forward strand.
GTACATACTGCTATGCATTGCTTATATAGGCCTTGTTTAGTTTGCAAAAATTTTCAAGATTCCCATCACATCGAATCTTTGGTCGTATGCATGGAGCATTAAATATAGACGAAAATAAAAATAAGAACTGCTCCGGTACTTCCTTTTCTAAAAATGACACGAATCTCAAAGCAGCCAATTAAAAAATTAATTATTTCTATTTGATTTATTTATTGGGTCACGATTGGTCTTAGCCTATTCTGAGCCTAGCATATCCGCTGCTCAATTAATTCGTCACGAGCAGCAGCGGCTAGCAGATGGTCTCTACTCCTCCCCGTCCTCCCCCGGCCCGATCCCATGTATCATCGTGCTGCAGCAAGGAGCTCCGCGCTCTTGATGGGGCTCTCACTGCACACTCATCGATCTCGACGCCGGCTACCTCCAGCGCCAGTGCCATGATGTGCGGCGGGAACGCCACGGCCATGGTACGTGAGTGAGTTCTTGTGATGGATTGCGGGTGGCGCGCTCTAGAACCCCGGTTGGTGGCCTGGTGTCTTCTTTTTCAACGACGACGGCGAAATGGGGTCAGTAGAAGTCATGGAGGACTGGAGGAGTAGAGAGCATCCACCAGCTGCTGCTGCTCGCGACGCCGTCTTCAACGAATTAACGAAGCACAGGATGGGCTGGGCTAGGAACTGGGTTGGACAGGCTAAGCCCAACCGTGACCCAGGCAACAAGTCAATTAGGAAATAATTAATTTCTTTAATTGGATGCTTTGAGATTTGTGTTATTTTTGGAACAAGGAGTACCGGAGCAATTCCCAATAAAAATTAACTGTACTGTTTAATTACCTGTAATTTGTGAGATGAATCTTTTGAGCCTAGTTACTCCGTGATTGGACAATGTTTGTCTACCCAAAAACAAAAAATTTGCGAACTAAACAAGGCCTAAAGCGCAAGTACGGATTTTAGTGTTCAAACTAATATTTGTAGCTATATAAACACAACACTAGCTAGAATAATGCATTATCGTACCAAGCAATGCAATATTGTCCCTCCCTACTGTAAACATCATCATTCTTAACCAATCAAAATGAATCATGCATAAAAAATAATGCTCCCGATCAGGCAAGAGGAATTTATAAATTAGGACAGGGAGATGATGTTTGAAACAAAAAAATTAACAGAGGTATTATTTTAATTTACTCCTTTTGATCTCAAAATAATTCAATTTCTAGAGTTGTACTAAGTCAAATTATTTAAAGCTTTACCAAATTTTTAGAAAAGTGCAAGTCGGTCAAATCTGAGATAGTTTGACTTTGGATGATTTTAGAAATTGATTTTTTTTGGGATCAAGGGATGCATGCATCAAAAGAGTGTTATAGACACAAAGTCGAACTAGCTCCAAGCTACTTCTCTTTGTTCCAAATTATAGTAGACATAAAATTTGTCCTAAGTCAGACTTCTATATATAATAAATTTGATCAAGTTCTTAGAAAAAACATATTGACACGTTTAAGTTCGATAAAATAGAATATCAAAACATATTTCATAGTGGTTTATTTACTAAAACTAGTTTGATATTGTAGATGATGTTGTATATTTTAATATAAACTTAGTCAAAGTTGGAGGAGTTTGACTTAGTACACAACCAAATTAAAGTAAACTATAATTTCCAACAGGTAGAGGGGGTAACTTAATTTCAACAACCATGAATGCTTGAAGCATAATGAGCATGGGTGGAAATGTTCTCCTCAATGTCTCGTCCTGGCCACCAGCATTAGCACAAGAGCAGCAAGCAGGGGCAGTCAAATCTGTGCATCAGAAGTGGAGTGTAGGATAGAGAAGCAACAGGAAGGTATAGATGTTGCATGCAAGAACTGCATCTGATATGAGAGTAATGAGTAGCAAGAGGATTTGCATTGCATATGCTTGCATGTGTGACATCTATACCTTCCTGTTGCTTCTCTGTCCTACACTCTCCATGTTTTATTTTGCAGCTCATCCTCATAAAGATGAGAGGGGCTGCTTGCTTCTCTGCTGATGTACCAGTGCTCTTCATGCATGCATGTGAAATAGCAGGCAATTGGGACTTGGAAGACTACACCATACATACATGCCAATACATCATACATATCATGGATACATGTAACAGAATAAAACTCATCATCATGGCTTCTCATATGTGCAATTGTGCATACCTTACATACACACACATGCCATACATGCACACACATGCCAAAGGATACAAACAAAAAGTACTAGTAGTGTAGTACATATGCTACAGGGTTGTATAGTTTTCAGTGTACGTATATATGTTTCAGATGCATCAGCACCTTTTTATTTATACCACCAATAAGGAAACTACAAATCTGCCTGTTAAACTCAGCAAGTTCTTCCCACGATCATATATTTAAATTTGACCATATATATACGGCTGATTATATATATCATACCACTAGTTAGTTAGCTAGCTAGTTATAATTGTTGCCTCTATCTATGCTGATGAGAAGATGCATGTTTATATATGTAATAACAGCGCGTACATGTGATAACAACGGGAATAACAAGCATCCATCCATCTAAACTTGCTTCTTGTACATTTTGGCACTAACACTACTGGAATCACCATGCATCACATCCATAACCAAAACGCAAATAAACTGCAGATTTTTGGCAAGAAAATGATACAGCAAATTAAGCCGGATTTTGCTGCACTAAATTTATACATACAGCGACCGGAACGGAACCGGCCGGGTTTCTTATTCAGTTTATATATATATATATATATATATATATATATATATGTAAACTGCAGTTGCACTGCACACATTACCAGTTCTTGGAGACACAAAACACACAGAGAGAGAAAAAGCAGAGGCCATAAACAAAAATGCTTTAAGAATATATGTAAAGATGTCTAAATGGCTATATATGGTTAAGCAAGATAGCAGGCGCTGGTCATCAGTGGTATTGGCCTTTTGCCCTTGCTGTGCTGTGCCATCTCTCTCTCTCTCTCTCTCTCTCTCTCTCTCTCTCTCTCTCTCTCTCTCTCTACGCTCATCTCCTCTTTTTCTCTCCTGCTGCAGCCTTGCTTCTGATCCCATCCCACTCTCCCACCCTTCCTTTCCGTTGCGCGCATTGCCTGGCCTGGCCGGCCTGCTATTAAGCCAACTTTACCCCCCTCACGCTGGCTGGAGAACGCAGAAGAGAGGAGGGATCGGAGGAACCAAACTAGGAGTAGAGTCCCCTTTCCTAGCTTGCTTGCAAGTCCAAGAAACTAGCAGAGAGAGGAACAAGGTAGAGTAGTATCGCTTTTCCCTTCTAGGTTATCTCTTTACATGCTAAAAAATTCCAGCCGTATTTCTTTCTGCATCAGTTCTGTCTGTGATACATCGATCTTGTGATCCGGTATGTAGTTTCAGCTAGCCAGCCGATCGATCTCGAGTCGTTTGTACTTTCTCCCTTTGAGGAAAGAACTCCCCCCTTTTCTGTGCTTCGAGTTCTTGGAAGGAAAACCATGCCGTCGGCTTCTCCTAGTTGGATGATGCTTCTTTGTTTATTTACACTTGATTTCCGTTTTTTCCTGCTTTCTATATGTATGTATAGTATCTTCTGGGGCTGTCTTTCCCTGCGTTACTAAGCTTTGCAAAGGTTTCAACTTTTTGCTTCTGTGATGAGATTTCTCCTCCCAGCAGCACGGCTTGACTAGATCTTTGATCTTTTATACATGGGGGAGGAAAAAAAAAGGCAATACGCTATATATGCAGTTGCAGCACACACATATATCCAGCTCCCGGCTGCTTCTTGCTTTTGTGATGATAATTCAACTTGCCCTGATTATATTCTTGCCTACCTAGAATTGTCTAAAGTTTGTTTGCTAGATTTTGTTGCTTCTTTTCGCATCTGATCCTTTATCTTCTTCTGAGCGATCCACGAGTTCTTCCAGTTGAAAGAACTGGGTGAAGATGAGCTTTCTCTTCAAGGAAAGGAAAAAGAAGCAGCTCCTTGTTATTGTCCATCTCATTACTCATTTGTCCTTGTTTCGTGTTTTTTTAGCTTCTTTTCCCCATCTATGTTTCGCGCCGATCCGAAAGAACCAACTCGTAGATCTTGTGTTCTTGTGGCTCTGGTTTCGTTTACATGATCGTCTTGCCCAGCATCGATCTGTGTTCTTTTCCGGGCCGAGAGAAACTTTAACTGATCGAGCCTGCCAGGCATCGATCTGTCCAGTCGTGAGTTCGTCTGTCAAATCATGGAAAAATTTGTGCGTATATTCTCTTCTGTCATTTCTGTCGCCTCGGGCGGATTAATTCTTGAATCAATCCGTGTTCTCCTTTTTCCCTTTGCACCCCATGAAATTGTTTGCCAGTGTACTACTGTGGCTAGATCTATCAAGCTGCTCTAGTTCGTCGGTCCCTTGAATTCTCTTTGCTCTCATGAGAAAAAACTTGCTGGCTGCTGCTTTCAGCTGCGATCTCCAGCATGGGGCGGGGAAGGATTGAGATCAAGAGGATCGAGAACAACACGAGCCGGCAGGTCACCTTCTGCAAGCGCCGCAACGGGCTCCTCAAGAAGGCGTACGAGCTCTCCGTCCTGTGCGACGCCGAGGTGGCCCTCATCGTCTTCTCCAGCCGCGGCCGCCTCTACGAGTACGCCAACAACAGGTGCGTGAGATGCACTGCGAATCTTGCGTCTCGGCAGCCCTGTGAATCAATGCTTGATTCCTTTTTAGGATGTCATTGCATCATTGCATGCTCAAGTTATCGACTTGCTGTTGCCTTGTGGTGACTTTAGATGAGTAATCAGCAGAAAAAACAAATCTGATTCATTGGTACTGCAGTGGCACTAATTTGGGAGGATTTAGTTCTTGGTAGTTCATGGATATAAGATATACAAATTAGGTTCTCTTTTTTTTGGTTCATTCATACATGTGTCAAGTTCGTCTTATGTGACCAGTGATCGACTGGGAGGGCACATCGTTCATCATATATATAGTAATATACATACAGAACCATTTTATTAAAAATGCAAAGTCACCAAGAAAACTAGCACATGCTTATATAATCTTACTGGATTTTTCGTCTGTACGTTAGCTAATATAAAGTTGATTGTTATACTTGAGCCACTTCTTTTGAGTTCCCATCCATAGATCAAAATGCTATAATGGTTTATCTTGTTGTTAAGCCACCACTTTGTATCAAATTGGTGATTGTATTTTGTCCTGTTATATCTTGTTTGTGCAAGGACTTGATTGACTGCATATGCACGCATAAATTGGAACTGTGCAAACTGATGTTCCTTTCATGCATTGTTTACTATTCAAAATGCATGTTATTTAGATTTTAGTTTTAGAACTGAATTTTGAGTCAGATTTGTGTTTTTGGTCAGATTTGTTTTGTAAACTTTCTCTCCACCATTTGTTCCAGTGTTTTAATTAATAAGTTGACCTCATTCCTCTGCCTAGAGGATAAACCAGATATTTAATTTTCATAATTAAAAAAATGTTATTTGCATTTTCAGAGCTAAAGTATCCATGCTCTCTAGCTAGCTTAACATATCTCTCATTTATCACACATTATTAGGTTCAATCCAATTGATAAGAATGCATTTGCATAGTGCTAGACGAAAATTTTTTTGTCCACACGTCTTCTGCCCTATCAGATACCTTTACATGCTCCTCGGTCTCTCACACACACAGAACACAAAAAATAAGGAGATGTCATATCCCCAGCAGGTCCCCCTGTTATCCTTTGTCTGAGAGGACGTACGTTGCAACGTACACAGTACTGACCTGACCATAAACTAGCTGTCAAGAGTTTCCCTTTGCTCGCATCCTGCTAGTAGCAGAACGTATGGTACCCTCATCTGCAAACTTGCAATGGCTTACAAACTCGCCCTTCCTCCTATATTCGCGGTGCTTGCTCTCCCTTCTATGATGCAAAGTGTCAATCAACAACAAATGCACACGATGCTCCATTCCTCTCCTGTGCTTCATTCTGCCAAGCAAGCAAGTTTTTCAACAGCAGAAGCAATGATGATAGCACAGCTGCATGCATTTTTATTCTTTGCACAAATTTGCAACGGGACACTTGGTCACATGCATTGACTGGGTACACGTTTCATATACTCCATGTGTAAAGTTTCACTTCATAATTAGGCCTTGTTTAGTTCCCAAAAAATTTTGTAAAATTTTTCAGATTCCCCGTCACATCAAATCTTTAGACGCATGCATAGAGTATTAAATATAGATGAAAATAAAAACTAATTGCACAGTTTGGTCGAAATTGACGAGACGAATCTTTTGAGCCTAGTTAGTCCATGATTGGATAATTTTTGTCAAATACAAACGAAAGTGCTACAGTGTCGATTTTGCAAATTTTTTTAACTAAACAAGGCCTTAATGGCTTTCACCTGTTTCGTGTTACTGTTACTGCTGTGGTCTTTTGTCTTGTGAACATATATTATGCCTTGTTATTTATCAGTGTACAAGAGCACACAGATGGAGGCTGCATTGTCACTTCAGTATACTGACACCTTGCATCTTCATACATTTTGCTATTCCCACCGAAAACCAAAAAGTTTTCAAGATTCTTCGTCACATCGAATCTTGCGGCACATGCATGAAGTATTAAATATAAATAAAAACAAAAACTAATTACATAGTTTGCCTGTAAATCGCGAGACGAATCTTTTGATCTTAGTTAGTCCATGATTGAACAATGTTTGCCACAAACAAACGAAAGTGCTACAGTAGCGAAATCCAAAAACATTTCACATCTAAACAAGGCCTTTGTTTCATTGTTGATTGATCTGGTTTGGCTGCAGCGTGAAGGCTACGATTGAGAGGTACAAGAAGGTACACACCGTTGGGTCTTCCTCTGGGCCCCCACTCTTAGAGCACAATGCCCAGGTAAATAATACCAACTCATGACAGGCTGACAGCTATATATAAACCTTACTGTTCTTACAGTAAAATATGGTGGTGATTTTATGATTTACAGTTTTTTCTGATTCATACACGTACTGAGAGTTTGCATAAGATTCTTCTGAAAGTAACTTTGACATTAGTACTAGGCTGTATGTAGTGCATGAGAAGATTAAACATATGTGCAGCATGTCCTAAATCTATATACTAAATCTACATTTTTTATGATCATGCTGAGCTGAGCCCTACCGGCTTGTGTCAGAACAAGCAGTGAAATATGATAGAATGAAAATAAAATTTCTAAAAGTGAAATAGTCATACACCTGAAACAAAGTAGTTTTCAGACCCCTCTGGTTACTGAGTACTGACTGGAACTGAATATTCCATTTATTACTTAATTTGACCTTGGATACTGTACAAAATTATGAGATCCATCTGATCCTTTCCTCCAATTTGTTTTATCTGCTGAAGCAATTCTACCAGCAAGAATCCGCAAAACTGCGCAACCAGATTCAGATGCTGCAAAACACTAACAGGTACACGAGCCTTACTTGTGTAGTCTGCACAGTATTTACTTTCTAACCTAGGCCTTGTTTAGTTCCGTGTAGCACTTTCGTTTTTATTTGACAAACATTATTCAATCATGAAGTAACTAGACTTAAAAGATTTATCTCGTGATTTACAGGTAAACTGTGCAATTACTTTTTATTTTCGTCTATATTTAATGCTCCATGCATGTACCGCAAGATTTGATGTGATGGAGAATTTTGAAAAAAATTTGGTTTTCGGGGTAAACTAAACAAGGCCCTACTGATAAGAGGATTATTGTGATAAGTGACTGAAAGTACGTACTGCCTGTATTTTGATTCTGTTTCTCCCTTGTGAAGGCACTTGGTCGGTGATTCTGTGGGAAACCTGACACTCAAGGAGCTGAAGCAGCTGGAGAGCCGCCTTGAGAAAGGCATCTCTAAGGTCAGGGCCAGGAAGGTATGTAATGTATAACATTTGCCAAACCATCTTTTGCAAACTAATCATAACTTCATAAGCTAAGTGAGATTTAATTCTTCATATAGTACATAATCTGACCATCAATTCCTTCCCAAGTTGGTTTTGTTTCAATAATTCTTCAAGTTCTGATGTAATTGTGAGTTTTTTGAGGCAAATTTAATTGTGAGTTCGTATGTCAGACTCTGATTGCTGAATTATTCTTGTTTCAGAATGAGCTGCTGGCTGCGGAGATCAATTACATGGCCAAAAGGGTAACATATATATACATGTCACCTACAAAAACCTAGATGTCATTCATTTTAGCTAATCCTGTTTGGATTCATTCATTTTGCATCATATCTTGTCTGCAGGAGACTGAACTTCAGAATGACCACATGAACCTCAGGACCAAGGTATGCTTGTTGTCACTGTCAGAAACAAGAACCAACGCTTTTCTTTTTGTTGCATATATATAGCCTAGCGTTGAAAGTAAAGAAAAAACTAAGTAATTAATAGTCTTGAGAATTAAACATGCGTGTGTGGTAACTGAACATTTTGTCAATTGTCTTGTCAGATTGAGGAGGGAGAGCAACAGCTGCAGCAGGTGACCGTGGCCCGGTCTGTCGCAGCAGCAGCAGCAGCCACCAACGTGGAGCTGAACCCATTCTTGGAGATGGATACCAAATGCTTCTTCCCTGGCGGCCCCTTCGCGACGCTGGACATGAAGTGCTTCTTCCCTGGCGGCTATCAGATGCTGGAAGCGACGGCGGCACAGCACCGCCAGATGCTCACCACTGAGCTAAACCTCGGCTACCAACTGGCGCTGCCTAACTCTGACGCTGCCAACAATAACCCTCATCAGTTCTAAACCGCATGCACGAGAAGCTTTTCAAGCGAACTGTGTGACCCATGGAAGCTGGCTGTTGCCCTCTAGCTGTTCTTGGCTTCCATAACCTTATTGTGATGTGTATTGTTGTGTACTTGTGTGTGATTCTCCTTGCTACTCTACTGATGGAGAACTAAACCTAATCGATTAGACATAATGATCAAATGCTACAGCATCTATGAGGCTGCGATCAGGTTAAGTTAAAAACATATATACTGATTGCTTAAATGGGTTTACGACAATGCTAATTGTTGCTTCTATTGGCTCAACTTTCTTGGTTCCAGTTTTGGACATAGTTTGTTTGACATGGTATTGTATTATATTCTGCACACAATACTCCACAGTAAGAAGTAAGAATATTTCAAAAGTGGGAATGGTGTAGTGAACCGATAAGGAAATTATTATTCTTTTTGTGAAATTGGTTCTAGAAGTGCAGTTTGTGATATAGCTATACATATGCCAATAAAATTATAGATTTATGATGCGGGTTTTAGACGGAGTAGTTTTGGCTTTTTGGGATACTTTTTCATCTATTATGTAGATAGTTTGTGATTTTTTTTTTACATTTTGATATGTTGCATTAGTCTAATATGAGTAACTTTCATGATACCTCAAAATACATGTTCATACAAAATATTTAGATAATTGTTTCAAACATCTAGAGTTTTTGTTTGTACATGAGTAAATTCTATTGGGACATAAAACCTGTTCTAAATTTGCCAATTCAATAGTAGTGTGGCCTTTCAATTAAGATGGGAAAGAGGGTTTAAGACCACACACAAGAGTCCGGTCTATAGCTTCGACACACACCACAGCTGAAACCGAGCCAAAACATGCAAACAACCAGGGAGAGACGCGGGCTACATGGGTAATCTAAATGTTGTTCTACGCGCTGCTCAATGTCTTCCTTCACCCCCCACGTGTTGTGCCTAAGCCTAACTATGACTGGTATGGTTGTGTTCCTTCCAAATATTCGAAAAGATAGATCACAGTGCCATCAAATTTGTATTTGTTGGACTTTGTGAATTTGTTTAGCTACCTCCTGCCACCATACACCGATAGCTAAGTCCTATAGCCATAGGATCGGAGCTGTCTGAAGTTGTGACCCTGTCAAATATATTAGCATCTGGCTAAAAACTGATTCGGTCCGGTAAAAGGGCAGGGCAAGCACAAGTGGTGGCCAGGCTCAGCGATCCATTGCATAAAATGCAAGAAACTTGGTGTGGCCAAGGATCTTGTCTTGTATAAGTGTCCACATGAATACCTTACATTTGTTTTCTGCATGCACTTTCTGGATCAAGCTGAACTTGTGTCTGCCATAAGCACCTTTGAATTGGAACACAGTATGTGAGTGTGTTGAGTAAGGCCTTGTTTAGTTCCAAAATTTTTTGGAAAATGAGCATTATAGCATTTTTGTTTGTATGTGATAAATATTGTCCTATCATAGACTAACTAGGCTCAAAAGATTCGTCTCGCTAATTACAGGTAAACTGTGTAATTAGTTTTGTTTTCGTATATATTTATTGCTTCATGCATGTGTCCAAAGATTCGATGTGACAGGAAATCTTGAAAAATTTTGGGTTTTGATGAGGAACTAAACAAGACCTAAATGAGATTCGGTGTCCATTTCCTTGTAATTGTGTCACACACCTCGAGTTGTAGCTAGACCTCGTGCATCCAGATCTAAAGGGATGCAAACTCCTCAATTTGCATCATGCTTGTGATTTTACCATCAAAGATTCATATCCAAGCATTGTTCTTCAATTCTTGATCCACCATTTTAGTTTTTATTTTTACTAGCTCGAATAAATGTGGTGCACGATTCATAGGTACCTCCCCATCAAGCCAATTGTGGTGCCAAAATAGTCTATGGTCTAAGCGTTGAAGAGCGACCTCACTCACTATCCATGGCTTGGAGTTACCAAACCTAACCTTGCCGCAGACAACATGGGCACAATGCTCTTCCAAATTTATCAAGATCAGGCACCCCTAACCCTAATTCTCCAAGGTCTTTTGGTTTGGTAATTGTTTTCCAATTGACAAGGCAATGGCCGCCATTAGCATTTTCCTCTCCCTTCCCGTGGAAGAATCTCCTGATCCTATATATTTGTTTCTTTTCTAGACTGCTAGTGGAAACACCCTCAAATGGTAAGTCGCACTGAAGAAAACAGTGCTGTGATCAAATTCAGGTGATCAACGTGTATGAAGTCATCTCAAAATGATACTTAGAGACATGCTTTAAATCGTTTGTATAATGTTATACACGTTGTGTAAAGCGTATTAATAGTTATACATAGTCACGTAATGATGCTTCTTGATACGATATTGACAATATCTTAAGGTAAAACAAAACTAGATGGGGCTTCATCATCCATCCATAGGTATCTAAACATAAACATATTGATTTTCGGAAGAAAAAAATTAAATTCATCAAATTCTTTATATGCATTTTAATTTCTAGTAAAATATTTGCGAACCAATGATATCACTTAGAAATTTTTTTTGGCAAGCTAGGTTCGAATCTATGCCATGTACAAAGGATAGTAACACGCTTCACACGCTAGTATTGCACAGAAATTTGCCAACACGGTGACCCTTGTAACACCCCCCCCCCCCTCTCTCTCTCTCTCTCACTCACACACACAAGTAGCAGCAGCCGAACAGCCCAGTGCCCAGCTCTATAGGTTGTTCGTTTAGCTAATAAGTTATGATTGAAAGTACTATTTGCTAACTTTTTATGAGAAAAAATGTTGTTGAGTGTCCGGTAAATTCAAGAGATAAAGCTAAGGGAAATAGCGAGCGTCGCTGCCTCTACCGGGTGAATGGACCATCGCCGGCAACCAACAAAGATGGCGTCCCCTCTTTTTGGAGCTAGGAGCCCAAGCCAACGGCAAGTCTGCAGGCCGGGCGCTGAGTGTACGCAGACTGCAGCCCGTCCGCTGCACACGACAATTCCGCAGCCATCCAAGTTCACCTCCCGCACCATCAAGAAATCCAAACGTGAAAATATCCAGCCACCATGGCCTTAAGTGTTGAGGAACGCCCAAGGATTAGGGCCTTGTTTAGTTAAAAAAATTTAGAAAATCGATACTGTAGCACTTTTGTTTGTATTTGACAAATATTGTCCAATCATGAACTAACTAGTCTCAAAAGATTCATCTTGTCAATCCCGACCAAACTGTACAATTAGTTTTTATTTCGCCTATATTTAATACTCTATGCATACGGATTCGATGTGACGGATAATCTAAAAAATTTTGTAAAAATTTTTGGAACCGAACAAGGCCTAGAGGAAAAACAAAAACTCTGCCATTGGATTGCCAGATGGATGGTCCAGATCGATCCTTGGCCTGGTCAATTGAGAAATGAAAAACGTGCAATTGTCACGGTGCAGCTCGTGGCCCCATATTATACCACAAGTTGAAGAATGAAGGAGGACTCATCAAGGTTTGTCGCATCGAATTAGGACATGTTTGATAGGGTGCATGCGGGTAACACCACCCACCCATGTTACTTAAATTTTTTTTAGATAATGACCCATGTTACTTAAATAAAATTGGTTGTTTGGTTGTTAGAATCTTTAATTTAACCTTGGCTCAGCAGTGCGCCCAGATCAAGCATATCCATCGGGCTTGGCTCCACGTGTGTAGTTGTACAGTTTAAGGGGCCCGCACGTTATAGGCACATGTTTATTCTAATACATACAATTAAACACCATCTTAGTATCTTGTATTTGCTCATGTAGCCTCAAATTTAGTCCATCGTATATAGACTCAACTTAACTTGCATCCACAACTACAACTAACCAAACACTCATCTTTTCTAAAATATGTGGACATGTGCCCGTTCTAGACGATGGCCACCAGGTAGAGCACGTAAGCCTATCTGCTTTTGTATGCATGCACGGATTCCTATGGAGAAGAGCGATTGGTTGCACGGAGATGTTATGCCTGCATGAGCAAGTGCATTTGCACTACTGGATGCAAGGACAAAGGATAGGCTTGAATCGGTCATAGCTCCCAAGTGGGACTGATGTAGAACAAGAGATGATGGACCCATATGCAAATCTGACATGTTATTTAGATTGTATCCATCCATATAACTAACCAAACAAAATCTTAAACCATGGCTCCAGCGGTACCTCACCAAACACACACTGTCACGTAACATGCATCTCGACTCCTCAACCTCCTTCCACTCAACCAAGATATACAGTGTGAGTTTATGAAATTCGATTCAAGCAACAAAACAAACGCTCTCAGATCCGCAAAGTACCATTAAGAAGCTCCACAAAAATCCATCGGTGTGCCTCCAGATCCATAGATCTCTTGGAGCACCTCAAGCGGTGCTTTGAAAACTCCAAATTTATTAGAGTTGGGAAAAATTACCCACTAGTACCATTGGTTACACAAAAACCGGGTTGTGTTTCTTTTTTTTGTCTTGCTGCCTCTATTCCCAATGCTTCACTCTCCGTCACCATGAGGTCTTGACACCATCATGCCCACTGCCACCACATGTGTTGTGCGCACCACCGTGACCCATCACGTTGTGTCATGACCCATCGCGTTGTCGTGGCGTGGCCCGCCTTGGTCACGAGTTCCAGTCTCGGTCGCCATGCATAGCCACACGAGCTCCGGTCTAGGCGCAATACATGGCCGGGCGCAAGACATGGCTGGTCGCACGAGCTCTGGCCTTGCAGGATTCGTCTCGCTATCGACCGTGCGCATCGCGTCGTCGGCCACATGATGCGAGCTCGGGCTATCGCCTCACCACCGACCGTGTGCGTCATGCCATCAGCCACGCGTAGCAAGCTTTGGCCGCCACCTCACCATCGATTGCCCTGTCCTTGCTCTACTCCAAACTATAGGAAGGGGAGGAAAGAAAGGATGGAGACCTAACATGTGGTCATGTGGCTATGAGATAGAGGGGAGGAAAATCCAAACTAGAGGTGTACCAAATACTTGAAGATCAATTCCATGATGGAGCTACTCACTACAAAAAAGTTGGATTTTATGTCAACAGCAGTCTGTCACATAAAGCTTAAATGTTGTCATAAAAAGATTCTTATGACGAAACAGCACCGTCACGTGTGGCGTCACAAAACGATCGTCACAAAATGGATATGTGACGGTAACAAGCTAAGTCGTCACAATATGTCCCAACATTTTGTGACGGCATTTACACTACCGTCACATAAGGCGACTCTTTTATGACGACGGCAACTGTCACATATTATGTAGTCAACGCATCGCTTATTGTTTTATCACCGTCACAGATTCCCTGTTAGAAAGACCTGGTTATACCCTTTTGTGATGACTCTTTGATGTCATATGTTGACATGGACCGTCTTGTTTTTATAGGCGTCCTAAACATCTGTAGACGACAAAACACCGTCACAATTTCAGTTTGAACTTTTGACGACTGATGGCCCACATATCGAATTCATCCAGACATATATACCAATATAGACAACAGAATCCATCATCATTCATACACAATATTGCCAAGGCATCATACACATCGCAGACATATTGAAACTGATAACACAGTTTTCGAATTCTACAAGTTCAGGTTCTAGGTTCACACACAAGTACTCACATAAACCATATTACAAGTTCCAGGTTCCATGACCACACACAAGTTCCATGAGACAAAACATCAAACAAGTTCAACAAGTGCAGAGAAGTTTCAGCAGCCCTCAAATTTCCAACCTGGGCATTATCAAGCATAGAGTGCATTCAGCCTACCTCAATCTTTGTGAAATTTCAGCAAAGATCGTAGCATCGAACTGACTTCATCAAACTTGTTGTTCATTGCCTTCACTTCTTCTTGTGTCGCGCGTAGCAAGGTTTGGTTTTCTTCAAGTGCGGCCTACTGCGCTTCAAGTTGTGCCTGCCACACTTCCTGCCTCCTTGCAGCCTCCTCTCTTTCTTCTTGTAGCTGTTCTTCAAATTGCGCTTGCATACGTGCTTGTGCTGCAGCTGATGTGGACCCGGCAGCCTTGCTCACTTTAGTTATGCCAAGACTTTGAAGGAATGTTGATCTATTGCTGATGTGGCTGAGACTTTCAGCAACTATCTTGGTTGGAGACTTCTGTTGTTCTCCTTCTTCTGGTTCTTTTTCCTTCTCTGCCACCATTTGTTCCTACATAGAATCCATGCACTTGATTGAAAGGCCATACAACAGTAACAGTCTTATACCAGGATTGAATCTGCAACATTCAGTTCACTTACATATAATTCATTTGCAAGAGGAGTACGACCATGTTGTGGATGATTCATGCATTCACCAAAGAATTCAATCGCATCTGGTTCCGTGTCGTTGTACTTAGACCTCTGTCCATAAAGGTAAATGAATTAGAGTACTTCTCAACATTTGTGGACAAGCATCAGATTAGTTGTGCATATTTATAGCAAGATCCCAACATTTATAAGCACTGTATCATCACAAATTCATACATTAGAGTACTTCTCTATGGCATGCATGTTATGTCAACAGATTGGCCAAACTCAACATTTGTATGTTTTGTATCAGCACAAACCCACACATTAATTTATTATTGTAACACAAAATTTGTAGGCAGGTGTTAAGCACTTGGTAATTACTTAGAGTGCCATACAATTGCATGAGACTATATATGCTACAAATGACCCATCTTTCAAACTACTAGTACAAAAGGCATAGTATCCATACCAGGCTGTAACAGTGGGCAATGTAGGACCTAGATCCAGTCTTTTGGTGAAGCTGCACTAGGGCATGGTTAGCTTTATTCTTGGAACTTTTTTCCTGCACCATAGAAATGCAATAGAGGTTCATTCACTTGCACATATTCCATTTCACAGTAAGAAAAGAGTTAATCAAGGCAAATACCTGATTCTTTGGCTCACACCAGTACTCAACCAGGTTGACCCACTCCTGCTTCTTCATCTTAGGTGGAGGTTCCATGGCCAAGAGTTGTTCTTTTGTCAGTGACTCGTCATAGTACTTCCTTTTCAGATGATACCTCTGCTGCCTTACTCCCCTCTTGACAATATCAGTGCATGCTGCCTTGCTTGGTCCATCATTCTTAATATCCACATCCAACCTTGTCTGTAGCCACAGAAATGATTTGTTAGACAACATTTATTAAAACGGAGTTGAGCTAGTGATTGGTTAGAAGTATTTTTAGTGAAATATTTCTCACCGCCACTTTAACAAGCACTTTTTGGACTTGTGCCTTCCCCGCATCATTTTCATAAGTCTTCCATGATGTGTAGATAGGGAGTTGGTCTCTAAGGAAAATGCCAGTTTCTGATGCTAGCTTAGCTGCCTGAAGGGGGACAGCAGGCCTTTTCTTCCCTTTAGCCACTTCGATAGGCAGCTTGTGCCCCTTTTTTAGCAAATTTTCTAAACCATGACCCATGCTTTTCTTGCGGACTTCCTTTCGTCGCCCTACATCTGCAATAAGAATGATAATGTGTTGCTATAGCAGTGACAAAGTCGATATGTGATGGACGAAAGCATGATTGGAAACCCATATTGCTTACCCTGATCTAAGTCACAAGCTTGTTCTTCATGTACATTGTCCTTTGTAGTTGCTGCATCAAATGGATCAGCTAACACATTGATGTCATTGCTCTGCCTAGAGCTCTGCACACCTGGCGAGGTGTCTATAGGAACTTCTTGGGTGACACTAGTGGCAGGAGTAGGATGTCTAGATAGGGCAGCAGTTGGTCTTGGAGTAGAAGGTGTACACATTGGGTTTGCACTAGGCACAGACTTGGCTGCAGTTGCCTTGGTGAATTTGTGAATACTAGCCTCTCTGTTTGGAATAGGAGCAGACATGGATGGAATAGCTGTGGGAATAGGAGCAGAGATGGCTGGACTGGGTGTGGGGATCACTGGAGGAGCAGGGGCTGTGGGGTTCACTGGAGGAGCAGGGGCTGTGGGATTCACTAGAGGAGCAGGGGCTTTGTTTGCAGTGTTTGTGGTGAGGCTACTGCTTGTAGGGTGTTGGCTTTTCGCTTGTGTGCTGCCTTTTGCAGGGTTCTTAGGAAGCAAGGGCATTCTCTGCCTAGGTGGTGGACGACGTCCAGGCGACATGGCTGCTTGCTGCCTAGTTAATCTTGTTGGTGTCCACGGTGCCTTTTTGCTAGCAGCCGCCGTCCCCACCTTCAGCTTCTTTTGGACAAGGCGCGTTCCTGGAACCATCTCTTCTACCTGCATAGATAAACATGCATCCTATTAGTGAAAAAACAAGTGCCTTAGTAAATGAAATTAGTCAATGAAGTTCATGTTTCAAAGATACCAGAAACTTGCTAATTGGCCATGTAATGCATCTCACCTGAGTATTGACCTCAACATGGAGGTCGTCATCACATTCATCGTCACTATCAGTTTCGTTTTCAATTTCAGATGATGGATCATAATCATGGTCAGATCCTGGATTTTCAGTGGCTACTGCCTTCCCTTTGCCCTTTTGTTTTTTTGCAAGACCATCAATAACTTCCTGAGCTAAGATTGGTATACCCAAAGATTTAAAAACTTCCTGAATTTTCTTTACATTATCATCCCTTTGCTGCTCATACTTGTTTTTCGTCATATCTTGTATGACTAAGTATGATGAGATGTAGACAAATCAGAAACTTTAACCAGTTTCTGTAAACAAAATGAACAAATAACTAACAAATCAGTACACATATTGATGACATAAGTGAAAATAACAGACAATAGCAGAACAGATGACAATACATAACACTAGACAATAACAAACTGAAGCTTTGCAGAATGGAACAAACAAACAGTATCTAACAATACATTGGAACAAACAAACAGTACCTAACAAATAAGGGTGTTACTGACAGTACCACACTTCTCCTACCATTGTCAACATTCAGACAACAAATCCACAATTCTCCTACCACACTTCCACTGTTAGGACAACATTGCTCCAAGCTAGAGACAGCGAGAGGAGGTAGAGTACCTTCGGAGGAGGAAGCCGAGCTGAGGGAGTGTCGTCCGGAGCTCGCGTGCTGGTGACGGCAGGCGCAAGTAGTGTGGAGGCCGTCGACGAGATGGTGCGTAGTCAGCCGAGTTCGTGACGGTGGGCACTGCGGAGGCGGGCAGGGTCGTGGTGAGGGCGGCTGGTGTTGTGGAGGTGGGCGAGGTGGTGGCGGGCGGCGAGGTGGGCGTTGTGGAGGCGAGGTGGCGGCGGGCGGCGAGGTGGGCGCGGTGGAGGTGGGCAGGGAGGCGGCGGGCGCTCCGTAGGCAGGGTTTAGGGTTCGGGAGATTGGGGATTTCCCCTTTGCCAACCGGTGAAGAGGATAAGGCGACGGGGTGGTTTTGGGTAGAGAGAGCGGGAGTCGGCGTGGGTCCCCTGTGTCAGCGAGCGGGATGGGGCGGGAGCGGCAGCGAAAAATTTGTTTGACCTGGTTGGGCCGCTCTCTCGGTGGAAGGTGGTGCGCTGGGCCGATTGTGCTACTGAAGCACTGGGTCCACCTGTAAGTGAGCCATTTAGTTAAATTGGGACTCAAATTGGATTTTGGGGTACTAAACGACTGATATTTGCGAAGTTGTCTATAACAAAGTTATGCAACTCATCGAGATGTACTTTCTGTATTTTGGTTATATTTTCATTTGACTTTGTTTTGATAGTTTCAAATTCAAAATTCAAAAAATTAGATTAGGGACAACAAATTAGGGTACTAAATGTTTCCAAATTTAAAAGTGATGAACACAAAGATTGCTCATCTCATGAAGATGAACACTTTTTATTTTGGCCACTTGTCCATTTGACAAAGTGATGGGTAACTTTGTTCACAACCTTATACATCTCACTTATAGTTCATGAGACTATGAGGGAGATTGTAAGTTTTATGAACTACTTTACCATCAATTTGTCGGATGGCCAAATGACCAAAATATAAATTGTTCGTCTTGATGAGTTGTACAAAAGTCATGTTAACTACTTTTCCATCTGAAATCATTTACAATTTCTAATTGTGGCCTTTAGTTGCACTTTTTGTACAATTGTACTTTCCAACTGTTCAAATTTTGTAACATGAAAATATGAGTAGCATCAACACATTAAATTGATAGAAATTGATTCTTAAAAGTTTTGAAAAAAAACACTCCATTTGGATATACCTACTAGGAGGAATCCATGTTACAATTTTTCGGCACAGATTTAAAAACAAAATGCATGAACAATGGACAGGGATGAATGAAGCTCAAGAACACATGGGCCCACCTGTCATTGTGCTCCTCAGTCATAAGAACACTCTGCTGCCCGCTCGCCCACTCTTGCCCCCGCTCTGCCCCCGCTCTGCCCTCGCTCAGCCACTCTCGCCGGCGACACCTCCAGCCACGGCGCCACCCCCAACGCTCGCAAGGCAGAGCCACACCGCCACCCCACCTCCAGCCACGCCGCTCTCGCCCCCGCTCTGCCCCTCTCTCTCTCGCCCCTGCTCTGCCACTCTCGGTCCACCCAACACCTACATCTGCTGCTAGCAAGCCAGAGCCGTAGTGCTCACCGGCTCTGCCTCACCCACCTCATCCGGTTGTTGCTCAATGAATGGATGCTCGATGGGCACCTGAGATGGAGGCTAGCAACTCCATCGTTGGGGGGCTTCGCCGGGGGCAGATCTGTCAGCCTACAACGGAGATGCTAGCCATCGCTTGAGCCAGAGATGGAAGCCGTAATTTGTGATGGCTAGCACCGTCACATTTGGACACCACCGTCACTATAGATCAAGGTTAGATATGTTCTTCCAAGTTATTTTGGCACCTCTGGTTGGCTATACAAGCGATTTACTACAGCGAAGATAATTATGTGGCAACTAATTTTGTGTAGGTCAAGATGGATAGAAGGTGGATTTACAATGAAAAACCATTTTCGCATCCTTTTTTGGATGGTGTGGACCAGTTCATGCAACATGTCCGAGCAAGATATAGTGCAAATGAAAAAATCAAGTGCCCATGCCGCAAATGCCTAAACCACATAGAGAAAAGCTTAGATGAGGTACACGAGGATATTGAAATCAATGGTATGTCTAGAAGCTATACAAGGTGGATTCACCATGGAGAGGAACTTATTGATGATGTCCAACAAGATGATGATGGAGAACTTGCTGTTGTACTAGAGGATATGCCATGGGATGGAAATGATGACCAGGCACCACTTCCTGAGGAAGGACAAGCAGAAGATGTCATAGATGATGGTGCAAGGGGAGTTCAGGGGTTGATTCAAGATATGCGAGACGCAGCGAGCCATGGCTTTGGTGGTAACTTATATAAAAAAACTCATGGAAGAGGCAAAGCGTGAACTTTATCCATGTTGCACCGAGGAGACTAGGTTATCTTTCATTATTAAACTGCTGCATGTAAAAGTGTACAATCGGATAACAACATCTGGGTTTGATGCATTCCTTGAGTTGCTTTCTAGATCTTTGAAGAATGTGCCAGGACTTCCTAAGTCATATAATGAGTTGAAAGCTCTCCTCCGGAAGCTTGGTTTTGGTTATGTTTCTATTGATGTGTGCAAGTATGATTGTGCCTTGTTTTGGGGGGGACCACAAAACTGATCAACATTGCCCAGTTTGTGGCTTCACAAGATGGAAAGTCAACAAGGATATCAGAAAGAAGGTTCCTCACAAGGTCCTCCGTTACTTTCCCATAATTCCACGCCTTCAAAGGCTTTTCATGTCAAAGCAGCGGGCACAGTTCTGTCCAGATTTCACATGGACCATGTTCTGTTTCCAGGTTTTTTTGTCACAAAAGGTTCAAAAACTGTGACAAAACCAACAAAACCGTCACAAATTGATCCAAAACCGTCACAAAATGTACAGCTGGAGTATTCTAACAATTGTTCCAACAATAGTCAAACATCATAAGCAAAATTGCCCTTCATTTACAACATAAAGAAGAAATGCACAAAATAGGTCCAATTGCTCATAGGCCCACATTTCATACATCCACCATAATAGGTTCAACATTCACATCTTCACCATCTTCAACACTACAGTTTCAACACAAAGGCCCATACTCACGGCCATTGACTACTTGAACACTACAGCTACAACCAAGACAATGGCCAATACTAGAAATAGTGTTACATTCACACATCCACAAACAAGACAAATGCAGCTTCCTAGGCCATCCCTGTTCGTGCCTACCATTTCCTTCAACTTGTTCAGGTGCTCCAAGCTTTGAGTTTTTTCCACAGCCTCAGGAACTTCAGACATCGTCAAAGCTGACGAAATATATCCATTGTCACGAAGGAAGACCACATATTCTTCCTCAAACCAATAGCTATGACATTTCCCCTACATCCAAATTAGAACCACAAGCAACAATGAATTTTGGGCAAACAAGATTTAAATTTGGGGTACTCAAACTGGAACCACTATACTCACATAGTTCTTCCTGGGGCACTTGAAGAATCTCTTTCCATTGTTATACTGAGATTGTGTCGTAGTGGCACCAAACACTCTCACGTCCCTACATTCTGGGCACATTATCAATGGCAACTTGGACACTTCATCGATCACTGGATCCAGATCGACAGCTGCAGCCAGAGGTGCTGCATCATGAACAACAAGGGGTCCGGGCTGGTGGACAACCCTAGCTGACTGCCGATTGCGAGTGCTAGATGACGACGCCTGCGACATGAGGCCTGATTGAAAGACATATGCTCAGACAAATTCATACTAACAAGATATGCAAAGACATATTCATACTATGAGCTCATATACTTTAAAAAGAAACAGGGAGGACCAATTCAGTATAAATTTAGCTTGGCATCAATCAAATCAAGGGCTCGTTTCCTCAAACTTCTTGTACACTCTATAGCCTCTTACTCCGATTCAATAGCAAAGAGAAATAGGGGGAAGTAGGCGCCATTGCAGAACAAATAGAGGGGGAAGGGGAGGGGAATGGCAGCAGCAGGCCGTGAGCACCTGAGTTCGAGCGGCGGGATGATGTCGAGGCGTTTACCGGAGAACCGCGCTGGCCGGCCGGCTGACGCGCTCCCTCCGCCCAGCCGGAGTCCGAGCTAGGGTACATCCCCAAGCGGCACCGTGTAGCCCGTCCTTCGCTTCCCCACGCAGCGCCACCGCCGCCATGCAGCTCCCTCCTCGCCGGCGCCGCCACCGGCGCTGCGTAGCTCCCTCCACGCCGCAGACGCCGCGCAGAGCCCCTCCGCTCCTGGCCTTGTTTAGATAAGGGACGGTGGCGATGGGGAATGAAATGGTCAACGCTCGGCTCCACCTGCAGGGGTATAGTAACACGGGGAAAGGTAAATTATTGAAGTAACTAAAAGTGACAACACTAATCAGTCATAAAAGGATATTTCCCAGCGTCACAAAAAAGCAATGGACAAATGGCTGACGACGATAGACATTATATGACGACATTTGATGGCTTTATGTGACACAAATCCAACGTCGTCACAAAAAAACATGGCTCTCCCCTATTTGTGACAACGAAATTTTTTCCGTCATGTTATGATACATTATATGACGATTTAAGGCACCGTCATGGAGTAGGAGTCCTAATATAAATAGATTCCTCACATCCTAAGTATTCTAAATAGAACTCTTAATAGTCAAACAGAAAAGGATAAGAATTACGTTCTTTATTCTGCTTCGCTTCAATCTGAGGCAAAAGAAAAAATCAAATCATAATTTGTAGTTTCTTCTTCTTCTTCTTCTTCTTCTTCTTCTTCTTCTTCTTCTTCTTCTTCTCTAATAATAAAAAGACAAAAATTTTGGTCGTTTTGGATTTTGGTCGAGCTCAACTATTCGCTTTGTTTTGGTCAAAATTTGGTTTAAACTCGTGTTAGGCTTCGAGTTAGATTTAGCCCATAACTTTACTTTTTTCTCTTAACCCAATTGGACCAGGAGTCCTCGTGTCATAAATAGAAAATAAGCTAGGAAATCAGATCCAAACGAGAGGAGCATGATTTAATTAATCTTTAGACTAGCGGACATATAAAGATATGGTGGACTGATTTTTTACAGGAATGATGCTAAAACTTTTTCCACAAATCAAGCATCACATTAAATAAGCTACTATAAAATTTTTATAATAATTGGAGCAGATAACTACAATTTCAATTTTACACTAGAAAGCATAGGCAAGCATCTCCAGCAAAAAAATGTACTACAATTTGTGATATTTTTTATTTACTGCATGGATCTATATATGTGGGGCTGAAACATTTTTTTTATAATTTTTACATTTTTCTATGAATTACTACGTATTTATCAATTTTCAACCGATCAATTTTACACTAAAAAGCATAGGCAAGCATCTCCAGCAAAAAAATATACTAAAAATTTGTGATATTTTTTGTTTACTGCATGGATCTACATATGTGGAGCTGAACAAAATTTATTTTATAATTTTTAGATTTTTCTTTGAATTATTACCTATTTATCAATTTTCAACAGACTTAAAGAATAAAGGAGAAGTAAACTAATAAGACAAACACTTTGCATCTAGGATTTATACTTTCTTTATTTTTCATGTATATAAAAGATTTTGTTTTGAGAACTCTAAATAAGTTTTTATTTTATTTTCCTCTTCCACTCCCGATGGATTCGGAAGAGAAAGATTTGGTGGCTAAGAGCAACTCAAGAGTTTGGAGTCAAATTCCATTGTTTAACCATTTTATAAAATACAAAACTTGTTAAAAAATAAGAAGTCCATAAAACCGGAGGGTCTTCCCCGACTGCCCATTAATCCTCTGCGGTAAGCTGGCACTTGACCTCGTTAACGGGAGAGTTTCGGAGTCACTTTCCATGCAGGCAAGCCCTCGATCTCGGTTATGACAACGGATTCACTGCCCATTTTTAGGTAGGCAGTGGAGAAGATGAATGGAGTAAAGCGAGATAACGACAGGGGTAGGACAGCACCACCTGTGAAGATCAAATAACACATCTATTGGAAGCTATTTATTTTTTACTGTACAAATTCTAAAATAACTTCTACAATAAAAATAGCCAAACTCTTGAAGTTGCTCTAAAGATTAGAGCAGGCATCAAACATGCCTGGCTCATTATCCTCCGTGGCAGGTGAGCCGTAGAGATACAGAACACAAACAAGGTCTTTCTGTTGTAAAAAAAACAAACAAACCAACGGATCTAGTGCAAACTCATCTCCTGTACAAACTGTGCAAACTCTAATTTGGACCATAGGATGTTGATCCAAGGGGCACGGAAAGATTGGGTAATTTTACACTTAACCGCCCGCTCTTAATCACACTTTTACAAATCTCTCCTTCCACCTCTCTCATGCGCCTCCTTGGATCAATATTCTACGGTCCAGATTAGAGTTTGCACAGTTTGCACGGGAGATGAGTTTGCACTAGATACGTTGCCAACCAAAAAAACAAGGTCTTTCCACGACTGAAAAAAAAAACGCCGGGTCTTGTGATAACTGACAACGTTTTTCACCCATTCACCGCCACGCCCCTGCAGCCCTAGCTAATCACTATTCGCTCCCCTTTTCCCCACGCGGCGGCGCGGCGAGGCCACCGACCGGCCGGGGGGGTGCTGCCTCTTCATCTCCCGGCGCCCCCGCCCCGCCCCGCCCCGCCCGCCTGCCCCATCGCCCCCCTACGCCGACCGCGCTCCCCCGCCCACGGCCCAGCGAATCCAGCGCGCCGCCCAGTCGAGCGAGGATTGCTCTTCGATCGCAGCCGCCATCGCCTCGACGCCTCGCCGCGCTGCGCTGCGCTGGTGCTGCTTGGTCGGTGTTGAGCGGAGCGGGAATCGGGCCGGACCCTAGTTGAATTCGTCCTTACCTTGTCGTCGTTGCTGGTAAGGAAGCCCTAACGTTGCTTGCTCGTATTGAAATTGAATTCCCTGTTCTAGCTAGGGCTTCTGCGGTTCCGCCGTTCAATTTTCGGTAGACTCGAGCAATCCAACAAGAAAATCCCGAAATTCCTTGCCGGGATGGGTGATCCGACCCATCGAGTCCCACTAGCTGCAGGATTGGTTCTTGATTTTCAATACACGAATTTCTGACGCTTGCTGTTAGTCTATCTGAACGTGCAACTGAACAGAACGCCTGCATTTTTCTTATCGCACTTGTTGCCTTATCCTCTAATTCCATCAGTGCGCGGTTTAAAAATGTGGCCTACCCAATACACTTCTACACATCTCCCTGAGTCTTTCCTGCAATGTGGTTTGTGCAATATTATATGTTGGTAAAACCTCAAACGTCTTTCTACTGCAGTCTTGTATGTCCAGGATTGTTGTTTAGGTCCTTCACTTTTTTATGGGTTCTGGCACTAAAATGTTGTAGGTTAAACCTGAAACATCTTTTGAAAGTAGCTTAGTATGGCCACTATCAATGTGGTTCTAAGTTTTTATACAGCATTGTTGTTTGGCTGCAGCCACTATTTTCTACAGAAGCGTTAGGATTGACATCTTTTGGGAGTAGACCTCTGTTTGCTGTTGTGTTCTATCTATCAGTATGTTTGCTTGCAGAATCGCTCACTTTGCATGTCACGACTTTGTGTTGCTGATGCCAGTCAATGTGTGTTATTGGTGCAGATGCCAGAAGCCGAGTGGAACGATGAACGCACTAGGCTTGTCTGTGAACTCTTTGAAGAACAGGTTCAGGCTGGGAACAGGCCGAATACGCACCTGAACAACATTGGTTACCGCCAAGTTGCGGCTAAGTTTCAGCAGAGGACACAACTTCTCTATACAAAATTGCAGCTTAAGAACAAATGGGACAAGTTTAAGAATGATTATATCACTTGGAGGAAGTTGCTTGTAGTGGGGAAGGGTTTACCCTGGGACAATGCTAAGGGGACATTTGTTGCTGACGAAGAATGGTGGAAGAAGATCAATAAGGTTTGTTTTGCATAAATTAAACCTGTTCCTTATTTTTTACTGTTTAGTTGATTTTAGTCGCATGACACCCTTTCCTTTTGATTTCTGGTAGGAACTGCCAGGTGCAAGGAAATTTCGACATGGCGGTCTACAACATGAGGATAAGTTGAAAGTAATGTTCGACTACATCACCAGTAATGGTGTGGATCCTTCACCACCTGCTCCGGAAAGCCCGAAGAATGGGGTGGATCATTCGCCACCGGCCGCAACTGGTTTGCCGGAGCATTCGCCTGTGACTGCACATGGGTTGCCATCTGGTCCAGACAGCCACGTGAATGGCACAGATCATTTGCCACTGGCCACACGTGATTTGCCACGTATTCAAGAAACCCCCATGAATGGTGTGAACCTCGATGGATCGGACAACACTGAAGATAATGATTACACTCATCGAGAGCCTGTGTTTCATTATCCTTCAAACAGGAAGAAGATACCGATCCATTTCAGTGCTGCAAAGAAGAAGAAGAAAAACAAGTCCGAAACTGCTCTGCTCATGCAAGCTCATTTGTACCGCATAACTGAGCTGGCTCAGAAAGCACAGGACACTTTCGAAAAGTTCAGCTCCCAGGCTGACTCAGCGCCATGGCCTAGCATCCAGGATGTTATGACACTGGTCCGGGAGTGCGGAGCACGGTGTGGGAGCAATGAGCATTTCATTGCAACTGAACTTTTTGTCAGTAGAGAACAGAGGGAGATGTTCCTGACCATGGAAACGGCCGAGGAACGGTTCCAGTGGCTTAGAAGAAAGTACATCGTCAAGTATTTGTCAGGTACAACAGGTACAAGTCTGGGTACTAGGTAAAGTGATCCTGGGCGTTTACATTAGGTTTTCTCCCAAGTCTTTTAGGCTTTGATATCCAACATGACACATTTTGTATTGGATCCTGATATAGCATACTCTGCATCCTGACAAGTTTGGTTGTATGAATGTGTAGCTTATCCTCTGGTTTCACCTGTTCCTGTGTAGTAACAGTTATCTTTTGCAAAGCCTCTGATTCTTCCTGCAATGGGCACATGTGTTTTTGGGCCTGTGAGAATTCACTGCAGAAATTAGGCCCATATTCACTTTGTTTAAGCAATGGAGCCCACATTGAGAAAACCGCAGGAAAGGAAAGGGCCGAAGAGGAGTAGTTTGTCCGTGCCGGCGCAGCGCAGGGAAGGCCTGGCCCGGCATCGCTCGCTGCACTGCTGATGCCAGCTGGCACCGGATGGGGAGGGAGAGCTCCGCGCTGATGAGCATCCACGCAAGTTCTTTTCTGGGGCGCTGTTGGATCTTTCCTGGTCTTGCTCATGCTGCATAAACCCACTTTTATAGCTCGAACTATCAATGAACTATTTAAGAGATCAATTTGGTGAATGCTTGGCTTTTATGTATGCAAGTTCATGAATAATGACCATTCACCAATATTTTTGTATAATGTCAAACTATGATGATTGTATGACTGCCATGTGAATTATATTAATTTTGAGAAGTGGGCTTGGCCCACGTGTGCTTCAAATTGGGTTTGGCAAAATTGAGCCTCGGTGGCCCTGAATCGACATGTGTTTTTCTGACCATGTTATCTCTATTTGTTTTAGAACCTTACAAGTTACAAGTGCTTGTTATGGTCTTGGTAGTACTTGTAATAGTGCATAGAATGTGTCGGGTTTCAGATTTATTTCTATTGTATGTGGAACTCATTCTGTTGAACATGTCACTTTGTTTATCAATTGTTCCGTTCGTGTGTTGGATTCTCTTTCTTGAAAGGGTGCATGTGCGAAGAACAGGTAAGCCTGTAGCTCGTCACTCGTTAGAAAAATAGACTTTCAGTAACTGAGGTAGCTTCAGGTGGCCTATGCTAATTTGTTAAATGAATGAAAATATAATGTTGATGTCAGAGGGTGTCCAAATCACACACTAGCGGAGGCTAGTATGACCAAGAGGTTGCACACAACCTACAATTTTGCAAGAACGCAGAGTGATTGATTAAAGTGATTTAGAGACCGGTTAGGTCGATGTTGATCCTGTTCTTGGCTTGGATAGACTCCCAAACTTCTTCTGACCAGATTTGTCAGGGAGGAGCACATGGAGGGTGTCGTAGGACTAGCAAGGTCATCTAGAATGCCTCCAAATCTCGTTGGGGGACACGACGAACAACACGAGGGGGGAGGGTGTCACATCCGGATGTAAAAGAGCATTCGGGTGCCAAATCATATGTGCGCCAGGATCTCAAATTCACACACATGGATCGACATCATCAATGGTACAAAACACAGTGTTCAAACGAATTACATAAATGAGTATAAAGTACCATTATTACAAGCCAATGGATCAAAGTACGAACGGGAAGCATAAACTAAATTGTTCCATAAATAAAAGGTGAAACTCAATCACGTCGACGTAGCAGGACCACCTTGCCATAGGAAGGTCGACAGCAGAATCACACGAGCCTAACAACCAGGCGACTCAGGGTAGTCCTCAGGGAAGTCACAATGGTACTCTGATTCGTCCGAGCAACCTTTAATGATTATAGCAAGGGTGAGTTCATGTCGAACTCAGCAAGCACAATGGAAAGTAATGACATGCAAGGCTTAAAACAAGGTAAAGCTGACTAGGTTTGACTGCGGTAGTATTTTAGTTGATCACTTTTAATTATAACTCTATTATTAGAACAACCTATCACTAATTGTGAGTAGCATAAACCCAACCTTTAATTAGTGTAAGTAGTATTTAGCATCTTTTGAATGACTATCCTAATAGTTATTGTAGTCCGAGGATTAACCCCAATTAAGAACACAAGATAGCAATTCTGCCAACACGGAATAGTCATTCCACCAAAGCACGAGGTAGCCACCTCAAACAAGTTCCATCTCCAAGTATCATGTGAATCCAATTTGTTCATCATGTGAGAGTCTGGGCCGCTCGTGACAGTGAGCACGGCTGATATATCAGTTTTACGCTCTACAGAGGTGTGCACGTTCACTCCAAGTCGTGATTCTCATTTGCCTGGGGTCATGACTCCCCAAAACACTACCAAGGTGAGCAGGCAGGGTCTCACTACGAGACCTTTCACAGGGTCTAACTAATAGGATGCCACTCGCAAGTTTTGGCCGGGGTGCTCGACAGTCGATACCCATAGCCATGGCGTACCGAACAACCGACGTCTTAATATCCATTACCCAAGTTACTTCCTCACGCCTACCCAGAAAGTAACACCCTACTAGTGGAGGTCCTGCTAGTCAAGCTAGAGCCATATGGCTTGTAGCTGCACTGTATGTCCCAGGGGGCCGCTCCATGACTAAGTCCTTACGGAGAGCAGAGACTGGTACGCCCGACAACTGGACCACCAACAGTACCCGCTCCCCCTATCACCACCATCATCACGATGCTCGTAAGCATCCAACATCGCCATCACCGCAGTGACTAAAGATTCAGCACAGTTTAAGCATCAAGTTGAGTAGAGAATAGTTCTTGTTTAAGCATGTGTATAAGGTGAGTGGAGCAGCTAAGCATACCTAATATAACCTAGTCTACCCATATACATAACCCCAGGTGAACAAGGAATAGTAAGTAAAGCTACTCAGGTCCTTAGGGTTTGCATTCATTGGACACATGCATGTAAAGTAAATGACATTAATGAGTAGGTTCAAAATGATCAAACGGTGTCTGCACTTGCCTTGATCGTAGTCGGGTTTCTTGAACTCAGCGGGATCCTGCTCCTCTTCCTTTACGAGCGTCTCGTTGGCTATACGCGACAATCATCACACATAGAAGCAATATATGCAAGCAAACAAACTTAATTAGAAACAGTACACTAAAGCATTGAAAAGCAGAAAGCAACTGCACTACTGTATTCTACTCGACGATACGAAACTATAGCAACCAGAATCACCTAAATTGGAGCTAAAATGCAAAAGTTATGGCTAAAACAAGTTGGGTGGCAATTCTGTGAATAAACAGAACTACTTTTCGCATTTAAAATAATTAAAATCTGAATTTTAAAAGTGATTTGGACTAAATCTGTAAATTCTAACGGCTGCGGGGGCTATTCTGCAAAACTAGGGGCATAGATTTAATAAAACCTAAACTAAAGCGTAGTGTGGGTTGATTTTGAGAAACCGCAGGGGTTTTTTCAAAAAAACGCAGGGGGCGCGGGCATGTGGCCAGCTTGGCCACGTGGCTGGGCCGGTCCATGGCGGCGCTGTGGACCGGGGGGTGCGGTGGTCCACCGTGGACCGGGGCCAAGCTGAGCAGGGCGCGCGCGGTGGCGGGGTGCAGGGCCACGGCGCGCGGCGTAGGGCACGGGGAGCCGTGTCGTGGCCACGGTCGTGATGCCGGCGGCGCGGCGGAGTTGGTGCGCACGCTGGGCGCAGCGGATGGAGGGCCGATGCGCGCGGTGGCGCGGCTTGACGGCGACGCGGAACTCCGGCGAGCGCGGGCGCGGGGAAAGAGAGGGAGAGAGGGCGCGTTGAGGGTATCTCTGCGCTCGTGGTGACCTAGCGAACTCGGGAAGGCACTCACCTTGGCGAAAAACGACGGCACGGAGGCGGTTCGCGGCGGCCGACGGGATCTCGGCGAGTCCGAGCTCGAGCAGGGGCTTCGCGATGCGATTGGAGGCGGCTAGGGTTTCTAGGGGGTGTGCGGGCGGGTGCGGCAGCCTTTAAATAGGCGGGGACGATCATTGGGATGCGTGCACACGGAAACCGAGCGGCGGCGCAGAAGTCGGAGCCGGCGGTTGCGGTCCGACTCCGATTCGGCCGGAGGTAGGGGACGGCCTCCCAGCTGACGGGTGGGGCCCCCTGGTCAGCGGCAGCGGGTGGGACGGAGGCGGCGCGGGCGCAGCTGGGCTGCGGTGTTGAGCTGGCGCGCGAGGGCACGGCTGCTGGGCCGGGACGGCTGGGCCGCGCGGCTGTTGGGTGCGGGGTGGGCCGCAGTGGCCCACGCGTACTACGCGGGAGAAAGAGGGGGAGAAGGGGGGGGGGCTGGGCCGAGGGAAGGGAGGAGCCGGCCCAGGAGGAGAAGGGAAGGGGCTTTTCTCTTTTTTTTTTTCTTTTTCAAATAAAAATTGATTTCTATTTTTTTGTTGTTTTCAAAATTAAACCAAGCTCAAACAAGCATTAAATAAAATCAAACAAAAATTTATGCAGCAGCATGAATACATTCAATCATGTTTCTACCCTATATTCAATTTTACTTATTTTTGTAAATTATTTAATAATTGCCTAAAAATTTAAACTAAGCCAAAATTAAATCAAATTTAAACTAAAATTTGAAATTCAAAATTTAGAGTGTTATAGAGGGGTAAAAGACGTAGCACATGTGTTTTTTTACGATTGGATAATTGGAAACTCAATTGGCCATGATTCTCTCATATATAGAGAGGTGAGCGGTCTTATCTTAGTAAAAAAAATCCAAAACGTGTTCTCTAAGTTTTTAATGTTAAAAAAACATGTCAAAACCCGAAACAAATTGGTTGAGACTTTACAAAGGGAGTCAGCTAAGTTGTGGCTCTGGATAAGCGGGCCAGCCAGGAGGGGAGCCAACCTAGGCATATGAGTCGAGTAAGCCGATTACAAGAGCATGGCTCGCCCGGCTCGCCGTCTTCTCTAGACATTTTTTGTTTGTTATTTTCTTGCGAGACTTAGTTACACACACAGACATTCAGATGCACGAGCGCACACTCACCCCTATGAGCGTGTGCACGCTTATCCTACCTCTATGAGCACCTTTGAAAAAACTAAGTTGGACCGACAAATATCGAGATTGACGATGCAGGCGCCTCGTTGTCGACGAACATATCGCTCTGAAAAAATTAGAAAAAATATGAGCATTTATATCAAGTCAGGGATTTAAACCCGAGTCAATATGTATGTCGTCTATATAACTTGTTTTTGGGCCCTAAGATTCACCGGAGGGATTAGGCCCATATTCACTTTGTTCAAGCAATTGGGCCGACATTTAGTTGGGGGAGAAAAACCGCGCGAAGGGAAAAGGGAAAGCAAAGCGTTATCCATCCCGTCCGGACGCCGGACACGGCACAACCGCTCGCTCCCTCGTGCGCGACTTCGCCACCGCCGGCGCCGGCATTAGTTTGCCGCGCGATGGACACGTGTGGCGCACGCCGCCTGCTCCTCTTCCCCCTCCTCACCCCGAAGCTCCCGCCGGCGCATCGTGAGCTCAGGCGGTGGCGCAGGGGCCGAGCCTGGCCTGGCAACGCTCTCTGCGCCGCTGAGGCTGGCGGCGGATGGGGAGGCATCGTCGAGGACGACCTTTCTGAGCTCCTGCAGGTCCGCGTCCGTCTCACCTTTTGGTTCTGCCCCCCTTTTTCCCTAATCGCACAGAGGTTGTATGTTATGCCGTGCGGTGCTAGTAGGTGGAGGTTTGGCCGCCGTTTGGGAGCACTGAAAAAACTTGTCCAATTAGTAGAGAATTTTGGGCATTATATGAATTCCTGTTTGTAGTTGATGTAACTATCTCTACAAGTATACCAAGCACGCAAATTTTCATCCTCTCCTTGCAATGCAAGAAGGATCTTCAAGCCCTGCATGAATTATATCCAGAATAAAGTGTCTCAAGATGAAGTGACGAACAATTTCAACACAGAAGAAAAACCCTGTGTCCCATGGACAGTCTATGTTCCAATATCACTTGCTACTTGTATTACTGACTAAACTAGTATTTATCAGATTGCTTTGGGCTAGTAGTTTTTGACGTTTTTTATACAAATAAATAGATCGATTGATCAAAGTGTATTAATCTTCCTTTTGTAGATTCTCCCGAGAGACTTGCGAGATAATCTGCAGAATGAACCTAGAAAGGACCAACTGCTGGAGGTGAGATAGATGTACCTGCCTGACTCCTTCAAGGCTTCAACCATTACAAGCCTCATTCTACTCAGAAATTCATGGTTGTGGTTGCATATGTGATCCCAACTGATGAGTCATCAATTAGGTCATTCTGGATTTGGGAAGACGGCCAGAGGCACGTTTCCTTGGTGACTCTGGTGGCCAATATCTACGGGACAGTGAGGTATGTGACAGCTATTCATTCTGAAATGTGTAATAATTATTTTTGCAGTGATCATACATACTTTCCTTGTCAATATTGTTGAACCCAATAGTACCTCAAAAAGAAAAGGTAGCAACACAGAGAGATCAGATATGATTACATTGTGGTGTGCTTGCTCTTATCCTCTTGTCTGTTGTGTAAAATTAGAAATTATGTTAGTCTCAAGTCTTCTGCTGGTTGGCTGCTAATTTCTTTCTGCTCATGGATCTTTACTAATGTATATACTTCAAAACCATAGTAGGCCCCTTTTTTCATGATGAACACACAGCATAATATTGTGAGTAGATGCAAAACTGCAACAGTAATTTCCTGCTCTATGGATGTTTTATATCATAGATCTCACAGAAAGAGTTGGAGGATGCTCAAAAGGCTGTAGGAGAATTTGGAGGTGACAATCGTGCAGGAATTGAAGGTACTTTACATAGGATATCTGCTATAAGGAGCAGGAAAGGAATGGTTGTTGGTTTGACCTGTCGAGTTGGCCGAGCTGTTACCGGGCATGTCGACATGGTCCATGATCTCCTAAATTACAAAGAAAGTATTCTATTTTTGGGAAGGTACCTCCCCTTCTTCCTTGAATGTTTACGGTCTTGATTCCATCGTTCATATATTATAAGCCAGTATATAAGTGTTATATGAATATTGATTATATGGAAAATGTTCTATTTAGGAATAGGTATGTGATAATAGGGCAACAGGAATTGAACACTCTGTTTTCAGTTTGTTTTTCAAATAAATTTCAAAAGATTATCTGTTCTTCACTATTTTTTTCTTCTTCAATCAGGCCTGGTGTAGGCAAGACTACTGTTATGCGTGAGATTGCACGTGTTTTAGCAGATGAATTTCAGAAAAGAGTGGTATGTTAAACAATGTTACTTTCTTGTACCATTCTATTTCCAGTTCAATCTACTTCTTGTACCTTATATATTCTTTTGGTACTGGTGTTTAGGGCAGGTAATTGTGGATACAAGTAATGAGATTGGTGGGGATGGGGATGTTCCCCATGCTGCGATTGGTGGAGCAAGAAGAATGCAAGTACCTGAACCATCAATGCAGCATAGGGTGATGATTGAAGCAGTTGAAAACCATATGCCTGAGGTGGTTATTGTAGATGAGATCGGAACTGAAGCAGAAGCACAAGCTTGTCGATCAATTGCAGAAAGGGGTGTTATGCTTATTGGCACTGCCCATGGAGAACGACTTGCAAACATCATTAAGAACCCAACCTTATCTGACTTGGTAATGCTATCATTATGACATTATCACAATTTTGCAAATAAACAAAATGAAAAATACATTATACCTGCATAGTCTAAACATTGATAAAAAATGGATCATTGAGATTAAAAAGGTGCTGTTATTCTACAAGGATATCTGAAGTTCTTTTGTTACTTTTGCTTATTGAGAAGAGTAGCTGTCAATATAATAGCATGAAGCTCTCATCTAAAACTTCTTGTGTCCATACCTAATTAGAGAGTCCATGTGTCAAACACTTACTGAAAGAAGTGATTAAGCTTAAAGTAATATTATTTACACCAGTTCAGTGAAATTTCTCATCTTCTGGAAAACAGATTGGAGGTGTAGAAACTGTTACTCTTGGAGACGATGAGGCTCGTGCTCGACGAAGTCAGAAAAGTATTCTGGAGAGGAAAGCTCCTCCAACATTCCCTTTCCTTATCGAGATGAGGGAGCGACATTACTGGGTAACACATCGGGTATGTCTATGTTACGAATATAACTATTTTCCACCACTGTTGCTGTTTTTTCTTTCACCAACCAATATGAGCTTCAAAGCCTAGGATGCAACCTAAATGGACTCTCTTAGAAAATGGTTTGTGTTATTTTTCTTGTTGTCCATTTGTGCAAATGCTGACACACAATGCTGATTTTCTTTGTGCAGACAGAAAGGAGCGTGGATATGTTACTGCATGGCAAGAAGCCGCTGGTTGAGGTAAACATTCTACAAACCATGTATCAAGTTTTGAGATATGACGTATTCAGGGTTATTTTTGGTGGGTACGGTCATTTCAGTTCTTTCTGTACCTATATTTCTTGCATGTTTTACCTGTAAATGTCATTTTGAAGCATGACATATTGACATCTTAAGTCTTAAGTAGTGCACTAGCCACTATCTTTATTCGAACTCTGTGATATACAAATGTGGAGTCTATACTCTATGTGGTCCAGTGCAGCCAGCATGCTTAGCAAATCTTTAATTTC
This sequence comes from Sorghum bicolor, assembly GCF_000003195.3. Classification (NCBI taxonomy): domain Eukaryota; kingdom Viridiplantae; phylum Streptophyta; class Magnoliopsida; order Poales; family Poaceae; genus Sorghum; species Sorghum bicolor. The sequence continues at coordinate 10,111,971 of NC_012877.2, forward strand.
CAATGGTCACAGGTCAGGAAAAGGGATAATGAGTTTCAGGTTGTAATTGAAAGATGGGCAACGTATGATGGCGATGGACTCTGAACATGAAACCCGCTCATCATAATTGCTTCTATCAAAGCTCATACTGTGGTACTTGACGTTTCTGTGGACAAGTGTTATCTATACTGCCAAGCCTGTTGTTCTGAGGTGGTACCATACGTACACACTGATCCTAATCCAAAAAGTTTACAATGTTGTTACCTGGTGAAGTTACTGACGCTGCCCATTTTGGTGAGTGTGCAATCCCCACCATGATAGATCTTATATCAATGGCATTGGCAACTTTTTAACTGAATTTGGACTTTTTTTTTTGCCAAAATAGGTTATACCTATTGTTTGAAGCTTTACTGGCTTTTTTTTTAAAAAAATTTGTAGGAAAGTCTGTTTCTGACTTGCATGGAACCTTACTACAGTGGATTGCATGGGTGAACATTGGACTGACAACTATCCCAAACTTTGCGCCTGTTCTTTCACTGAAGGCAGCCCATGAAGCAATTTTGACATTTAGTTATCTTAAGATAATGCAGATAACTTCACACTAATTGGATATAAGGTCCTGCTTATTTCTGTATCAGGTACTTTTTAGCGCTCGAAAGTTGATGTATCAATTTGAATGTATATGTTTTTCCTCTAAGAGAAGGAACCTAATGTATGTCATTTCTTCTAAATTGTATGAAATGTGTGCATATAGATATCCTTATTGTTCGTAATATACCCATTACCCTTTTCCTTTTTTTTTACTTTCCCTTTTGTTTTTTTTAAATGGTGAACTGAGGTCCTCCATTTTTATGTATGTGAGTATTCAATGTTTTCTCTAGTTGTTCAATGGTGCATGCAATATTCTCAGTTTTGCAAACGATTCTTATACATCACTGAGAATCCCGAGTTCTTTGTTCTTACTCAACCCCCAAGCCTGTCCATCCCCACAAGAAATAATTTTTTGAGCTCATTGGCCCTGTAATTTTTGTACATTGTCTGACTTGTTTATATGTTCTCTAATTCTTAATTGGGCTATTTTTTATTATAAGAATTCCTACTTATCTAACTTTTACCATTTTTTTATTGAAAACATTTATCCTTTAGTTTTATTGACTCTTGAAGCGCTGTGTACTTTCTTTACCCCTACAACGAAGTCCTCATGGTGTACCCAAAATCTTTTTGGTTTGCATTTTTTGTTACCTAGAAAAAATGATCCCAAATGTATCCATGGATGAGCCTTTTGGGCCCATAATATAAGTTGATTATGGTTCACTTTAGGGATCCACAAGCAAAAAAAGGGAGCTTCAGTGCACTTTTGAATGTAAAAAAAAAGAGAGGTGTAAAGGAGTTGGTTTTCAGAGTAAAATTGACACTGCATCTGTTGTAAGGTAGCTGCAATCGTTGGTTGCTCCTCTGAATTATAGACAGTCACTCAAGCTACTATTAACAAGCATCACCTGAAGCATGTTTGGTTGTACCTTGTTCTGACATCTGACATCCTTTATTTCTGCAATGCGTTTGTTGGAACCCTGCATCCTGTTTACCATATAATGCCAGCAGGCAAGCAATGTGGTGATCCCAGCGGTAGGTGAGGTGCAAATTGTGAACTCTGAACACCTGATTTTGGTGCATCAGCAGCTAAGCAGTGCTGGGTGGAATGTCAACAACTCTGACGAGCACCTGATTCTTCAGCATTAGCATGTGGTGTGGAAGGTGCTCATCACATGAAGGAATCTGCGAGCAATGTTTTTTTGATGTGCAGAGTGTGGGGCAGGTGCGTGGTTAGCTGAGCGGTTGACATCAGGGAGTAACTGCCATTGATACATTTTGCAGCAAGAGATAAAGAGGCTTTCCTGGATGGCCAACGCCGGCCAAGCGTGTTGCCTTGCCTTCCTTGATGGTTACTGCAGTGTAGTGATGGGGTGGCAACAGCATCTGTCCTTGGCATGGCAGAGCCTCACATGCATGCTTGATGCTTGTGGCCCGGGCCTGTGTATGCATGGTAGTATATATATGATTCTTCAGTTGTACTCCTCTCCTTTATACCAACAACAACAAAGAGGGGATTATGGGAAGAAGGGCTCTCAGCTTGGTGTTTTGTTCCTTGCTTGTAGTCCCCTCCTAATAAGGTCAGTCTCAATAGAGGTTTTATGGTCTAGTTTCTAAAACATTTGTATCTTAGAAATAGTGCAGAAGAGTTTCATCGTCATGAAACTATCTCTACTCCCATGAAACTTTTATAATCTCTCTCTCTTTGTCAATATAGTGCCACATTAACATATTTAATATACATGAAATTACTATAAAATCTTTATTGAGACTGGCCTAAGCTCGACGCCGGGAGATTTGTTGAGAGACATGCATGCGACTGAGTCAACTGTGGATGCACATGCGCACACACATCATCATCAGATTCTTTTTTAGTAGTACTACTGTTATAGTAACATGATGCTTCCTTAGAACCATGCAATGTTTGCTTTGATGGGATTGTTTATATGTCTGAGGTTACGCCTACCGTCTCGATCGATCGATCATGTGTTGCTGACCAGCAAGGGTCTCGAAAGAAGCTAGGCTTGTTTATGTCTTAGGTTGGCGTGGCAGAGCCTCAACTTATATACAGTATACTACTAGCTTTGATCACAAGCCTAAACTAAGTAGCTTCCATCATGTGTGTTCCTTTAAAAGTAATTGAGCTGTTTCGCGTGAGTGAGTGAGTTCCATGGCAATGGCATGCGTGAATGTGAAGTGGCGATCGAAGATGAGTTTGTTGCTGCAGGGGGCAGGTAGACTAGTGGCCAGCGTGCGCATGCTGTGCTGTGTCAGTGTCATTTCGATGCCGATGCCGATGCCGCAGGATATGTCCACGTCTCCACAGCAGCCGCGAGGATACGCGCGCGCGGCGGCCATCCACGTCACGTGCAGGCAGCAGGAGCACGTACTGCCTCCGGCGCCCGTGCCGCCTGCCTGCGTGAAGATGTGCCTGCGATCACGCAAAGCGGTCCACGGAGGAACATGCACGTACTCCTAGCTACTTGAGTGGAGTACTGGTACTGGGAGTAGAGTACTCCTTAGTTGATGTGATCACACGTGCGCTGCGCCAGGCCGGCCGCACGCATGGCATTGGCATCCGATCCGTCTCTGTCGATCGTGTCCGTCCGTGCACCCACGCGCTCGGTCACTCACAACAGCTGCACTATTCTCCGGACGTAAGCATTGCTTAATTAGGGAGAATTATGTTATGATGATGAAAAAAGAAAAATCTCAACCGACTCCTCGGCGGATTCCCCTCCGTTTTACTCCACGACCCCTAAGACTCTATATGTGGAGATGACTTTTCTGTGCAGACCGCATTCTAATACTCCCGCGACCATGAATGTGTGTCGTGAATCATGTGAAATAATGTTTCCTCCCGTAACCATTATTACATCCTAATAAAGAAAATATTTTAACAATTGCTGGATACTGTAATAGTAAACTTTGGACGAGCCATTATTATACTCCCTATAGGTACATCGATCATAGTAGGTGATGCACTCTTGTACCATTCAACTCACCTCATTGGATTATAGAGATATCCATAAAAAAAATAGGCTCCATATAAAAACCCATAATGAAAATAATGAGGAATTTCTTTTATTACAAAGGATAACGGATTAAAAGAATTACATCACTCGTCTCAATTGTACTATTCATATATAAAACATGTACAACATGTTACATACAAAGTAATTTTTAAGAATGTCAATGCATTTCAAACTTGGCATCCTGGCATAGCAATGATGAGGAAAATTACTAGTAATTTTGTCGGTCACCCTCTAAGTAATGTAAAATTTCCCCAATCTTTAAATTTTATGTGCATCATATGTGCCACTGGGAAATTAGTTTTGAAGATCTCTTCCCTCAAAAGAAAAGTTGAACCACTCAAGTTCCTTAAACGCATTCAAGACAACCTATGTGGTCCCATGCAACCTTTGTCTAGACCATTCAGATACTTCATGGTTCTAATAGACACATCTACACGATGGTCTCATGTGTCTCTTCTTTCGATACGAAATCATGTATTTGATAAAATCATCGCTCAAGTTATCAAACTTAAAGCGCAACACTCTAAACATCAAATCAAGTCAATTAGGATGGATAACACTGCTGAATTTTTCTCTCATGCTATCAATGGTTATTGTCTGGCCTGAAAGTCAAGTCCAGCACTCTGTCCCATATGTCCATACTCAAAATGAGTTAGCAGAATCTCTCATCAAGAGAATCAAACTCATTACAAGACCATTGTTATAGAATTGTAATTTGCCATCCTTATGTTGGGGTCATGTAGTCTTAGGTCCTCTTTGGTTCCATGGGATTTTTTTATCACCCATCGCATCGAATGTTTAGATACGTGTATGAAGTAGTAAATACATACTATTTGTAAAACTAAAACAACAGCTAGAGGATAATTTGTGAGAAGAATCTTTTGAGCCTAATTAGTCCATAATTGGACACTAATTGTCAACTAAAATCAAAATGCTATAGTGCCTGTTAAATTTTATCACTCCAACCAAACACCCCCTTACACGCTACTGGCTTAATTTATTTGTGTCCAACTGCATACCGTGCCTCTCTATTGCAACTAGTACATGGAAATCCCCCCAGCATTTCCTGTCTATGAAAGTTCGGTCGCGCTACATACGTATTGATCTTACCACCACAACATACAACTATGGGCCCTCACAGAAAATTGGGGATCTATATATGTGGAATATAAATCTCCGTCCATCATAAAATATCTAAAACCCACCACAGGGGATCTATTCACGACCTAGTACGCTGAGTACATCTTCAATGAATATCATTTCTTGACATTAGGGGGAGACTTACAATACCTCAAAGAATGCGAGGAAATCAATTGGGATGCCCCAGACATCTTCAACTCAGATCCACGCATTTTAGAGACTGAACTTCAAGTTTACAAAACCATCAATTTGTAATACATTGCAAATAATACGCTACACGCATTTACTGATTATAAGGGTATTATAAAATCCTATAGTCGAGCGAGAAATATGCCAGAAAGAGTAGAGTTACCAAACAAAACTACTCAACTCCCAAATAAAAGGGGGAGAAGTACGGCCACCTCCATGGATACAACTCCTAGCAAGCAAATGAAAAGGAAGAATAATCTTCCAACCTAGTAAATGTAACTTAACCTCAAGTTGAGGAACATCCATTGAAGGTTCAACCTTCACATCCCACATCAACAATGCACTCAATTAATGATGTTGGGACATCAAAATACCATGATGTGACCATCTTAGGAAATAATCATATATCAGAAAGGATCCATGAAATTTCTATCAATTATCTCGAATCTAGAGAATCATATGATAGAAAGACTACAATTATTGACATATGTTTTTCCACCATGATTGCCGAAATCCTCAAAAATCATATAGATCCCAAGACCATGGCAGAGTGCAACGAACGCTTCGACTGAAACCAATGGAAGGATGCAATCCAAGCACAAATATCCTTGCTCTCAATTAATACTTACACCTCCACAAGTATTTCCTGTGGGATTTAAATGAGTTTTCGTCCAAAAGCAGAACGAGAACAATGAGGTGGTGAGATATAAAGCGAGGCTTATAGCACCAGGGTTCACGCAGAGACCTGATATTGATTTCAATTGAAACATATTCTTTAATTATGAGTGGAATAACATTCTGATATTTATTATCTTTGGCCGTACAAAATCATCTATCTATATAGTTGATGGATGTAGTGATTGCATATCTATATGGGTCGTTTGATTCGAATATATACATAAAGGTTCCCAACAGAATCCCTATACCGAATCAAAACATAAATTGCAACATGTATTGTGTAAAGCTACAAAAGTCACTCTATGGCTTAAGGCAGTCGGACAGAATATGGTACAATCGACTTAGTGAGTACCTTCTTCTACAGAAGGGGTACACTAACAATGATGATTGTTCATGTATCTTCATCGAAAGATCCCAAATGGGGTTTTGCATCATATTTGTATACTTTAATCATTTAAATATCATCGGTCATTAAATATTGATAAGGCATATGCAAATATCTAAAGATAGAGTTCGAGTTGATGGATTAGGATAAAACTAGATTTTGCTTAGCCCTACAGCTTGAGCATTTTTTAACTAAAATCTTTGTACACCAATTTGCCTATGTCTACAAAGTCTCATTTTGAAATCGTCACATTATATGAGGCCTCCTGAAAGTGCGTTTGGCTTCACAAAATGATCAACCACATACAACAAATCTTATAGACTTGGTGCTATACCAACACTAACCATTATCTATGAAGATAATGTAGCTTGTGTTACACATATAGAGACAGGCTATACCAAGAGTAATATTAACAAGCATACAAAGTTATTCTATCCTCATGAATTACAACACAATGGAAAATAAATATCTTGAAAAACCAAAAACTTTTCAAGATTTCCCATCTATATATATCCTATAAAGACAAACCCCACTAAGCTAATTCTCTTGCACCTCCTTGTGCCACATCATCATACACTTCTTGTGCTGCTGCATGCAATTAAGTGCCCAGTCACAAATGGTTTCACTAGTGGATGCAGCTACCTACACATGACCATGCATGCATACTGCTAGCAATTATTCTCTCACGTGACCTCTTCTCTTCCTCTTTTGAAACTGACTACTAAAACTATATATATATATATATATATATATATGCATGGAGCATTAAATATAGATAAAAACATAAACTAATTATACAGTTTGCGTGTAAATCACGAGACGAACCTTTTAAGCCTAGTTACCCCATGATTGGACAATGTTTGTCAAATAAAAACAAAAGTGCTACCGTGTCAAAATCCAAAAAGTTTTTGGATTTGGACACTGTAGCACTTTTGTTTTTATTTGATAAACATTGTGTAGACCTTGTTTACTTCTAATTTTTTTTTGTAAAATACGAACAATAGCATTTTCATTTGTATTTGACAAATACTAATCATGGACTAACTAGACTTAAAAGATTCGTCTCGCAAATTACAGATAAACTGTATAATTAGTTTTTGTTTTATCTATATTTAGTGCTTCATACATGTGTCGCAAGATTCGATATGATAGGGAATGTGAAAAATTTTGCAAAATATTTTAGGAACTAAACAAGGCCCTAATCATGGAGTAACTAGGCTTAAAAGATTTGTCTCGCAATTTATAGGTAAACTGTGTAATTAATTTTTGTTTTCATCTATATTTAATGTTTCATGTATGTGCCGTAAGATTCGATATGATGGTGAATCTTGAAAAGTTTTGGTTTATGCCGCAAGATCCCACCCAAAAAATTTGCACCCATCACATCGAATCTTTAGACACATATATGGAGCATTAAATGTAGACGAAAATAAAAACTAATTGTACAGTTTAATTGTAAACTGTGAGACGAAACTTTTAAGCCTAATTAGCCTATGATTAGCCATAACTGCTACAGTAACCCACATGTGCTAATGACGGATTAATTAGGCTTAATAAATTTGTCTCATAGTTTTAAGATGAGCTATGTAATTTGTTTTTTTCGGTCTATGTTTAGTATTTCACATATATGCCGACATATTTGATGTGACACCAAAAAACTTTTTAGCTTTTTACAGCCTAAAAAAATACTTCCTCCTTCAATGGCCTCTTTTTTTAAGGACTCAAAACGAAATTTTCTTCCTTCTATGATCTTCCGTCCGTTTTTTATACTTGAGGGTGTTAAGTCAAGGGTAAAATGACCATTTTACCCCTGGCATGAAAAAATTTGAAGTTTTGAAAAAAAACAGTTGTTTGCTTTGAAAAAATAAATTATTTTGCTGCAAAGCAAATAATTTATTTTTTCAAAACAAAAATAATTTTTTTGAAAAAAATTGTATTTTGCTTTTAAAGCAAAAAAAAATAAATTATTCTATGTTTTTTCTATCAGGGGTAAAATGGTCATTTTATCCTTGACTTCACATCGTCAAGCGTTAAAAATAGAAGGAAGGCCATAGAAGAAATGAAATTTTATTTTGAGGCCAGGTAAGTTAAAAAAAGGCTATAGAAGAAAGAGACATTTTTTAAAGGCCATAAAAAGCTCAACACTTTTCGTCGACATTTCCTTTGTTCGAAACGGCCATTTTCACTTGCTATTCCTATATATTTTTTCTTTGATGTTCCTGTAATCCAAACATTGATCTAAAATGGAGGGTAGTAAAGTGTGTAGTAAAGGCCTTGTTTAGTTCCAAAATTTTTTGCAAAATAGAAATAGTACCACTTTCGTTTGTATTTGACAAATGTTCTCTAATCATGTACTAACTAGACTCAAAAGATTCGCCTCGTCAATTCCGACCAAACTGTGCAATTAGTTTTTATTTTCGTCTATATTTAATACTTCATACATGCGTCTAAAGATTTGATGTGACGGAGAAAAGTAAAGCTGCTGCAATAGAGCATTTCTCCTACTACCATGGACTACAATCAACGTGTGAGCAAGCAAGTACTACTGAATCTGAGTCTGATGCCTTGCCGTGGCAGCAATCACTACTCCGGCCGCATACATACATGTGACATGAGCCCGTGCCTGCCCTGCCCCGCCTCTGCCTGCCTTCCGTTGCAGCGGCAGAAGCCAGCTCGATCGGCAGGACGCCAGGACGGCATGGGGGGCTCTAGTCTCTCTCTCTCTCATCCTCCACCTCCCTTCGAGGGATGAGTCGGAGTGTTAAAACATCTGATGGTCGTATTTGTTTTAATGCTAATATAAGTTTAGTGGGGTTTGTATATGATGCTAGGTGAATTTTCTGCACGTTGCTGCAGGATTTTCTTATATTATATATATATATATATATATATAAGTGCTATTCTACACCCTAAGTGTAGAATACTATTCTACACTAAACTGTTATACTGAGCAGAATTCAGTATCATTCAGTATTCGCGTTTCAGTATTGTTCAGTATTTCGTGGTCCTGAGTGTAGTATTAGATGATACTGAACGCGTTTCAGTACTGCTCAGTATTTTTTCTACTAAGATGAATAGCGCTGCCGTATATATATATATATATATATATATATATATATATATATATATAAGTGCTATTCTACACCGAATTGTTATACTGAGCAAAATTCAGTATCATTCAGTACTCATGTTTCAGTATTGTTCAGTATTTCGTGGTCCTAGGTGTTGGACAAGACGATACTGAACAATCTCCAGTACTGCTCAGTATTTTTTCTACTTAGTTTTGACTTGCGGTGTAGAATAGCGCTGTCGTGTGTGTGTGTGTATATATATATATATATATATATATAGTATGTGTGAATTTGACTTGCATGTATTTTATTGTATCAGATCTAGTAAAAAATTGCTAAGCTAATAGAAAAAAAACTAATATTTGATTACACTACGGAGAAATAGGTGATGAAACAAATAGTGTATGTACATGACTTGTATGCTAATAGATTAATATTTAAAGTATTCTATATGATATAGATGACATGGGCATTTTTCATAATTACTATGATATGACATGGACTTAGTAGGGAATGATATGGACATCTTGCATAAAGAGATAGAACATTTAGTGGGTCACTTAGTGAGGAATGATGTGGACACCTTGCACGAAGAGAAAAAAATCATCTAGTGGGGTTTAGCTTTATAAGAGTATATGACTACGAGAATACCCCGTGTGTTGCTGCAAGAATGCATATATTAAAGGGTGTTTGGTTGGAGTGTTAAAGTTTAACAGGTACTATAGCATTTTCATTTTATTTGGCAATTAGTGTCCAATCATGGAATAAATTAGGCTCAAAAGATTTGTCACGTAAATTATTTTCTAGTTGTGTTTTTAGTTTATAAATAGTCTAATACTCTATACATGTGTCTAAATACTCGATGTGATAGGAGTTAAAAAAATTGAAACAACCAAACGGGGCCTTAGTGGATTGCATGACATGATGACATGGACAAACAAAATTGAAAGGTCCTAATATGGCTAGAGGGAGGTGAATAGCCTATTTAAAAATTCTACAAACTCATTAGGGCAAGAGGTTAGTAAATAATAAAGCGAAGCTTTTTACTCTAACTCTAATAGGGTGTTTGGTTGATATGATCACTAAGCACACAAGAGCTATGCCACTACAAGCTACACCAGGAAACTATGCTACACAAGACAAAGTAAGCAACTAAACTAATTACACTACTTTCCGGTAAGTAAATGAGTAGGATGAGATATTTATATCGCCGTGTAGGGGATGAATCAATCACCAATATATGAACAATCAAGCACCAGGAGAATGCCAATCAAACACAACTGAGACACTGATTTTTCTCCCGAGGTTCACGTGCTTGCCGACACGCTACGTCCCCGTTGTGTCGACCAATACTTGGTGGTTCAGCGGCTAAGAGGTGTAGCATGAGCCTCGTCCTCACTAGGACATCGCAAGAACTTACCCACAAGTGAGGTACGTAGCTCAATGACACGAGCGATCCATTAGAGTTACCTTTCGGCTCTTCGTCGGGGAAGATACAAAACCCCTCACAATCACCGAGAGATGTCCACGAACAATCACCAACTCGTACCAATGCTCCTTCGCTGCTCCAAGCCGTCTAGGTGGTGGCAATCACCAAGAGTAACAAGAAACCCGTAGCCAAATCGATCTCCAAGTGCCACTAGATGTAATCACTCAAGCAAATGCACTTGGAATCACTCCCAATCTCACAAAGATGGTTAATCTATAAAGGAGATGAGTGGAAGGTGTTTGCTTAGGCTCACAAGGATGTCAGGTAAGGTAGAATTCTAAGAGAGTGAGCCCAAGCCAGAAAACAACTATTTATAAGCCCTTCAAACAAATAGAGTCATTGGCTCTTTCACTGGATAGAGAAATCAGGACCACCGGACGCACAGCAGGTGACCTCCGGACGCTCGAACCCTGTGTCCGGTGCTCAGAAGACATCCATGTGTCCCCTACTTGAATCACACACGTCGATCTCTAATGGTCATATTGAAACTACCGGACGCGGTCAAGTAGGCACCGAACACGTCCGGTACACAGCAGACACGTACGCAAAGAGGTTGTCAAATGCGCGGGGTCACCGAACACGACCACCACACTCTCTCCTGAGCGTCCGGTGCTCTCAGTCAGAAACACTCACAATCTTTCATGTTGACGTCATGCATCACCAGACTCACAAACAGAGTCCAACCAGCGTCCAATGCTAAACATCCGATGCACCCTTGAAGGGTCGAGATGGCAGACTAGAGGGGGCTGAATAGTCCTTTTTAAAACTTATCGCGCCGGCTAACCGAAACAAATGCAAAATTAAAACTAACGGTCTAGCCAAGAGTACACCCCTCTATCTAAGATCTCTAGCACCTTGCAAAAGATCCTAAGTGAGCTAACAAGGTGTTACCTTAGCTAGAGCTCACCTAACCAATTCTAGGAGCAAGGTCACACAAACCTATGCAACTAGTACTTTGCAAACCGGAGGAGCTCCTACACAAACTAGTGAGGCAAAGTGCACAAAGCCTAAGCTCACTAGCAAGCTCAGTAATAAGGCAACTAATGCCAAATTAGATAGCGCTACTTACTTAGCTATACAAACTAAGCAATGTGACTAACAAGGTTACATAAACCTAATTAGCCACGTAAGGGAACTACTTCTAGCTATACAAGCAAGAAGGTAACTAGCAAGCTACACAACCTAAACTAATTACAAGAGCAACTACACAAGAACAAGTATATTGAATGTAAATACAAGCTTCTGTGAGGCGAATCCAAACCACCAAGAAGAGTATACAATGTTGACACGGTGATTTTTACCGAAGTTCACTTGGTTGCCACCAAGCTACGTCCTTGTTGTGGCGATACACACACTTGATGGATCACGAGCTAATTGGCATTCCAAAGCCAAACCCTCAGCGGGTGCCACACATCCACTCTCAAGATGGGGATCCTCCAAGCCACAAGCAATCCACTAGAGTTGCTCTTCGCGATCCCCGTGAGGTGAGCATCGTACCCCTCACAATCTCTTCTCCGGAGCACCGCACAATCTCCTTGCGTGCTTCGATGGAGTCATAATCCACCAAGCCATCTAGGAGGTGGCAACCTCCAAGAGTAACAAGCACCACCGGCTTGCAACACGAACACCTAGTGCCACTCGATGCAATCTCTCAATGCAACGCACTAGAATCACTCACTCATACAATCGGATGATCACTATCAAGCATATGTGAGTTAGAGGCTTCACTAGCACTCCCCAAGCATGGACACTAAGTCTCAAGGGTGCTCAGCACCAGCCAAGGCCGACCACCACTTCTATTTATAGCCCCAAGGGCTAAACTAGTCGTTGCCCCTTCACTGGGCAAAAGTCGTGAGCACTGGATCTACTGCAGGGAGGCACCGGACGCTAGAACAGTGCGTTCGGTGCTCCAGAAATAGCCTCGTGTCACTAGCCATTTGAACTCGACCATTGCCGCCAACGGCTAACTCACACGCGCGCCTGGAACAATAGCACCGGACACTCTGCTGCTTTACATGGGATGCGTCCTGTGCGCACCGGACGCGTACACAGAGAGCAATGCAAACTCACAAGGGCATCGAACTCACACCACCGGACGAGTCCTGTGCACACTGGACTCATCATGTGCACACCGGACCCGTACGTAGAGAGCAATAGAAACTCGCAGGGGCACCGGACTCACACCACCGGACACGTCCTGTGCACACCGGACTCGTCCTGTGCACACCGAACCCGCACCACCGGACACGTCCTATGCACACCGGACTCGTCCTGTGCTTGTAGTTCAACTTGTTAGGTTGCTAACTTCTAGCTCCGAACTCTGAATTCGATGATCTTGGACATTTTGGAAAGCTTATTCAGAGTGCTATCCAATCCATATGAATACTCAATCCAAATCAAAATGTATCAAAGCAGTATTTCAATATAAAAGCCATCCTAATGTCCGGAGAACACCGAAAGACTTCTCTCTCTTTACCAAGTTGATCAAAATCAACTCCAACACCTTCTCCTTTGCAAATATGCCAACACCACCAAGTGTACACCACCATGTGCATGTGTGTTAGCATTTCACAAACATTTTCCCAAAAGAGTTAGCCTCTCAAACTTGCCACGCCACTCGATCCTAACACGTATGCAAAGTTAGATTGCTCAAGTGGCACTAGATGACCGATATGCAAACAAGTTTGCCCTTCTTGATAGTACGGCCATCTATCCTAAATCTGGTCATAAACTTCTCTACACACCTATGACTGGTGAAATGGAAATGCCCTAGGTTATATCTTTGCCATGCGCTTTCCATTCCATCTCCTCCGATGTTGATGCAACACATGCACCAACCAATCACCAAATGATATGATCCACTCCATATCATCACGTGACCGTATTGGTTCATCGATCTTGACGTCACTTGCTCTTCACCGTTGCCTTGGTCCATCGGCGCCAAGTCTTGCTCAAGCTTCACCATCACACGCGGTCCCTCGCTTTAAAGCCTGTGACTTGCCCTTCACTCTTGCAACCGGTCCATCAAGCCAAGCCACATCTTGATCTTCTCCACCTTGGTCACATGACTCTATGTCATGTCTCATATGCAATGAGCTCCTCCATCATCACATAATCACATGTGGACTAATCTCCTGTGTATCTCACATAAACACTATTAGTCCACCTAAGTTGTCACTCAATTACCAAAACCAAACAAGTACCTTTCAACCCTTCACCTTTGCCAGAAACGAGAGCGCACCGGACGCGTAGGTGCAGCGTTCGGCGAGTGTTTTTCTAGTGAAAAACACTCCTGCGACTTCTCCAAACTTTCCATCGGTGCAATAGAAAATATGCATTTCATTTTCTCAAAAGTGCTGAATCCCGCTGAGCTTGCGAGGCGGGATTCGACACTTTTGAGAAACGGCGGGAGGGAGAGAGAAACCTAAACCCCTCTCTACCCTTCAAACTCCACCTCCTTCTCAAAGTGTGCCAACACCACCATGTGTGTACCACCATGTGCAAGTGTGTTAGCATTTTCACAACCATTTTCTTCGAAGGAGTTAAGTTAGCTCACTAGGTTCTAAATGCATGCACATGAACGAAGACATCTAGTAGCACTTGATAATCGCTTAGCCAAAGAATTCCCCTCTTTATAGTACGGCTATCTATCCTAAATGTGATCACACCCTCTATGGTGTCTTGATTACCAAAACTAAAACCCTAAGCAATACATTTGTCTTGATCTCCATAAGGTTTTGTTTTTCTGTTTCTTCTTTTCCAAGTTGAGCACTTGATCATCTTGTGGTCATCACCATTATCACCATGATCATCACTTGCTCCATCACTTGGCATGTACCAACCTCATTAAGTCTACACACACTTATTAGTATAGAGGTTAGTACTAGGGTTTCATCAATTAACCAAAACCAAACTAGGGCTTTCAAAAATACTTATGTGTCTTGCTGACGTGGATATTATAATTATATGGCTAGTGAATTTTAGTTGTATATGATTAATACATTGTTTAGTTAAACAACTTATATGTTGAGAGAAATATAGTGACTTGACGTGGACACTACAATTGCATGGCCTAGTGGATTTTTAATTGTATATGGCATTAGGTTGCTTAGTTGGATAACTTGCATGTTGAGAGAAATAGATACTAAGGTTTAGCTTTATAGAAGTATAAGATAAGATGTGTCTAGTAAATAAACTACAGCAAATTTATGGGAGATGTACTCTTCTTGTGTAAGTGCAAGAATTTTCGACATGTATGCTATGTGGTACCTTTTTTTATTTTTATATCCCCTGAATTTATCTGTATTCTTTTTTTTATGATTTTTCTCCATCTGGTTTCAGATCCGTTATGAAAACGATTTAAAAGACGGTGCAGATGTCGAGTAACCTAGCACATGTCGAAAATAAAAGATGGTGCAGATTTTCGACATGTATAAAGTTTTAAATCTTGTCAAGTACTAAAGTACCCAAAAAACCATGTAAAACTTATATCTATGACATGACTAATTAGCAACATAAATAATATATATTTTAATATAACAAATGTTTTCACAACGTCACTACTCAAAACATTTTGTGCAACATTTTGAAAATTAACTCGGAGGCAGGCGGCTTGGTTGCCCGCCCCAGTTAGCCAAGGCTAGGTAGCCGGATCAGTGATCGCATTGGTTAATGCTTAACCAAGGCTGGTATTGTAATATAACCACCTCGGTTAAAGTCTATTAATTGAGGTGAGTATTATAACCGATGCGGCCATTCTGACGCAACCATCTCAATTAACCGAGACAAGCACTTAAGGCAACTGCTAATTAATTTACCGAGGTGGGCACTTAAGGCAACCACCTCGGTTAATGATTACATCAAAAAATAATTTATAAGACAAACTTTCTGAAAGGATGTAAACAATGCCTAGAGAGGGGGTGAATAGGCGTATCTAAAAAATTCTACACAAAACTCAAAGTCACTTGTCAGCAACTGTCAGAAGTCCCGACAGTTTGGGTCACAACTTCCGACGTTGTCAGAAGTTCCAACGCTAACTGTCAGCAGTTCCGACACCTACGGGAAATGAACTACAAGTGCTTAAATGAACTTTGTGAGATCCACAACTTACAACACCACTGTCTAGTGGTTAGATGAGGATGTTGAGAGCCTTTCTTGACACCAAGAGTCCCCCAAACCGTAGATCGAGACCAAACCCTAAAAGGAGGATGAAGTACAAGCAAATACAAGTAATACAAGTAGATCTTAAGAAAAGCAACCACAAGAGACACAAGGATTTAACCCGAGGTTCGGCAATCCCAGTTAGGAGTTCCTACGTCCTCGTTGTTGAGGTGACCACCAAGAGGTCGGAGTCTCTTTCACCTCCTTGCCTCCCTCAAAGTAACCACAAAGGTCACTCGAGCTTTCCACTAAGAAAAACTAGGTAATACAAACTTTCCAAGGCTCTTCCACAAGATGGAAGCTCTTGGACGACGCCTAGCCGGCTAGGGTTCCAAGAACCCAAGAGTAATAAACTCAAAAACTGCCGGCTTGACGAAGAGATCAAGTGCTCAAGCTTCTCAAAGCGTTGCTCTCACTTATCCACTCTCCAATCACTCCAAATCTTAGGTGAATCGAAATTGGGAGCAAAGAGGAAGAGGAGAGAGGAGTCTTGAATGCTTGGGAGCTGTTTTCTCTGAGGGTTGGTCGCAATGAATGAGTGAGTAACGGTTAGAAACACAGAGAGAGCTATTTATACTACAGGGAGAAAAGTCTGCTCAGATCTACGTCGGAAGTTCTGACATAGTGTCGGGACTTCCGACACTCACTGGAAAACACTGCTCAACAGGCAGCCTAGGTCAGCGCAGGAAGTCAGTGTCGGAACTCCCGACTTACGTCGGGACTTCCGACGCGTCAGCACTGCTGACACAGGCCGGGACTGTTGGCGCTCGCGCGGGGAAACAACCAGCCAAAGTCCTGGCGTCGGGACTTCCGACGCTTGTCGGGACTTCCGACACGTGCGCGCGCAGAACTCAACGTCGGGACTTCCGACTCACGTCGGGACTTCCGACGTTCACAGTTTTCGCCCAGCACGTCGGGAGTTCTGACCCGCGTCGGGACTTCCGACACCAAAAGACACAGAAGGTAAACCCAAGTGCAAGAGAGGTGCTAGAGTGTCTCTAAGAAGTTTTGAAACACTTAAGCACTCTATCTTCCCCAAACCAACAACTTTTGAATCCCTCTTGATAGTACGACATACCTATCCCAAGTTAAAAGATAAACAATTAAGCTCTAGATTGATTCCAACGCCTTTCTCACGAACGAAGATTGGGGGATACCATTTCATCTTAAATCAAACCTTTGAATCTTTCATGAGAATAATAGCTGTAGCAAATCTCAAATACAACGCATTAGTCCTTAAATTGGATGTCATTAATACACCAAAACCCACATAGGGGGCAAATGCACTTTCACTTTATATCAAAATTATAGCTCTCGATGAGATCTATAACTTTGTAGTTAAAAAGTTTTTGAATTGAAACTGTTTAGGGTCCTAAAATATTGTTGTAAGTGTACAAATTTTAAATTTTAACATTTTAAATTATTAAACAATCTTAGATGTTAACATGATTTATGCAAAAGTTACAGTTCTCACTAGGGTCTACAACTTTGTAGTTGAAAAGTTTTTAATTTGAAGATGTTTAGTATCCCAAATATCTATTTGGAGGTTATAGATTTTGAAATTTAAAATTTAGAATTCCTAAATAATCTCAAATGTTCACATAGTTAATACCAAAATTCTAGCGACCAACCTAATCTACATGTTTAATATTGACAAGTTTTTGATTTAAAGTCATCTTAAGTCTCAAATATTTATTTGAAATTTAAATCTTTTGAGACTCAAATTTTTGAATTTTCTAAACTATATCTGAAGATACATACTATACCAAAGTTGTAGTACTTGACAAGATTTAAAACTTTATAGTTAATTTTTTTTATTTGAGTCCATTATTAGTCAAAATATCCAATATAAGATTACAAAATATTAATATAAAAAGATGGTGCAGATGTAGAGGTATAGTTGTGTTGAACGACACATTACGGGTTTAACACTCTAAAGTTGCAAGTTTTTTTAGTTTTCTGCGTTTTTCAAAAACACTAACCGAGATAGGTATTTTAAGACCACCGCCAACCGCATCGGTTAATCCACCGAGGAGGGCACTTTAATATAGCCATCTCAGTTAATCAATTAACCGAACTACCTCCGTTAAGGCCTGATTAATCGTGACTTTCTATTGGAGGACTGCCTTGGTTAATGCTTTTTGCCTGCCTCGGTTATGTTTTGTATAGTAGTGCAAGATGCTAGCACACACAAAAAGTTATTTTTCAATGTGTTTTCAAATAGTCCCTTGATCCTAGCACACACACAAAGTTAGATCATTTAAGTGGAGCACTAAATAACTTGATAGTACGGCTATCTATGTTAAAACCAGTCAAGCACCTCTTTACTCAATCTTCGACTGGGAAATAAAATACTCTATAGATGTGCATCCCATTCCATCTCCATGACCACACAAGCATGCAACATCTATCTTCACTAAATGATGAACAATGGTCATCCATCGTGTAGTCACCCATGCTACCTTTGATCACTGCCGACAGCACAAAGCTCCTCTATCATTTTTCCATCAAGCCACTTGATCATTAAACAAATCAACACTTGGCTTGAACTTTCATGAATAATATAACCAAATTCATAGCTTTACTTGGTCTTATTGGATTCATCTCTAGCCTCGCTTACACTTCAGCATTAACAACAATGGTACAATATTCATCGACACCAAACCCTCTACTCGCATGTTACCACCTCAATCGTCCAACAAATCATAGCCTCTAACTTACCTTTCACACTTGCAACCTAGCTCTTTATAGCCAAGACTCACCTCTTGATCTTCTCTACTTAAGGCCTATTTGGGACATCTCCTCCTCTCAAAAAGTAAATCTAAATCTAGGATTCACCGTAGAGAAGCTCGACTAGTGGATCTAAGATTCATCGTGAAACCATTTGTCTATGAAACTGTCGACGAAAGCTAGTCAGCAGTCTACCTTGGGGTATACCCATGGTAGTAGTTTATCGGTAGATGGTGCGCAAGCTACGAACTTGATGGTGACACAAGACACGAACAAGCTTTTTATCCAGGTTCGGCCGCCGAGTGGGCGTAATACCTACCACTACTACAGGATTCATTAACCGCAACGAACCCATTTCCACCTCCGTGGCGGGCACAGTTTTCGCCCGCCACGGTTATTCATCCGCACGCCAGAACCACCGACCACAGAAACGCCCGCTGCGGTAAAAGATTAACCGTAGCGGGCAATATAAAACGCCCGCTTCGGTTAACCTTATTAACGGTAGCGGGCGTCGTAACGTGCCCGCTACTGTTAATGCATTTACTGCAGCGGGCTGTTTAAGAAGCCCGCTTCGGTTAACTGACATTAACCGTAGCGGGCACTTTATGTTGACCGCTTCGGTTAACCTTTGGCACTATAAATAGCAGCCAGCCGACCTTCTTCCTGACGGCGCCTCCTCTCTTCCAAATCGTGGGGGAGTGGTTTTGCCTTAAAATTTGACCAAATAATTGAATTGTGGTTTAAAACTTCGATTTGGTGGAGTAGGACATCATAAGAGGTACATAGGAGGTCTCTCCCCTCTTTCTCTCACTTTTGAGCCTCCTCTATGTCTATATATAGCTAGATCTAGATCTAGTTTCATGTAGGAGAGAGAAAGTTGTGTTTTTCTTGTCTAAATTCTTAATGGATGCATATGAAACCTTCATCGTAGGCACGAGATGGATAGGTCGGAATGGATGTACGGAATGAATCGGGTGCTTGACCCGCGGTACCTTGTTGAAGTGAGGAAGTTTATTGCCGCGGCGAAAGCTCACCGTGAGAGATCGAAGCGGACGACAACCATATGTCCATGTTCTCGCTGCAAGAATCTGACAGCCTTCACGAACGACGGTACGGTGCAGTCTCACTTGATTCGATTTGGTTTCATGGAGGGTTACACAGTCTGGACTCATCACGGTGAAAGAGTGGACCCCAGTGGCGATGCATCTGGTTTGAGCTCGGCGTCAACGACCATGAACCAAGAACCTAGAGCGCCCATCTCATCTCCAGCGACTGCAGGGCCAACCTGTGGCAACAATGACAGTGCTCGTGATTACATCACGGTGGATGATATACTCGGGGAGATGGCAGATGGTGTTGTAGATGGCGAGGCAACTACCGTGCAGGAACCCGAGGATATCGAGGTGATCGAGGGTTTAGTCAGCCACATCGATGAAGACGACGTTGTGTATGGCTCCCCGAAGTGGTTGGAAAATTTTAGGGAGATGAAGCAGGCTGCACTTGATCCATTGTATAAGGACGGCGGTGATTGTCCCAAGGAGTGCACGGTGCTCTGGTTCAACCTCCACATGTTGATGATGAAGGCCCGGCATGGCTGGTCTGATACTAGCTTCAATGAGCTGTTAAGTTACCTTGCTACCACGTACCCGACGGGTAACAAGGTCCCCGCAAATACGTACCGTGCGAAGAAGTTGATTCGTCCAGTTGCGATGAAACTTAGAAAGTTTGATGCCTGCCCCAACCACTGCATCCTGTATCGAGGCAAGGAGTATGAGAATATGACGAGCTGTCCGCACTGCGGCGCCAGTCGCTACAAGAGGAATGCTGGATGTCGTGTGGACGAAGACGACGATGTGGCCTTGCGGGGTGGTCCAAAGAGGAAGAAGGAGGCCGAGAAAAGCAGTGCCGCAGCTAATCGCATCTCGTCTCAGCAGGATGAGGAAGAAGAGGGTTACACGCGGAGGAAAAGCCCGGCACTATCGTTGTGGTACCTGCCTGTGACCGACCGCTTGCGTGCACTATTCGGGAACCCAGAGGATGCCAAGCTCATGTCCTGGCATGCATCAGCTGACCGCAAGAAGGATGATGGCATGCTGCGGCACCCATCCGATGGCCAACAGTGGAAAGATTTTGACAAGGCATACCCGAAATTTGGTAAGGAGCCT
Organism: Sorghum bicolor; assembly: GCF_000003195.3. Taxonomy (NCBI): domain Eukaryota; kingdom Viridiplantae; phylum Streptophyta; class Magnoliopsida; order Poales; family Poaceae; genus Sorghum; species Sorghum bicolor. The sequence continues at coordinate 10,132,583 of NC_012877.2, forward strand.
AGGAACGTTCGGCTCGCGCTGAGTACTGACGGGATGAACCCTTTTGGTGAGCTTAGCAGCTCGCACAGCACCTGGCCAGTCGTACTCACCGTCTACAACCTACCTTCCCATCTGTGTCAGAGGCGAAGGTATCTTATGCTGACCATGCTTATCTCAGGACCGAAGCAGCCTGGTAATGATATCGATGTGTTCCTAGAGCCGTTGATGGAGGAAATGCAGGAGTTATTTGATGTTGGGGTAGAGATGATTGATGCATCCCGCAAAGAGAAGTTCACCCTAAAAGCCATCATCATTGTCACCATCACCGATTACCCCGGTCTCTTCTCACTATCAGGGCAGATCAAAGGGAAGACCGGCTGCGTAGTGTGCATCGACGGGACCTGCTACACTTACCTCCAGGGATCTCACAAGATGGTGTACATGAGGCATAGACGGTTCCTCGTCAAGAAGCACAGGTACAGAAGAAGTGTTATGAATCAGTTCTTCGCTGATCAGGAAGAGCCGTAGGGTGAAGCACCGGCGCAGCCTAGTTGGGGGCCAAAGGTGTATGAGATGGTGAAGGATATGGATCACATAGAGTTTGGCAAGAAGAAGAAGAAGGTACCAGAAGAAGAGGGGACAAAACAGACAAGGAAGCGAAAGCGGGACACGAAGGAGGACACCGTACCGCCTATGGTCCCCGTCGTCCCTTTCAAGAAGAAATCAATTTTCTTCAAGTACCTGTCATACTGGAAAACCCTGAAAACACCCCATGCCATTGACTGCATGCACCTCGAGAAGAACGTCTTCTATAGCACCATCGGTGTCCTACTAGACATCAAGAGCAAGACGAAGGATGGCCTCAAGTCACGGTTGGATCTTGTGAACCAGGGCATCAGGAAGGACCTTCACCCGGGTCCGACTCATAACGGCAAAGTCGATCTACCAGGTGCGTCTTACAACCTAAGGCATGATGAGAAGATTGCTATGCTCAAGTTGTTGAGGGGTATCAAGGTGCCGACCGGTTTCTCTTCCAACATCAAGAGTCTGGTGTCCATGAAAGACCTCACACTAGCCGGCTACAACTCACATGACTGTCACGTCATGCTGACGGTGTTCCTTCCAATCGTGATTAGGGCTATCGGTCTAGAATACGTGAAGATGGTGGTCACTCGGATGTCATACTTCTTTAACCGTATCACCCAGAAGGTCATCGGTAAGGCTGACCTACCTGTCCTAAAGGAGTTCATTGCAGAGACCCTCTGCCAGCTCGAGATGTGCTTTCCCCCATCTTACTTTGATATTATGCCACACCTGATGATGCACATGGTTGATCAGATCGAGCAACTTGGCCCCGTGTACCTACACCAGATGTGGACGTATGAGCGGTTCATGTCCACCCTCAGCAGATACGTCCATAACCGTGCTTACCCAGAAGGCTCTATGATCGAGGCATACACAACTGAGGAGTCCGTGAACTGGTGCATGAGGTACATAAGAGATGGGAGAGCGATTGGGATGCCTGTCCATCAGCACGAGGGCAGAACCGCGGGGTTGGGGTGTACTGGACGCAAAGTACGCACCGATATACCATACAAAGATGTGGAACAAGCTCATTACAGTATCCTTCATCAGTTAGTGAGTATGGAGAAGTATGTTGACAAACATGTAGAAGAGATCCGCGCCGCGCATGATGGACAACACACAGAGGAATGGGTTCAGAAAGAGCACAAGAGCACTTTCCTATCCTGGCTTAAAGAGCAACACGTACCCCTAGAAGGCTGCCCTGATGAAGATACAGATACCGTTAAGAAGCTTGTGCTTGGTCCGTCCACCCAAGTCACCACGTGGCAAGGGTATGATGTCAAAGGGTACCGATTCCACACGAAAGAAAAGGACAAGAAGAGCGCCGCACAGAACAGCGGTGTTCGATATGAGGGTGTCGACGAGGCCACAAACTCGAGGACGCAATACTATGGGCAGGTCGAAGAAATATGGGAACTTGACTATGGCAAAGACGTTCGCGTAACCGTCTTCCGATGCCACTGGGTTAACCCAAAAGCGGTTGTGGTGGACAATTATGGGCTAACCACCGTGAACCTCAAAAGTACCGGCTACAAAGATGATCAGTGGGTACTTGCAACCAATGTCGCGCAAGTGGCCTACTATATCTATCCGGAGGACACAAAGAGGCATGTGGTTGTTTCAGGAAAGCAACGGATCGTTGGAGCTGATGGGGTACAGAGCCCAGAACAATACAACAACTATGAAGAGCTCGAGCTATTTACCGATCTACCAAAGAAGGTGAAGGCCATCGAGGACCGTTGCAACAAGAGTGGAATAAAGCCGTGGGCCCGACACGATGGTGAGGTGCGGTCTGTGAAAGCGCCTGCACCAAAATGAGAGAACTATTTAAGATAATGGACAATTATTGTAATACCTATTTTTAAGACAAGTCTTATATTTAATGAAGTAGTGGACAATTACATAGCACAAATCTATATGTAATGAAGTAGTAGTGGACAATAATTGTATAATATCCCTTTTTAAGAGAAGTCTTATATTTCAGCTATTTAAGATATGTAAGTTTTGTAATTCAGCTATTTATAAATTTCAATTTATTAATATCCCTGTAGCTAATAACAAATGTCAAATTATCATAAAAAATTATAATATAAAAAATAAAAAGCATTGCAGTAAATAAAAAGCATCTGTTCAACGTTTAACCGCAGCGGGCTTCTTAAAGAGCCCGTTGCAGTAAATATTAACTAAAGCGGGCATCTTAAAGTGCCCACTGCGGTAAATGTTTACCGCAGCGGGCCTTCTTAAGTGACCGCTGCGGTTAATATTTACCGAAGCGGGCTCGTTAAGAAGCCCGCTATGGTTATTCCCGGCCTATAAATGCACCGTCCCCTCCTCTAATTTTTTCTAAGTCATTCGTGTTGTTCTTCCTCACCCCGAAGGGCTGCCAAATTTCAAACTTCCGCCGCCGCCGTCGCTTCGTCCCCGTCCACCCTTCGCCGGCGCCCTCTCGCTCGGATCGTCCACCGGCGCCCTCTCGGATTCGCCCGCTTCGTCCCCGTCCACCGTCCGCTGCCGCTTCGTCACCGTCCACCATCCGCGGGACCTTCGCCGGCACCGTCCACCGCCACTTCTTCAACGTCTCCGTCCGCCGTCCGTCGCACTTCACCACCTCTTCGCCACTAGGTATGCTCGCTCCCTTCTATTCCCTTTCTTCATTAGCGGGGCCGAGCACCCCAAACCCTAAGCGTCCGCGCCCCTGCTCGGCTGCTCCTCTGCTCGGCGCCGCCCCTGCTCCTGCCTGGCTGCTCGTGCCTCCCGCTGCAGCCTCCCACGGTCTCACCTCAGCGCCAGCGCAGAGCCACACCATGGAGGCAGGCAGCAGCAGCGCGCCCAGCGGCCCTGCCTTGCTGACACCCTGCGTCGTCCCTCAGTCTGTGATGCCATCTTAGAAGCTTATATTGTATTTGGACTCTCTGATTTAAAGCATAGGCAAAATTTTAGATATTTGAGGTCACTGAAAAGAAGTTATATATTTGGCTTGTTACCAATTTCTGCTACTACCATCTTATGGAGAATAGTTTGTCTTTTAGATAATGGGAGAATAGATTGTTTCAGAGAATAGATTGTTTCCCTCTCTGTTATAAGATTGAGCTGCTGGGTCAGATAGGTACAAATTCAGTTGCTGAGAACTGACAATAATTGTGTTTGGTTCTACTTTGTATTTGCTTTAAACTGAAAAAGATGGCTATTCACTTCATATCATTTTAGCTGGTTAGGAGCCCCTAAGCTTGCTGCATTTAAACTATATATACTTGGACAATTGCAAAATTTCAGTAAATAATCATGTCCATCATCTTTATTGTGATAAATAATTTCTATGCTCTAAGATATTTGCACATCTTTAAATAGTTTGCACATAGAAATGGCGGACGACCCGTTTCAGAATTGGAGGGAGCCTACCCCTAGCTCATCTTCAACTAGCTATGCAAGTGGCGCGTCTGTGACCCCACCGCAAAAGAAACGTCGAACCGAGGAAGACGTAGATCCGACGTACAATCCGGCGGATGACGAAGCCCACAGTGCACAGATCCCAGTTGTGCCTCGTGCGTTAGACTTTGGGTCCGGAGAAGAGAACAGACATGAAGAAGGCCCCGCTCCCTCCACGTCAACCTCGGAATCCAAGCAGAAGCGGAGGAGGGGGCAACACGGGAGGCACCAAAGGGAGTTGACTGACGTGGTGCACGTGATCCTTGAGGTGGGGCCAGAGGGAAACCCAGTGAGTCCGCAAGAGGTACTTGGCCGGTTCAGCAACCAAGTGTCCTGCATAGTCAGGGATAAGGCGTTGATCACTTGGCCGAGCTGGCACCAAGTCCCGAAAGACGTCAAGGGCAATGTATGGGGTGAGGTTACCCGGAAGTTCAATTATCTCGAAGGTGCAGACATGGAGAAGTGTTGTGAGTGGGCCATGCACGTGGCTTCTTGTGCCTTTCGCAACTTCAAGTCAATGCTGGCACGGGAGTTTCTGAAGAAGAAGAAGTCACCCTGCCAGAAATACACTATGGTGAAGGAGCATGTGTGGGAAGAATTCTGCCGAATGAGGACGACCGCTGAAGCAGAGGCAAAGAGCGCCAAGTTCAGTGCTCTGGCGAAACAAAACAAGCATCCGCACCACTTGGGCATGATTGGCTATGTCGGACATAGGGCTCGATGGCAGGCAGAAGAACAGGCTAGACAGGCTGCTGGGATTCCCGATCCGTACGAAGACGTCGATGTCAGAGCTAAGGAGTTCATGTATGCCCGCGTTCCAAAGAAGCTAAAGCCAGGCGCGACCAAGTACAACGAGCCGCAATATGAGGAGTTGGAGAAGGCTCTCGTCGAGGCCGCCAAATCTAAGGACAACATCGAGGTCCGCAGGGGCCATGACTTGCTGACCGAGGTCCTCGAAACCCCAGAGCGTCGCGGCCGTGTTCGTGGAGTCCAGTGCAAGATGAGCTGGAAGTTGGTCGAGTCATGGCAGGCCGACGCATCCGCATACAAGTCGAGGCAGAAGTACAAGGACATGTTGTATCAGAAAGGCTTCGAAGAAGGCATGGCCGAGGTGATCAAACAATCAATAAAAGAAGCCTTCACGAGCAATGAGCCTGAAATGGTGGCGATGAGGTCACAGATGTTTCGCGAGGCTGGCCTGGCCACGGCTCCACTACAACAACCGCAAGGCTGCCGATGATCGAGGGTCAACCAAGGCACTGGACCGAGGACATCCAGAAAGACACACACATCCAACTCCTAATCCCGTTCGGAAGATCCAAGAAGATGTATATAGCTAAGGGAATGCTACATCCCAAAAGCATAGATTTCAGCCCAGAGGAAATCCCAGAAGGCTATGTGGTCGTGACCCCACCCTGGAATGTGCCAGAGGAAGAAGAGTACGAATTGGACCTTCCAAACATACAACACGTCAGATTTCTTGGGCAGGCCGTTGGTCATGAAGTTCTGTGGAACAAGGAAGACATTGAGATCATTCCACCGACACCAACTCCGACACCGACACCAGGATCGCAGCCATCAACTGTCGGATCACAACGATCAGTGGCTGGATCTTGTCCCCCCGATGATCCTGATGGCAGTGGCGATGATGCTGAAGGCGATGGTGAGGACAAGGGCAAAGGACAAGGTGATGGCGATAGCCATGGCCAGGACAAGGAGAAGGCACAAGACAAGAACGATGGCGGAGATAAGGAGAAGGCACAAGTAGATGAGGGGGACAAAGACATGGGTGCAACCTGTGCCCCTCCTAGAAATAGTCCGCCTCGGAGCCCAAGCAGACAACAAGAAGGAGGCATGGAGGAGGCAACAAGGACTAAGACACCACCGCCAACATCTACTCCTATGCTTGAAGCCCCTCCTCCACCGAGCAAGAATGCAGGCATGACCGCCACAGTGCTCCCGTACACTACTACATCTGAAAGGTATGAGACAAACAAGCATAATAATCTCTTAACGTTTCTAACACATGAAATGGTAATAACATTTGTATCCATGTTTTGCCAGGCCTACAAATACTCTACAGATCAATCTATTTCCTGAGGCGGAAGACTGTCCTGGCCACTATGAGCTTGGAAAGTTCATGCTACCTAAGGCCCAGCTCATCGACGACGAAAAGTGGGATACAAGGAAGTTCCACCTGTGGTATATGGAAGCGGCAAAAGCCGGGATGACAGGTTTCACCGTCAAGATTCCCTCGGAGTTGTTCCACTTGCCCGGTGCCGATATTCAGCTGCCTGTGGACTTCCAGGACATGTACAACCTATTGCGGGAAGAAGACCTTGACATCGTCCAAATCACTTTATTCTCTCTGTAAGTGATGATTGCGACCTTCATAGACCAATCTCTACATTTGTATTGGAGAACTATATGATTTTTAGGACACGATGACTTGTCCGTGCAGGTTGACGGTCACTATTAGCAACAAAAGGCACCATCCTATTCTATACCTCTCTCCAATGCATATTGCTGAGAGAGTGATCAAGGGTTTCCAGATAACAGACCCAGAGTTGACCGTGCGGCAGAGGGAAAAGAAGTACGAAGAAAACATGAAAGAGGAGAAGAAGAAACTGTCAAGGTACATCTTTGAAGTAATGAAGAAGCTCAACCCAGATGGGCCGCATTGTATTATGGCTGCCTATCACTTTGGGTAAGTCAAAAACATCCATGTAGAGCAAAAGTTAGGGTCATGCCTTCTCGTTGACATAACCTATACTTGTTTCAATGGTGTAGAAATGACCTAGCCGGCGGCCACTGGGTTGCCTTCCTCGTCTATCCTCAAGATGGCCGGGCTGTCATATTTGACTCATTACAGGTAGCAAACAAAAAGGGATACAAGGCCTTCGAAGACTGCTTGAAAAAGTAAGCCACCGAGCTTCTTGATCCTTTACGGTTATCGATCATATTCAAATTGATGCTAACACTAATACACTTCGTACAGCGCTTATAGTGCATATCTCAAGGATCCGCAATGCTGGGATCGGAGAACGGAGAAATTCAAGAAGAGGCATAAGCACCACCTCAAAATCCGACGCGATTTCCCCGTAAGTATATTTCAAAGGTAGTTCAATCATGCTTTTAGTATATATGTGGTCTAATGCTTTTGTATTGATCGTGCAGTGCGCCAAACAACCCTTAGGATCAAAGGCATGTGGCTTGTACACATGCGAGAACCTAAGGGAAAGCAAGGAGTACACCAACAGCTGGAAGAAGCTCAAAGAAGCAGTGAAGAATCGTGGAGAGACGATGAAGAATGAACGCCAAGCTTTTAAGCAAATCAAGGCGGACATGTGTAAGTTCATCCTAGAGAAATGCGTGCTCGAAGGCGAACCATTCTTCGACAATGAAGGTGAATTGGCAATTTGACCAGAGTTAGAGAAGCTTAGGAGATGGGACACCATGCTACGGCCGACGGATTACACCCACGCAGTAGAATTGTGATGTGTAGCGGATTCGTGGGTTTCATGTGTATATGTGGATATGATGAGAACAACTAAGTGGATTTATATATTAGGTTGTGTCTTATGAATTGAACTGCTAGGCATATGTGTGTGTCTATATATATATATCTTCTGTTTCTGAAATGAAATCTAGATTCTGGAATTTGCAAATTGTTTAAATACATATGCAGCAATGGTTCTGCAAAAGTTTTTTTTTAAAAAAAACACGTAACCGTGGCGGGCAACATAAGGCGACCGCTACGGTTAATATCAATATCCGTAGCGGGCAACATAAGACGCCCGCTGCGGTTAATCTATTAACCGTAGCGGTCTCGTTCGCCCGCCACGGAAGTGGCCACGATTTACCGTGGCCTTATGGCCATGGCGGACGCGTTTGCCCGCTGCTGAAAAGGGAAAACGCCCGCCACGGTTATTCTTTCTGCAGTAGTGTACGTCCTGCGTCTGATTGTATTGGATTGAGAGAATAATGTCCTAGGGGGTCCCTTGCCCCTCCTTATATAGTCCAGAGGGCAAGGTTACAGATCTGGAAACTAATCCTAGTCGGTTACAACTGCCATAGATAGTTTGATATCAATCCCATATCTAACCGACCAGGATCCGGCTTGATCTCCACGTCTTGTTTCCTTGCGCGAAACTCAAAGCAGTTGGATCAAGCCTCGGACCGTCTTCGTGATGGGCCAAGCCTCCTAGCCCAAGTCTAGCCATAAGGGTATAGGGGTTTATACCCCCACAGCTAGTCCCCGAGCACCATGTATTGTGATGTAACACGCTATCTTGAACTTCTTCGATCAGCAAGGCTTGACATCTTCGATTAGCATGAAAGTCGCCCAAACAGTTGCAACGGTATTTTGACCAACTCAACAGATAGTTGACCAACACTGACATCGAAGAAGCCGGTTGTTCGAAGAATGCATGGTGCTCTTTCGAAAAAATATCTCTTTTCTCGATGAAGTGTGCCCACTGTACTTTTATTAAAAATACAGTCCTTCAAAAAGCAAGCACATTCACTGCAAGGTGAAGTGTGCCCACTTAGTCCCCGAGCCTGGTAGTAGGTGACGTAGGCACGTGGTGCCAGGGTCAAAAAAGTCTTCATAGAAATTCTAAAATTAAGATGCGTCGCCAGATGCATCGTACCGATGTAGTCCCCGAGCTTGCTGGAAGGCGAAGTATGAACCTTGTAGCAAGGTCTAAAAAATTGGATTTACCAGTCCCCGAGCATATCATGCTCGTTTGGAATTGAATAGACTAATCGACCAGTCCCCGAGCATATAACGCTCGGTGGTCGGTACAGTCCCCGAATTTTCAAATTGTGGACTGGTCGACCAGTCCCCGAGCGTATAGTGCTCAGATTGGTCGATGCAGTCCCCAAGTCTCCAAACTAGCAGACTGGTCGACCAGTCCCCGGGCATATAGTGCTCGGTGGTCGGTGCAGTCCCCAGGTCGCCAAACTGGCAGACTGGTCGACCAGTCCCCGGGTCTATAGTGCTCGGTGGTCGGTACAGTCCCCAAGAATGTCACAGTCCTCCACCAATTCTGCTTGTTATTTTAGAAAAGCATCTTGCCACATTAATGTGTGATGTGACGAGGCATCCTGGCGTATTGTCAGATGGTTGCGTGAAAAGGAGCGCTGGGTAACTGTGCAGCCGCTCTTTGCGTGGTTCAAGAAAAGGAAATCATCAATTTTACAGAAAAGCCACCGTATTAACTGCCGGTAATTATTGAAAACCGAAACGCCGCATCCGCCGCCGGGCCCGCCCACTTCCCGAGAATGCAGGAAGTGGAAGACGTGGAGCCGTTGCCTATAAAGACTCAACGCCACGACCAGAATCTTTACCCTGCCTTTGCCTTCGAGCCTTCTGTTCTTGCCATTCCTACCCTCTGCAACCTCCATCCTTGTTCGTTCAGCTTGCAATCGCTTCTGCAGCGTCAATGGCGAAGAGTGACTCAAAGAAAAGGAGTGAACTGATGGCGAAGGAGTGGAAGAAATCCCAAAGCAGCACGAGGTCCCTCAACGACCTCGTCGGAATGGGGCTACTTCACAACCAAGAGCTCGGCGGCTGGAGGGCGCCGGAAGGGGAAAGCTACCCCGACCCCCGTGCCGGTGAGATCGTAGTCTTTGAGGATTTTTTCAAGAGGGGCTTTGGGATTCCTGTCCACCCTTTCCTCCAGGGCCTTCTTCTTTACTATGAGATCGGGATCTGCAATCTGCACCCGAACTCAATTCTTCTTATCGCCACCTTTATTCATCTGTGTGAGGCCTATGTTGGGATAGAGCCGCACTTCGACCTTTTCCGCTACCTTTTTTGCCTGAGGAAGAAGGGAGCAGTTGGAGGCGCCAAGATTGCAGGTGGAGTATACCTCAATCTGCGTGATGGGATGAAGAACCGATACCTCAACTGCCCGTGGAACACTTCTCTCACCGAATGGTACAAGAAGTGGTTCTATATCAGGGAAGAGCCAGGCAGCTCCACGTTCTGCGACGTGGGCTACATCCCCGAGAAGAGGGTCAGCTGGACGGATCGCTCGGCATTCAATGGTCAAGTGGCAGACCTGATGAAACTGATCGACTGGTCCCGCTTAGACGGGCCAGGAGTGGTCGGCAACTTTATCGTGCGTCGGGTGATGCCCTGCCAGAGGAGGGTACACTCTGCATACGAGTACGCGGGAGCCAGGACCCGACCAGGATGAGCCCCGACGATCTGGAGAAGGCGGAGGTGCTGCAGCTGATGAACGAGTTGTTCAACTTTACAGACGACAACTTCGTTCGAAGCAGTGATCGGGTGCACGCCTTCAAGCTGGGGCGACCAGCTCCTAAGGTGAATAAATAATGTTACTGACTAGTATTACTTTTTTGATTACTTGTTCTCCCAGTTATTGACATGTCTTTTGGTTCTACTGCAGATTGGAGACGTTGACCGGTGCGCGGTGTACGTGTCACTGGCACCTGGTATGAAAAATCCTACGGGGGTGGACCCACCAGAAGACGACGCTGCTCGGTGTCCTCAATACACCAGCAGCGAGGAGGAGCAGAACCGTCCCGTCCCAACCACCGAGGATAGAGTAGCGGGGAAAAGGCCACTGGTGACGGATCCGTCCCCTGCGGAGGCGCTGCCGGCGGAGAGCAGCCAAGCACCGAAGCACCGTCGGCTCGTCAGGATCACCGATGATGACGACGAGGAAGAGGAGGCCTCCCCCTCTTTGGTCTGAAGGTCGCGCAGTCGTCCGAACGTCGCGCCGATCACTGGCGATCGAGCGACTAGTGACACCCCTGCCCCTCACACCGAGCCGACGCGTCTTGGGGCGACAGAGGCGGCAGCGACAGCCGGTAGGACCAGGAGGAGGGTCTTTACGGCGACGCATAGTCGCTCTGATCTGTAAGTAGAAAAAATCTCTTCTTGACGCTTCCTCTATCATCATTTTTGTTTTTGCGTTTGTTACCGCAACGTTTGACATAGGTAAAATGCCATATTTCTGTTAGTGCGGCGTCCGACGTCGATCCCGACAATGTTCCTGGCCAGAGGACAGCCGAGCCGGCGGCCGTCGTCAGGGACGCAGCGCAGCAGGCCGCCCAGGAGCAACCCGAGGAGCAACCCGCTGCGACGACCGCCGCTGAGAGTGCCGAGGAGCATCCGGCTCCGGCGAGGACCCGAGCGGGCACCCCTGTAGGGGATGATGAGTCTGCGAGGATGCCTCCCCCGAGCGGTGTCGCGGAGGAGCAGGACAGAGCTCCGACTACCCCGTCTTCTGAGGGGAGAAGGGGCCCGACTCCACCCCGAGCGGAGGCTTCTTCACCAAAGGGCTCCCCTGGCCGAGTTCAGGGTCCGGTAATGCCTGTGGCCGCGGCTGGAGGTAGTGTGGAGGGCGAAGAGACCCGGGCGGCCTCCGACGACGAGGTAGAGGAAATCCAAGGCTGTCCCCATGATGGTCGCCAACATGTTTACGTGTGGCGCCAACATGGGGACCATTTCATTGGTCACGAAGAGCTCGCGGAGACGGAGGAGGCCGCGAGGGTGGAGCGCGCAGCCAAGCGTCTTGTTGACGAGGTTAAGGTAAGTGGTCTTGTGCTCTGCTTGAGATGTTTATGCACTATTGCTTACTTTAAAGCATGATTCCTATAGGGCGCAATGAAAACGGCGAAGTACTGGAAAAGGTGCTTCAACCAGATTGAGGGAATCGTGGCCGAGAACAAGGCCCTGTCCGTAGAGGTGGACCGGCTTCGGTCGGAGGCCGAGGAGAAGATGGCCGAGATGGGTGCTCAGGAAGAGCGCCTGCTCGATCTCAATCGGCGGTTGGCCGACAAGGATCGGGAAAGGGGAGGTCAGTCATGTATTCCGAGCAGCTGTATGTAGCCACGTAGTCATTTTTGTTGACCAGAAATTGCTCTTGCAGACTTGGAGGAGGAGGTTGCACGCCTCCGACAAGAGAAGGAGAAGCTCGACCAAGAGCTTGCCGGGGCACTGGAGACCGGGCGCCGAGCTGGCGAGGAGCTAAGCAACAAGAGTCGGGAGGTGACTGGTAAGAACCGTATGCCCTTCTTCTTTGTTTGCTCAACATTCCTTGTCTTGTGCGCGCACTAACTTCCTGCTTGGTTCTCAGTGCTCAAAGTAAACACCAAGAAGCACCTCGACGAGCTGATCAAGGACCAGGACTCCTGGAAGGCCAACTGCATCAAGCTTTGGAAAGGAGTGGCCCCGGTGCTTGATTTGATCAGCCCCGAGCTCCCTGAAGACCAGCCCCGCGCACCAAAGCTGACAACCTTCGTGTTGGTCTCCTTGATCTGTCGTCGACAGTGATCGGCGATATCAACCTCTGCCGGACAGCAACTCCCCCCGACCAGCCTGGGTCAGATAGGTCGGCTAGGGAGTTGTCGGGAGCGTCGAATGCCAGAGATGGGCGATCGACGCCTGCAGTCTCGACCAGCCAGGCGCCGGTGGCCCCGACCCCTTTGACTGGACGGCAAGACCGTGCGGGTGATCAGCCCGAGCAGTAGGCCTGTAGAGTAGTCTGTAGGAATAGACTAGCAACCGCCCAGAGGGGTGTGTATTGTAAACTTTGTATGTAAAGTTTGTAATAAAGATTGATTTGTCATGACCATGGTTTTGAGCGCTGCAACGTTGTCTGAGTGATGTATCACTGGGTCGATAATCTTTAAGGGTCTTGATCCTAGAAAGAGATTGTAGCACTTGTCGAGAGTTCTGCGTGTAAAAAAGTATATAGCGAAAAAAAGAAAATTTTATTATTGCGAATCATAAGAAATTTACAAACAAAAGGTACTGGAACTTATGGATAGAAACGGCGCAGTTTGTCTATGTGCCAAGAATTAGGCAGGCGCGTTCCGTCTGGGTACGCCAATCTGTAAGATGTAGGGCGTGTGACTTCGGCGACCACAAAGGGTCCTTCCCAAGGCATGGATAACTTGTGCGTTCCTTCTTGGCTTGTTTTCCACTTGAGTACCAGATCGCCAACCACGAAGGAACGGTCTTTGACGTTCCTGTTGTGATACCGCCTGATGGCCTCAAGATACTTTGCTGTTCGAAGGCACGAGATTAGGCGCTTTTCTTCCATGCAGTTGATTTCAAGCTCCCTGGCGATCTCGGCCGAAGACTGGTCAAAGTTTTCAATTCTTGGAGACCCAAAGGTTATGTCGGACGGAAGCACTGCCTCGGTGCCGTAAACCATGAAGTAGGGTGACACACCCGTGTTGTGACTAGCTTGTGTTCGGAGGCCCCAGACCACGGCCGGTAACTCTTTCATCCATCGTCCAGGTGCTTTGTCGTTCTCGGTGTACAGCCTTTTCTTTAGAGCATCGATAATCATTCCGTTCGCGCGTTCTACTTGACCGTTGGCCCGTGGGTGAGCTACTGACACGTACTTTATGACTATGCCCCTGTCATCGTAGAAGTCCCAGAATGTAGTGCCAGTGAACTGAGTGCCTAGGTCGGTGATTATACTGTTGGGAATCCCGAATCTGTGTATGATTTGATTGAGGAACTACACAGCCTTCTCGGAGGTTGCTTTGACCAGTGGCATGTACTCGATCCACTTCGAGAATTTGTCGATTACTACAAAGACGAACTTGAAGTTGCCGGGGGCCGGCTTAAATGGCACGATCATGTCAAGACCCCAGCAAGCGAAAGGCCAAGATGACGGAATAGTTTGAATTTCGTGAGCAGGTACGTGGGTCCGCTTGGCAAAGAACTGACATCCTTCACAATGTCGGACCAATTTCTCGGCGTCGGCGACCGCAGTTGGCCAGTAAAAGCCTGCTCGGAAGGCCTTCCCGACCAGTGTTCTGGAGGCGGCGTGGTTGCCACAGGATCCATCGTGTATGTCATCTAAAAGCTTGATGCCGTCATCTTGGGATATGCATTTGAGCAGTACTTTGGAACTTGCATTTTTTTGCTTAAGCTTGCCATCCACCAGTATGTAGTTCTTGGATCGCCGGATGAGACGCTCATTCTCCGTTTTATCTTGAAAACCCGATCCGTCCGATATGTACCTGATGAAAGGGGCGCGCCAATCATAGTTGCTGGTTGCCGGAGCGGAGTCGTCTATGAGCATTGCCTCATTGGGTTGCTTTTCAACCAGGTCTGTGCCCACACTTGGCGCGTGGATGTCCTGAACGAAAATGCCTTGCGGGATCTGGGCCCGAGATGATCCTATCTTTGACAGCGCATCCACTGCCTGGTTCTTATCCCGGACCACGTGGATGTATTCTATGCCGTAGAAATTGGATTCCCTTTTGCAAATTTCTTTGCAGTAGAGGTCCATCTTTTCGTGGGTTGTGTCCCATTCTTTGTTTAGCTAGTTGATGACCAGGGCAGAGTCGCCGTGAACGTAGAGGCGTTTGACTCCCAGTTCGACAGCCAGTCGAATGTCGTGAAGGCATGCTTCGTATTCAGCGACGTTGTTCGATGCCTGAAAGAGAATCCTAAGGACGTAGCATAGCTTGTCCTTGTTGAGCGTCATGAAGAGTATTCCAGCGCCAGCACCATTGATGTTTAAGGACCCGTCGAAGAACATTGACCAGTGGTCGGAAGTATCGGAGAGGGGAGGCTCGTTGAGGTCCATCCATTCTGCGATGAAATCGACCAAGGCTTGGGACTTGACGGTAGTGCGACTCTGGAAATCCAAGGAGAATGGGCATAGTTCCATTGCCCATTTTACAATTCTGCCATTGGCGTCCTTGTTGCGTAGAATGTCCCCCAGGGGGAAACTAGTGGTTACCAGACCCGATGACCATCGAAGTAATGCTTCAGCTTCCTTGAAGTTATTAAGATGGCGTAGATGAGCTTTTGTATCTGAGGGTACCTGGTCTTGGACTCGTTTAAGACTTTGCTTATGAAGTAAACTGGTCTCTGAACTTTGTAAACATGGCCTGGCTCATCCCGCTCGACCACCATTGTTGTGGAGACAACCCTGTTGGTTGCTGCTATGTAACGGAGTAGGTCCTCGTTGGGCTGAGGCGCTGTAAGAACGGGTGGCGAAGTGAGGAAGGTTTTGAGCTGGGTGAACACAGCGTCGGCTTCCTCTGTCCAGGCGAATTTTTCTGACGCCTATAGGAGCTTGAAGAAGTGGAGGCCTTTTTCTCCCAGTCTAGAAATAAAATGGCTAAGAGCAGCCATACATCCGGTGAGCTTTTGAATATCCTTGACGTTCTTGGGTGGTCGCATATAGAGCACTGCTTTTACTTTTGAGGGATTCAGCCGTATGCCGTCGCGGCTGACGACGTTGCCGAGCAGTAGACCGGAGGGGACCCCAAAGATACATTTTTTGGGGTTAAGCTTCCACTTGTATTTATTTAGTGCCTTGAAAGTTCGGTCTAGGTTGTCGATTAGAGTGCTCACGTCCCTTGTTTTGACGACGACGTCGTCTACATAGGCCTCGACGAGGTCATCACGAATCTCGTCGTGGAGGCATTGCTGAATAGCCCGTTGATAAGTGGCTCCAGCGTTTTTGAGTCCGAAGGACATGGTCGTGTAGCAATATGCGCCGAAAGGAGTGATAAAAGATGTTTTGATCTGGTCATCTCCCTTTAGCGAGATCTGGTGATAACTAGAGTAGCAGTCTAGAAACGAGAGGAGTTCGCATCCGGCCGTTGAGTCGACCACCTCATCGATGCGAGGGAGACCAAAAGGATCTTTAGGACAGTGCTTATTGAGATCAGTGTAATCAACGCACATTCTCCATTCATTATTCTTTTTGCGTACAAGAACCGGATTGGCGAGCCAATTGGGATGATACACTTCTTTAATGAATCCGGCTGCTAGAAGCCGCGTTATTTCTGTCCTAATAGCCTCCTTTTTGTCACGAGCGAACCGTCGTAGTTTCTGCTTGATAGGTCTTGCGGTCTTCGAGACGTTTAAGGAGTGCTCGATCAGGTTTCGCGGGACGCCGGGCATGTCCGCGGGTTTTCACGCGAAAACACTTACGTTGTCCCTGAGAAACCTGACGAGCGTGTCTTCCTATTTGGGATCCAAATTGGCCCCGATAAGGGCCGTCTTCTCGGGGCTGCCGTCGACCAGCTGTACTTCCTTGTGCTCTTTGGATTTTGAATTTTTCCTTAGAGTCTCCTGCTCGGGTAGTCGAAGCTGGTCGGGTGGAAGCTGCGTGGCTTGGGCCATGGTTTCTGCCATGCGGATTGAGAGGTCAATTGCCTCGGTGATCTTGAAACTTTCCTCCTCGCAAGTGTATGCGGTATAAACATTGCCTCTGACAGTTAGGACGCCTTTCTCTGTTGGCATTTTAAGGACCAGGTATGAGTAGTGCGGAACGGCCATGAACTTTGTCAGCGATGGTCGGCCCAAGATTGCATGGTAAGTTACGTCAAAGTCGGCGACCACGAAGTTGACGAACTCTGTTCGAAAGTGGTCGGGCGTTCCGAACTGGACAGGCAGCGTTATCTGTCCGAGGGGTACTGAACTTTGACCTAGCAGGACTCCCCAGAATTGTGCATCATATGATTTTAGTTGTGCCGGGGTTATCTTGAGAGCAGGCAAGCTGTTGCGAAAGAGGATGTCAATAGAGCTTCCCCCGTCGACGAGCACGCGCTCGAGTCTGATGGTGTTGATGCAAGGATCCAGGATTAGAGGGAAACGTCCTGGCTCTGGGATGGCGGCCCACTGATCCTTCCTGCTGAAGGAGATCTCCCTGTGCGACCAGGGAGGAAATTTTGGATCGGCGATCAAACCGTCTGTGCTGTCCACGTTGAGGCAGGCTCTCTTTAGGAGCTTTCTTTCTCGCTTAGACTCGATGGAAACTTTGCCTCCGAAGATAGAGTGGACCGCGTCGGTGGGATTGACATACTGGTGTCATGGGTCCCTATCCTGGTCCTCGTCTTCGTCTTCGTGATCGCGCCCGTCGTGCTTCTCGTTTTTCTTGGCGGAATCGTCTTGAGCAGCCCGCCGCGTGTAGATGCGTTTGAGGACACGACATTCTTCCATCGTGTGATTAGACTTGGGGTGGAGTTGGCACGGTCCCTTTAACGTCTTGTTGTAATCTTCCTGGTAATCCCACCGCCCGTTGGGGCGCTTGACCGTATTCACCTCGTGGTCGTGGTCGCGAGGGCGCTTGCCCCTGAAGTCATCACGATTGTCACACCGCCTATCCCAACCTTCTCTATGGCCGCGGTTGTCAGGGCGACGATGGTTCCTGTTATCAAAACGACCACGACTGTCGTCCCGTCGAGGAGGCTGGTCGGGACCTCTCGCATCCTCTCGGATGAGCTTTTCTGCGCCATCGGCGTCGGCGTAGTTTTTTGCCGTGGCAAGGAGCTCAGCCATCGTGGTCGGCCTTTTGCGCAGTAGCTTGTTCCTTAGCGCTTCGTGGAAGCGTAGCCCTTTGATGATGGCGGATATGGCCTCGTCGTGAGAAATTTTTGGGATTTTAAGGCGCATATCCGAGAATCGTCGGATGTAATCACGCAAAGGCTCGTTTTTCCTGTCCCTTATTCTCTCGAGGTCGTATTTGTTCCCGGGCTGCTCGCAGGTAGCGATGAAATTGTCGATAAACGCTTGGCGCAGTTCTTCCCAGGAGTCGAAAGAGTCCTCGGGCAGGCCCAGGAGCCACTGATGACCAGCCTGGTCGAGGACGACTGGGAAGTAGTTGGCCATGACGTGCTCATCTCCTGCTGCTGAACGGACTGCAATCTCATAGAGAGTGATCCAGTTCTCTGGGTTTTCCTTGCCGTTGTATTTTTTGAGCTTCTCGAGTTTGAAGTTGTGGGGCCATACGACTTGGCGAAGGTGTGAGAAAAACTGTCTCAGGCCGGGAGGACCGTGCATGGCATCGTACTCAATGTGCCGCAGGTTTTCGTGCAACGCTCTTTTCGTGGCGCGCCTGTTGATGCGGTCCCTGGCGTCCTTGGGAGGGATGTTGTATCGTAGATCCCTGTCCTGGTTTACTTCCTGACCACGCCCACGATTCTGCTCGTGGTAGCCGTCGGCGTCCCGACCACCGTTGCCACGCCGTGAATCCCTCCGATGATTATTGGGGGAGTGGCTACGGTGGTGCTCGCTGGGTTGTGGTGAGGTCCGGCTGTGATGAGTCTGGTCGGAGGAGACCTCTGTGTAGGAGATAGCTTGGACCCTTTTGAGTAAGGTGGCTGTCTGTCCCATCGCGGCGATCAGATGTGCGCGTACGCTGGATCGGACACCCTGG
Source organism: Sorghum bicolor (assembly GCF_000003195.3). Taxonomy (NCBI): domain Eukaryota; kingdom Viridiplantae; phylum Streptophyta; class Magnoliopsida; order Poales; family Poaceae; genus Sorghum; species Sorghum bicolor. The sequence goes on from NC_012877.2 coordinate 10,150,750, forward strand.
CACTCGGGAGTATCAGGAAGTCGGTCTAGGTTTGCCATAGCAACAGCTACGTTAGCACTTGGCGTTTTGTAGACTTGCTGATCTCCGACCATGTCGAAAGCGTCACTGAGGTTATGCGGCGGGAGTTGCCGTTCCTCGTCCGCGCGTCGCCGAGCATGGTCGGTGTTGCGCTGTTCGCGGAGCTGCTTCTGCTCGTCTGACTCTCCATCGACAACCGGTTCATCGTTGCTGACATTGAAGACGAGATCTCCCCGCCGGGGCGGAAAGACCGGGAAGCGAGAGAAACCCGGAGGGTACGGTGGTAAATCCAGGTCGTAATCTTTGTCCTCAGAGTTTATAACCTCGGTGGGGATGGATCCAGTGCTGGAGTTTGTGCTGGAAGCCTGGTCGTTTGGTAGTTCTCGGATCGTCACCATGTTGACGTAGTGACGAGCTGGTCGACTGCTCCGTTTTGGCAACCAACCCGCCCTGTTGAAAAGGGATTAGATGTGCCGTGAGTAGTAAACGGCTGAGTTGTTTAGCCCGTAAGGAGGACTCTGGTCTGGGTCTGCCTTGAGTTCGGCGGACCGCCCCGTGGGGGTGGAAGTTATTGTCAGAGACGTCCCCAGCCGTTCGTGTGTGACGACACGAGTTGGCCAGCAGGAGTCAAAAAAGTCCGTCGGCGCGGCTCGATCAGATTGGCGTGAGATCCCATCTACCAGTCGGAAAGCTTCGAGGAGCCTGAGATCGGCGCGATCAAGGGCTCGGAAAAGATCCGAGTTGTCGACCTTCTTTTTTCCCTTGTAGCGAGGGAGTGGAGGTCGAGTGCTCGGCGCCGGCGTGATCGAAGTTGACGTCGCCGTCGTCCCAGATCGGATTTGGGTTTCTTCCAAAATCGTGGTCGTGAGGCCGCCACCCTGAGTCATCCACGTGATCTGGCCGACAGTGAACGTGAGACCTTCAGGTATGACCGCGAAAGCTGGAACGATGACCATCTTGTTCGTCGAGAGAGCTGTACGTACACCCCCTACCTGGCGCGCCACTGTGGACGAAAGCTGGTCGGCAGTCTACCTTGGGGTATACCCACGGTAGTAGTTTATCGGTAGACGGTGCGCAAGCTACGAACTTGATGGTGACACAAGACACGGACAAGCTTTTTATCCAGGTTCGGCCGCCGAGTGGGCGTAATACCTACGTCCTGCGTCTGATTGTATTGGATTGAGAGAATAATGTCCTAGGGGGGTCCCTTGCCCCTCCTTATATAGTCCGGAGGGCAGGGTTACAGATCTGGAAACTAGGTTACAACTGCCATAGATAGTTTGATATCAATCCCTATTCTAACCGACCAGGATCCGGCTTGATCTCCACGTCTTGTTTCCTTGCGCGAAACTCCAAGCAGTTGGATCAAGCCTCGGACCGTCTTCATGATGGGCCAAGCCTCCTAGCCCAAGTCGGGCCAAGCCTCCTAGCCCAAGTCTAGCCATAAGGGTATAGGGGTTTATACCCGCACAGCAACAAGCTCCAGATCTAGTCAGGGGCAATTTCTTTGGAATGGACTGAACTACCCTTGGCATAGGGGCCCATGTTTCAGCGGGTAAAACAAAATAAATGCTTTCCATGAAGAACCGTAGGGCCAGTGTCGAGCCCGGCCACACCTGTGGTGGGCACGACCTCGCCAGTGCTGGGCATGGCATCGTCGGGGGCGAGCATGGTCGTCCATGGTCGGCGCGACCTTGCGGGTGGTGGGCGTGGGCGACCGAGGGCGGACATGACAACACCGGTGGTGGAGCTCGGGCACGGGGTGGATGGCATCAGGGCGGAGGGCGCGGCCTCGCTAGTGGTGGAGCTTGGGCATGGGCCGGGCGTGGGCAGTCCCACGGCCTCGTCGGAGCCCGCAGGCGCGGCCTTGTCAGGGTTGGGCGGCGCGGACAGTGCTCCAGCGGCCACGGTCGAGGCATGTGACCAACGACGGCACCTGGCCACGAGGGCATGATTGGGGCTCCAATTTGGCGCGAGCTTCGATGAGGATGGGGTGCAACTGTGGTGGTGTGGGCGCCTGGTAAGGACATGAGAATAAGAAAGGAAAGAAAGAAAATAGAACAAAGCATTATTTGTGTAACCCGTGACACCTCTTGAGGAGGTCCACCATTTTAGTGAATCTAGCCCTCAGATTCACTATTTTGGTGGGTCTGGATTTGGTGGAGTTAGAGTGTTTGACAAACTTTTCGTGGAGCGGAGATAAACTTGATAGATGTGGAGTTGGGGGAGCTATCCCAAACAGATCTTTAGCTATATGAATATATGTTATGTCTTATATGCAATAAATTCCTTTAAACTCTACTCTTCCGTTAATGTTTGAGTCCTGTCTTATAAAATATTTTAGGTAGTAGCGGATGGCTTACTGTATCGTTAGTTTTAGTACTCAAAGTTGTAAAGGACATGGAGATAGATAATACGATGATGAGCATTCTGTCTGTAGTTCGTATGAACAGCTGTTGTACCTACGTGTTCCAACAAGATCTTGAAGCACTGTTTGATATTTCAGGATGACCATCCGGAAGAAACAAAGAGAATGTTGTGAGATCAGAATTCCAGAGAAGCCACTACTCAACTAGTTGAGCACTTGCAACTTGCATGAGCCACCTCTCCATCAAGGCTCTACGTATTGCTCATACTAATGCATGTATTGTGGATTAAGTCGTGTCAGCTTTCTTGATGGATGCTTTGTCGTTGAAGTTGTTTTGATCGTCTCTCTAGAAGATGCTTTGCTACCACAGCTGTTGAAAGCGCGTCTTGTCTTCCCTAGGTGGATGCTTCGTTACTACAGTTTCACTGCTCTCAGTGGCGGAGCCAAGGGGGGGCTGGCTGGGGCCATGGCCCCCCCTAACATTTGTCAACAAAATTTTTTACTATTATAAATTAATGATTTTTATTTATATTAAAAGAAAAATATAACAATGATGTCATATATATTTATTAATATCATCTAGATAATAAAATTATACTTCCTCTATTCTAAATTATATGTCATTCTAAAAAATTTGGAGAGTCAAATTATCCTAAATTTGACTAAATTTATATGATAAGATAACAATATTTATGATACCAACTAAGTACCATTAAGTTCTTTATTAATTATATTTTTTTGTAGTATATCTATTTGCGATATAAATTTTTATAATTCTTTATATAATTTTGGTCAAACTTGAGATACTTTGATTTTCCAAGATTCTTAGAATGATTTATAATTTGAGATGGAGGAAGTACAAATAACTAGATAATACAATGAAGCACCTTAGAAAAACTGAGATGCAGATCTTAAGATTTACAAAATTATCTCAAACATCTTGCTATTAAGGGTTTATCGTCTACCACCAAAATAATAACACATTTGATCCTAAAATACATATAGTGTGAGCACCTATATCAAGTTGATGAATTAAGCTAAATGGTCACTAATTATGCTCAATTTTGATTAGTTGAATTTTTTGGTTGGCCTCCCCTATGTATAATTTCTGGCTCCGCCACTGACTGTTCTATAGGCTACCACTCTGTTGATGTCTTTTTTTTTGTCATATGTTCAGTCTCTTAGGGTGTTGTGGTTAAGGGTCCTTTTTCCTCCGCTTTTCTTTTGGTGCTCATTGTATCTTTGGGACCGTCGTGGTAATCCTAAGATTACATACAAGTCATTTGTACTTTTTCAAAACTCTACTTCCTCTTAATGAAAAATGTGTCTCAAGGTACGGTTGTCAAAAGAAAAAATCTCACAAGAAACACATTCAATCATGAAAAAAATCAAATTGTGATTTTTAGTTTCACGGGACCATGATCGGTGTGTCTTACATATAGCGCTCCTGACAAAGCTTCTCTGATAATGTGTCTTGGGTATAGTGCTCATCGCTAAAGACACGGGGTGGAGTGTTCGTGTGCTAACACATTGTACACGAGGTTGACCTAAGAAAGTTGGCTAGGCTGAGTTTTGGTCTGGGTGTTACTGTAATTCGTGTCTAACACTACCCCAAGTGAACCAAACACTAGCAAATTTGACAGCCTTGTTTAGGTTTAACTCCAACGCAATTCTAAAGCGACCCACTCAACAAAAAAAAAATGAGACCCTGCCTGAGCAGGCAAATCTCCAGCGTTTGAAAGGTTGTTACTCTACTTTTAAGAAAACCGATTTTCACTTTTCATAACGCTTGACTGCATGCTTACTAGTATTTTCTTGACCCCCATTTATTAGGATATATGAATAACAAAATAAATAAAGACTGTGGCCGCGCGCCTACGACATAGTACTTATTTAGGGAAACACCGTACAGATTCCGTATGTGTTGTTCGCTAGTGTCGTCTGTAAAAGTCACTCATTTCCGTCGTGCGAGAGCAAATGCTACTGCGCTGCGCTAGCACTACTATTGCACTGCACTAGCATGCCGTCTCGTCTCGTCTCGTCTCGTCGGCACTCGGCAGTCGCTCGTCACCAACCTCCGTTCAGCGTCGCCATGATTAAAAGCATGCTTGCCCAGCTGCCTTCAGACAGCACGATGGAGCACGTTGGGAGTTCCCTGTGGCTGTGGCTGTGCTCGGCCCTCACCATGGATCGCCAGCCAGGCCGGCAAGCGGCAACCATGCATACACGACACTGTAGCTAGGCTGGTGCAGGGCAGCAGTAGCTTCCCTTTAATCCCTGGCCTTTTTTGCCGTTGGCATCGGTGCTCCTGCTCCAGAAGCGAGAGCTTGACAAATGACAACACGGCGCAGCACAGCACCAGCACAGGCATCGGTGCTTTTCTTTGCTTTGCTGGGAGAGTGGGAGTAGTCTACTGCTCCTACATCAGATTAGATAGATCATAAGATGGAGGAAGATTGGATAAGTTTGGACTGGAGCTGGAGCAGCACTGTGTGTGTGCTGTGATATGAAGTTATGAACACTAGCTCCTAGTCTGATCTCAGGTGATGGCTGATGGAGGAGGGAGGGAGAGGGTGGGCAAGGCCAAGGCCAAGGCATGCATGCATTGCAGTTGCAGACTTGCAGGGGCCCAAAGACATTCTGGATTCAGATTATTGCCAGGCAAACTGGCAAATAAAACCACACCACCAGATGGGGTCCTCCATAACCATCCAGTGGCCAATCAGGCAGCCGATTCAGATCTAAATAAACTGGACCTCACCTGCTCTACCTCTACCTGTACCCACCCAGTACTGATACTACTCCATGGTTCTTGCCCATGCATGCATGATGCATGTGTTGCTGCTCCCTTCAGAAGCTGCACTACTTGAGAGTTTGGGGGTTTTTTCCTCAGGCGCAGAGATTCTGCTCATTGGTGAGGAATCAGAAATGTAAACTTGTTCTTTCTTGCTTCCCTTCCTTGAGACAAGAGGTAGGAAAAAGGAGGAACTGAAACGGGAAAAAAAAAACAAAGTTCTTTCTTTTTGTCTGATGAAAGCAATATTGAAATGAGGCGTGAAAAATCTGTGACTGTGAGAAAACCCCTGGAAATTCAGTCTCAGCTGGTGGCCAACCAGCCAGAGGGTTGAGCTCCAGCTCCCCCAAACCAAAGCCAAATCAAATCGAAAGCACTATCAATAATGCTGCTTCTAGCTAGTGTCCACTGCACGGCAGATCTTGCTGCATTACAGGCAGGTTGCTGGTTGCACACACACACACACACACCAGTAGTACAGTGGTACAACGCAGCACAGACAGCACGGCATTAAGTGGCTATCCATTTTGGGATCGCCTCGCCGCTCGCCACATGCTCCCCTGCCCCCCTGCACGCCCACATCTTCCCTCCAGGCCCCAGCAGCAGCAGCAGCCAGCACCACCAATAATTCAGGCTCCCGAGTCCTCCCCCAGATTGCATAGCATTTGCATCACCGTCTCTCTCACCAATCATTAGCCTAATCCGGTCATAAATTACTAGATTCTTTCAGTTACAGACCTGCTAATATTAAGTAACACTAACAACCATGCACAGCAGGCAGGCAGGCAGGCATATCAGATCATCAGCAACAGGTGCTGATCAATCACTAGTACTCACTCACTGGCTGACTGACTAAATCACTAGAGAAACACCACCGCAACAACAACAACAACAACAGGAGCATGATGAAAGGAACAACACATGACATGAGAGCGGGAGAGTGAGTGATTCTCAGTCTCACCTCCCACACCCTACCAGTCACTCAAGCACTAGCACTAGCAAGTCAGGGGGCACCAAGAACAAGAGCAGCTACAGAAATCAAGAAGAAGAAGAAGAAGAAACAGAAATCCATGGAGACTCAGCATCAGTAGTTTGGTTGATGGATATGGATGGATGGAACAGTGGAAATGTGGAATGCAATGCAGCTAAGCTATAGCTAGATTGATGAGATCAGCAGCAGATTAGCAAAGAAACAGCTTCCTATGCAAGGGTGAAGTGGCCGCCGCCGTCGTCGTCGTCGTCAATCGTCATCAGTGAATTCAATCAGCATTAGACTCTTGATCAATGTCGTCCAGGTCCAGTCCTGAAAAAACATTGGTTGGTTGATTGGTTGGTCGGTCACTCCAGCCGCAGCTGCGGCGGCGGGCTCCGGCTGGGGCTCCGTCCGGGCCCGCCGGGCTCCGGGAGCGGCATGCCGAGCTGGCCGCCGTGCGGCCCCTGCTGCTGCGGGTCGCCAACGCCGTCGTGGCCGCGCCGCGCCAGGGTGTGCTTGTTGTTGTGCATCCACACCTTGAGCACGCGCCGCTTCACGCCCACCTCCTGGCAGAAGCGCTGCACCGCCGCGTCGTCCAGCTTCTGCAGCCGCCACCCGGCCTCCTCCGCGAAACCCAGCATGCGGGCCTTCTGCTCCGCCGTGAACTTGGTCCGGAACCGCTTCCGGGCCGGCGGGCCCTGCTGCTGCCCGTGCGCATGTCCCGGCGCGTTGTGCGCGTCGTCGGACTCCGCGGACGCCGAGCTGTTGTGGTGCTGCTGCTGATGGTGCATGGCGCTCAGCGGCATCACCATGCGCGTCGGCGCCGGGGGCAGCGCCGCCACCAGCAGCCCCCGGTGGTGGTGCGCCGCGGCCAGCGGGCTCAGCGGGCTCAGTGGATGGTGGTGGTGGTGGTGGTGCCCGTGCCCGTGCAGCTGCCGCGCGTCGCCGCCTCCGCCCCCACCCGGCGGCTCCTTGCGGTGGAAGTTGCGGTGGCACCCGCACGCCGAGCACCGGAGCGCGTCCAGCGACCCTTCCTCGCCCGCGGGCATGAACTCGCCGCACCCGTCCGTCGCGCTCCCGCCGATGGCCGCCGCGTGGTTCTTCAGGCACTCGCGGTACCTCACCCCTGCTCCCCCGCCTCCTCCTGCGCCGCTCACGGGCACCACCGCCAGCTGCCGGTTCTTGGCCTCCTCCGCCACCACGTCCGGCGGCGACATGTGCCGGCCGTTCGCGCCATGGTTATGCTGCTGCTCGTGGTGCCCGTGGTGCAGCCCCAGGTACGGCGAGCCTCCGCCGCCGCCGCCGGCATGCATTGCCATCGGCAGCTCGCCCTGCGTCCCGGAAAGATCCATGCCTTGTCGCTCACTTCCTCCGCCGCAGCAGCTCCTGTCCCGCGCTGCAACAAATCTGCAATGGCGCGCGCGCACAAACACACACACAGCACAAACAAACAAACAATTGAAACAAACAAAACAAAGTAGCCGCAGCAGGAATTTCAGCAGGAATGAAGGTGAAGTGAATGCAAAGACGACAGACAGCTTGGAGGTTCCAAGCAACTCATGATGTATGAGCAAACAAGAATCTGGCATGCCTTGGGACGCTCAAAAAGTGAAGAAGGAAGGGGAGAGAAAAAAAAAAGGAAAAAGATTGGGATTCTTGGGGAGAGTGAGAGAACAAAAAGTGCTGAGGTTTGTGGACCTTGCGGTGGCCTTGGGATCTTGCAAGAAGATACCAGTTGCAAACTCCAAGATGGGGGGTTTAACTCCTCTACTGCTAGTACTCCTACTCTCTATGTTTCAATTCAATGTCTCTTGGGCTCCTCACCATGGCCATGCCCATGCAGAAGAAGATCAGCAGTAGTAGGACTAGTAGAATGGTAGAGGAGGATGGATAATACTACAGATACAGTGGCTGCTCTGTGCAAAGGCTTTGCATTCACATCACTCCTCCTACTTGGCTTGGCTACTTGGTTGGTGTGTGTGGTATTGCTTTCCCCTGTGTAGGCATGGACCAGCCTTTGACCTCTACTCCTGCTCTAGTATGTTAAACATTCTTTGCTTTTGTTGTGAGAAGAACAGCGTAGAAACAAGAGGGGGGGAGGGACAAAAAACACAAAGGTGAAGGCTGAAGAAGAGATGGAACAGCAAAAGAAACAAACAGAAATGAATAGAATAGGGAGTAAACAAACCTTGTTGTGGTTGCAGCGAGGGGCTTAATCAGGACGGCAAGGAGGGAGCAAGCTCATGCCTTGTCAAACCTTGATGGCCGCCATTGCTGGAAGGAAACCACCTTCTTGTGGTTGCGGCCTACTACAAACTACTACTGCAAAGTGGTAAGGAAAATACAGGGGAAATGTCAAGGTTTAGAGGCAGTATAGGCTATGAGCTAGATATGCATGGCCAATGGGGGGGAGAGCTTGCTGTATGCCTCTCACATGTGGTGCTGTGTGAGGGGATGGATGCAGCAGAAATACTCCTCCAAGCTTCTGCTGCTTGCTTTGCTTTGCTTGCACTGTCAGGAATCCAAGCTTGTTTCAGAGAGAGAGAGAGAGAGGGGGGCAGTGGCCTTGTGTGGTGTGTCAGAGCTGTACTACTGCAATGGACAATGGTGAGAAGAGGGCCGGAGCTACAGGAGCTGAGCGCGTCCATGGATGTCCCCACCCAGAATTTTATTTTTATTTGAAATTGAAAATATTTAGAATAATGAGTGTTTTGTTCAGTTCCTTTCTCCTCTTTCCTTTCCTGTTTTCTGAGAAAGGGATCGGCTAGAAAACGAGTTTAAGCATTTAATTCTTTTTGTGCGCATTCTCAAAAGAAAACACACACACACATTATGCTGCATGCTATGTATACTTTCTTTCTGAAATATAACTCGATGCGTTTTATCCTGTAAATTGAGTGTAGAGCATGGCTCTTGATTCCTTCTGTCCCATTCTCTTTTCCGTCTGGAATATATAAATAAAAACCTTGTGTAAATTCAAAGAAATGATTTGTTTTGCTTGTATTTATCCCTGGTATGGTATCCACAAGTATTTATAACTAATAAAACTGTCTATTATATTCCCCCATTTTGTTCTGGTGTACAAATATCTTGTTTCCATGGTTGATCAAATTTATGCAAACATTATAAGTCTGTATAGTCAATAATATTTGTATACTCCCCATGTTTTCACTTGAAGAATTGCTACTATCAAATTCTTTATGCCTCTCCATGAAAAATACTAGAACGAAAACTGAAGGTCACACCAGCAAAGGCAAGTTCTTCACCAATATTTTCCTGCCACCTGTGCTGTGCTCAAGCTATTCCAATAATGGAAGCTTCTTTTGGGCAGTCAAACTTGTCCAGAACAATGGGAGCAAGCATCAACCTAACTAATGGAAGCAAAATCACAGTTAGTATAAAAAATATTAGATTAGAGTAAACGAACACTGAGTCAGAGGCATGCCCAATAGTTTTAATTTGCACCACATGTATCCCTGTCACTCCCAGCAGATTCTTATCATTTCGCAATTTGCGCATTATTTGAGTCATCAATTGTTGTATGGGCACTTGTGCAGAAATAAAATTAATCCAGGTCCACTAATCCTAGCTTTAGTTTGGATCATGTGCAAAACCCTTGGATTTCCTGATGGTGAAATGTGTGGTGGCTAACACTGTCTACTCACTGCACAACATTCTTCTGCCTGTGAAGAAAATTGACAGGCCTTCTTTTAAGGCTCAGGTGGGGATTACAGCACAGATATGTGCAGCTCAGTGGGGTACTGTATTTACTAGTGACATTTAATTTTGCAGCTGGGTCAGTGAGAGTCTGAGAGCTAGCTCATTTGAAAGGCTGAAATTCCACAATTGATTTTCGAAACAAGTTGTTAGAAATTCTTGTGCCAATCCATTATATTCACTCCAAAAGGGTCCGAATTGTAGTTTCATTTTGGTTTTACCCAAGTAGCCGAATCTAGGATGATGGTTGTTGCATCATGAAATAATTGAGTGCATGAAGTTGTCTAGTGCAATAATGAATATAATGTGACATAAAAACAAGGAACATATATAGTAAGTCAACACTATAGATGGCTATATGGCCCAAGGCCCGCCGTTTAGGCCCAGCCGCGGCATAACACATTCTGATGGTTGTTGTGCATGTGTCGGCCTGATCCGATGGGAGGGCCATTCCTAGGTCGCTCCCTCGGTGTCAGCTTGATCTTTTTTTAATCTCTACCCTACTAAGATAATAAAATCTCTTGCAATTCTTGAACCCTAGTGCTCAATAGCCACCTGTAGGCACCCCCCACCGCTCACGCCTGATGTCCGTCGGTGACTCCCCTCACTCACGTTCCTCCCTTCCCTCTCGACCTCCACCATTGTTCGCCCCTCATGGAATCCACAACCGCTACTGTCCTCCGCCACCTAGAAGCAGCAATTCAAAGCGCGGTCTCACTTGCGGTTGCATGCCGAGGCTCGGATGGATGATCATATTTAGCAACGCGGTTGGTAGGGGAGGCGCTTCGTTGGTCACACGAGCAATGACGATGCGTGACCTCTCAAAATTATAGCACGCAAGCAGAACACGTCAAGATCGTCAGCTCGAGCCTTAAAGGGTCATGTCTGTGCCTGACGAGAAGCCTATGGATGGGCACGGAACGGCCCACTAAGCTAGTTGTGTCATGTCAGCCCGATGCCTAACAGGTCGTACCTTAGCAGGGCGGCTCATTTGACCATCTATAGTCACAACCAAAGGAACATATGGAAGACGTGTACTTTTTGCCTTTATATTTCATAATTACCAAAATCTATAACAAAGATAGAAGTGGGATTATGTGAATTTCTAAGATGAAAACTACTACCACTTTCTACTAGCTTGCAAGTGCATCCAAATAATGCCAATGCATGTAAAAGATGCCAAATTGGAAATACTGTTGAACCTATCATTGTTAGAATTGGATTCTCTTTGAGGGAGAATAATAGGGGGAAAAAAGGGGTCCTAATCGCTTGTGATTCCGATGAATATATAAAGTTGCTCGATCGTCATGCAAAGTGCACAAGGAATGATCTTTAAGGTTCATTATTAGTACCCTCCTTTATCTTTCTATCAGCTGAATGTCCTCTGGATCGGTTGGAATGTTCGTTCGGTCTCGATGTTAGAAGGCTGGATGGATCGATCATCCTGCAATCTTTCTCTCTCAAGGGTATAAAAAAGATGCATGGATGATCCGAGCTTCTTTGCATGCGCTCCTTTTTATAATCCAATACGAATTTGGCTTGCAATCATTTGCGTTATTCTTGCTTTCGGTTTCGGTTTTGGTTTTTGTTGTTTCTCCTCATCTATCTGCTGATCCTTTTGCATATCCACATCACTTTATTCTTGATGAATACCTTGCTGTTTGCTTTATTCTTAGGCTAAAATCTAATTCCCAGTGACCTTTTGGTGCCATCTTTTTGGTCCTGTGCTGATTCGTTTCTTAGTCTTTGAATTGTAGCTTCTTTTATAACGTCTTTGAATTGTAGTTGATGCTGGTTTCCTGATGACCAAGAATATATGACACAGAAAAATGATTGGAAAAAAAGGTATATGGAGGACTGAAGGAGGACATGTATGATAAAGAATAGAGCTCACAGAAACAATTTCCATGCATTATTTTTTAGAACACACAATTTCCTGCATATTATATAGGATCATTTTTAAAATGATACTATCTCTGTCCACGAAAAAAATGCAATTATGAGATGTGTGCCAGTAAAAGAAGCTCAAGTTTGATCAAATTTATAGGAAATAGTATTAACATTTATGTCTCCAAATAAATTTATTATAAAATATATTCTATAATCCAATGATATTTACTTTGTGTTATAAATGTTTGTACTTTTTATATAAATTTAGTCAAAATTCAAACTGTTTGGAAAAGTGAGAATTACATTCTTTTATGGACGGAGAGAGTATGTTAGATGAAAATTTGCTACTGCCATCGTTCCCAAAGTTTATAAAAGTTCTATTACCATTAATAATATTATTAAAAATAAGAATTATCGGCTATATATATATATATATGAAACTTATAATACTGCTAGGTTTTGTTTTTGCCCCTAGAAATGCTTTAACAGCAGAGTATCTTTTTTTACCAAATTACATTTCAAACATGACTAAGAAAAACCGGGGACAGTTCAAAATAGAAAAGATGTTTGAAAATCAGTCCAGATCATCGCGGACAAAAACCCTGCGCCTTTGGATGCAAGATGGTCCCGCTGCTGGAGCTGGACCACCTGATCAAGGTGTGTGCCCCGCTTGAGAGAGAGAGGTCAGAGATGCAGTACAGCAAGAGTGCATCTGCATGCATGCATGCACGCACACCATTTGACTCTCTGTTCTTTTTTTTTCATGCTACTAATTCTAATCTAATCTAAGAGCAAGTATTATAATACAGCCAGCTGCTGGTTGTAAGGCTTCTTTACAGCCTTCTTGCAGCCCACTTATATAATGGTTAGCTCATCACTATTAATACATGGCCCACTTGTCTGTCTCACAGACTTTTTTGATTTTTGTGTCTGAGCCCGGCTGTAAGCTTATAGCCCGTTTTTACTCTCTCTCCTCTTCTCTCTCCTCCACCTCAGCATTTAGCTGGCTTACAGCCTATTATAATACTTGCTCTAATCTAATCCTAATAATTCTAAGCTTGGAGATCCGAGTCGTGTTGTCGCCCCGACCCAGAGCCTCAAAAGAGGAGCCTATAAATCTCCAACGTCGCCAACGCCAATCATGTGTACATCTGCCCTACATGTTGTTGCGTGTTTTGCCCTGCGGCCAACAGGGACCTCTGTTGCCAACTTGCCATGCATGCATGCATTGACCTGGGGAAGAAAGTGAGAATAAAAAAGATTTTATTTTTTTTTAATTTTTATACTTTATGTGTGTTTTCCAGGGCGGTAAAATGGAAATGAACATGGTAAGCAATTAAGCAAACATAAAAATGGTGAAAAGATATGGAAGCTAAAGCAAAAACAATTTTGAGTACTCCCTGTTGTTTTCTATGTTTCCTCATGTTCCACCGGTAACCACGGATGGTAAATTCCTGACTTACATTCATGTATAAATGATTTAAAACCAGTTTTTCAAATAACTTTGGATCGAGAATGACCTTAACCGATGTTATAGTAGTCAAAAAAGATCTATAATTTTGTAATTGACTATTTTTTCATTTCCAATCATTTAGGACTGGTAATTGTATTATAAGATTAATAATTTCAAAATTAGTTTTTTTTAAAAGTTTGACTACTGAAAGATACCAAACTTTATTCAAATTTGTTTAGGTCTCAAATATGCATTAATATTAGAGTGAATAAGAAAGGAATGTATCAGCCACTTAGTCTTAAAAGTAACTGTAAGACGAAGTGGTAAGGAAGCAACACGCCAACACACGAGGTTTGAAGTTGTGAGTTCAATTCCGCAACCACATGCACGTGTATTTTGCGTGAAAATTGTGTGACTTGTGAAAGAAACCATGTGAACTTAGAGTAATCTCTTGCCATTGTTTTCCTTTTTCTTTTCTTTATTAGAGAAAATCATGTTCTAAGTCCTTGACATTACATAGTTCTGAAGTACAGCTGAATACATATTCATGCAAAATCCAAGAGAGAGCAGATGGTAGGATTTATACTCCCAAGATGAAAAATGTTTGAGAAAATATAACTTTTTTTCAGGTTAAATGGATAGGGACAAAATTGTGTGTTAACGGGTGGCCATGTTTTGAAGCATTTCAAAAGAAGCACCAACCAACAAAAGGATATACGATTTGAAGCATATTTACCTAATGTTTAACCAATTCTTTTTCATCGAAAACTGAATTTTCATTTTTCTAATATCATCATCCAAAAGGTATCGAATGAGTGGCTGTACAGCACAGTTGATCCTGATAATACCAAACGCTTATCCCTTCTTAACCCCTCAATATCTTTTGATTGCAACGACATGACAGAGACATGTCAAAAACACTGGTAATCACTGGGATTAATGTGGTCGGCATGCATCGGATTCTTGGGACCGGCCGTGTATGGCTAACTTGTTGGGACCAATTGCAAATCGCTGTACAGAGGATCTCATAAAACACAAAGGGGTTATGTGCATCATCCCAATTTGTTGTTATGTCACAATCCTTGTTTCTTTTCCCTTGCAGCATGGCTTCTCTTTCTTTTTTTTTTTCCCTTCCCTTTTTGTTTCTAAAGCTGTTCTTAATGGCCATGGTACTTTTCACTAATTTGTCATATCAGATCACTGATTTCAACTATTTCATATATGTCGCAGATATTTCTATTTGCAAAAAAACACCATCAGTTCTCATGGGCTCGAATTAACGTTTACACCATGTATTGTTAAGTAGTCTGAATGATTTAGTTAGACAATTTTCATTATTTATAAAAGGTATTGATTGAACAAAATGAAAACAAAACTGAGTTTTGCAACAGAGCGGAAATTATTGTGGTTTATGCATTGGTATAGGTGTATACATATTATTAATATACCTTATTACGTTATGAATGTGTATATATGGCATATCCTTAGATAGTTAGATATTTGATTTGGGGAAGTCGAAAGCATAGAAAATCCGTGCACAAAATTCTTCAAAAAAAAAACTTAAGAAAGGTGTGACAGGAATTGCCATTTTCGTCCATCCTTTTGTGTATATACATAATACATGTGGCTATGGTTAGTTGAGTTACGTGGTGTGTTACTTGCAAGGGAGGTAACTAACTAGAAACCTTTTGTGTTGTGTGTGATCATTTCCTTGGCGTTAAGACACATTAACACCATATCCTCTAATAAATAAATAAAGATACGGCCTTAACACCTTGTTCCAATGCAACTAGGATTAGTGTTTGGAGCTTCTTTAATTTGTGTGCTTTGGTTCGAGAGGGATGTTAGATTTGGTTAGTTGGAACAATTAACAAACATTAGTGTACTTTGCCTTCAAAGTGTTGCCATATATATGTGTGTGTACGTGGCCCTGTTTAGTTGCCCTCCGTTCCGTTTTCTTTATTCCAACAATCCACATCCGTCCGGCAGCAATACGACAGCCATTTTTCTTCTATATTTTAAGAAATAGGAGATATATATACGCACCAAAAGTTTACCACTGAACTTGCTTGGTTAATCTCTTTCTCAAAGCTTTTGGAGGGGATAAAAAGAATTTTAACTTACGAGGGATTTAAATTCCACCAACTAAACAAGCCTAAACTTAACTGCAAAATTGTATACCATGGTTATTTTTATTGATATTTAATAAAAAAATATAAGTTTCTTTTTTTTTTGGTTCTGCAAGTACATGCTGGGATTGAATTGTTGAACATATTTGTATGTTTTTCTTGCATCGTTCTCCCATTTTGTAAAAAAGTTTCCAAATCTAGTGTCAACATTTCAAAGAATTCAACTACGTTACACGTTCATTATTAAGGGCCTTTTTAGATTGGAGATGAAAAATTTTTGGGTGTCACATCAGATGTGTTGGAAGGATGTCGGGAGGGGTTTTTAGACACTAATAAAAAACAAATTACATAACTCGTCTGGAAACTGCAAGATAAACCTATTAAGCATAATTAATCTATCATTAACACATGTGGGTTACTGTAGCACTTAAGGCTAATCATAGACTAACTAGACTTAAAAGATTCGTCTCGCGATTTTCAACCAAACTGTGTAATTAGTTTATTTTTTATCTATATTTAATGTTTCATGCATGTGTTCAAAGATTCGATGGGATGGATGAAAAAATTTTTGGTGGAGAACTAAACAGGGCCTAAAAAAAACTACATTACGTGTAGTAAAAGACTCGGTTCTTGTTTGGATATACACATATCTACCTTGATCTATATGGTTGGAGTAGATTGAGGTAGAACCTAAATTAATTTTCATCTCAATTCACTTCAATACATGTGGAATGAAGTGAATACAAGTTCATTCAAATAAATCCTCAAAAGATGTATAGAACTAAAATTATGAAAATAAACATCACATCAGACAGCACAGATACGCTTGGCTATATACTCCCAAAAGAAAAGATACGCTTGGCTATATACTCCCAGTGACAAGCTTTAAATTCTTGGATTTTTTTTGGAAAAAAAAATGAAACCGATGTCACAGTACAACAGCATTTTTTGTAATCGCATGAATTATCTTCCAAGAATCTGTTCACAAATAAACCAGCTCGTGCACGTACGTGTACAAATTAGTCAGTCCATAGTTTTTGTTGCAAACAAAAATAAAAATAAAAATAAAACGCATTAAGAAGCACAGAAGAAACGAGAAAAGAAATGTGGTTACACGATCAGCTGGGCCTGCTACTACTAGTGCGTAAAAGCCCAAAGGGCCTTCGGCACTCAAGGGCCCAGCCCATTTATCACCCACCTTCCGGAACAGTGAAGAAACCGACACAACGAGAATTTCAGGCGTATCAGCATTATCTGAGAGCGAGATCCATCCACTAATTGCCACAAACACACCAATCATCAATTCAGAAACTTTATTGGTTGCACCGATCCTTCATCATAGATATAAAACCAAATTCTTAGATCTTGTTTAGTTTCTAAAAAATTTCAAGATTCTCCGTCATATCGAATTTTACGGTACATGCACGGAGTATTAAATTTAAACGAAAATAAAAATTAATTACATAGTTTGCCTGTAAATCACGAGATGAATCTTTTAACCCTAATTAGTCTATAATTGGACAATATTTATCACAAACAAACGAAAGTGCTATAGTATCCAAAATCCAAAATTTTTGCCTACTCAGGTTAGTGGAGTCAAAAGTGGCCACTTATCAG
Organism: Sorghum bicolor; assembly: GCF_000003195.3. NCBI lineage: Eukaryota > Viridiplantae > Streptophyta > Magnoliopsida > Poales > Poaceae > Sorghum > Sorghum bicolor. The sequence goes on from NC_012877.2 coordinate 10,167,709, forward strand.
ATCACTTCAGACAGTGGATCCTTTGCTTTGCCATGGAATTAAAATCCTCACATGAAGTTAAAAATCCGTCGGTAATCTCAGGAAACGTAAAAAAGCCACATCGACCGATTCACAGTTTGAGAAAGGTTAAGTGAAGCAAAGATGATGCACAACAGGTAAAGAATCGTTAAAAATATGGAAGTAACTTGTCAATTGGGCAGAACTAGCTCCAGACCTATGCTAATGTACACCACAGTACCACACCGTTGTTTCTTTTCATTCCAGTTTCTCAAGCTCGCCCATCCTCTCTATAATTGCCTGAAAAAGACACAAGTGATGAGAATGAATGTGCAGCTTGTAAAGCAAAAAAGAAAAAATGTTAAGTTTTCCAGTATAAAGTCTAATGAAACAAAGCACAACAAGATTCTGTGCACATGTATATTAAGCCCAGTTTGGTGGAGCTCTGTCAGCTTTAGCTCTGGCTCCTTCATGGGCTGTAGCTGCTATTTTTATCTCAAAACAAACTAGGAGCCGTTCTTGGCTTAACCGGTTCTGGCTGATTGGCTCCAGCTCCTCTGTACACTCTAGGCATGAGCAGGAGCCAAAGGCATGCCAAATAGGGCCTAAAGATGTTGGACAGCGGAACGTTTAGCTCGCCGAGGTCTCCCTCATCCTGAGCGCTGTCCTTTAAGTGACCAAGCATCCGAAACCATTAATCATCTCCTCATGGGATGTATCTTCACAAGAGAGTTTTGGTTTCGATTCTTGTCACAAGTTGGCCTACAATCCCTCTCTCCTCAGCCCTCTGATCTATCCTTTTTAGACTGGTGGGATAGAGCGACTAGTGGTATCAGTGAAATAATCTCACATGGAATCAATTCTCTCATAATTCTGGGGGCCTGGACGGTTTGGACTCATCGCCACAGGTGTGTCTTTGATGGAGCTGCCCCTGGTATTGGAAGAATTGTGGTCATTGCTAGAGATGAGCGTAATTTATGGTCGTTGGCTGGGGCTAGAGGTATTTCCCTCCTGACTGCCCCACATTCAGATTGCTAAGATCCTTGCGTTTTTTGAGAAAAAAAAGTGGTGACACCAGTGGGTAGTTCTAGGTTACCAATTTAGTTTATTTGCGGTCCCTACATGCATGGATCCATTCATAAAGTTAACTAAAATGCATGAGTTCCAGGTCGACCCAATGACCCAGAAGGCCATAAGAAACAAAACCTGCATTCCTAGTGTCAAGTCATGGTAAAACTGCAAACAACCGGGCATTTAGCCTAGAATTATCTGGGAGTAGCAAATTTAGAAAACCCACTGATACTTGTGTCGTGTCATAGTTTCACTATTTAGTTCAAGTCATTATTAACATCAGCCATCCTGCAATAGTGCAGGCACAACTTGAATAAAAGAATGCTTCTGGAAAGACAGCATAAAATGCTGAAAACCTTTATGTATTCTGTAGAATCACAGGTACTATGTTATTTTTTTTAATACAGAACGAATAAAAGAAGCTACATTTAGAAAAGCAGAGAAATGCTTTGTAATGCGAATACCAAGCTATGCCATTGCCAGCACACCATTTCGTAGATCATATTTAGTTTGGACTCCATGCAGATTGACAATACTAATGTATTCAGTTAATCTCATCTAAGGTAGAATAATTGCACAAAAGAAAAAACTTTTACCATTCTAGAACTCCTACTGTCAAGAAAAAGTTATAGTGATACTATCTAACACAGTAGCACCTATAATGTACCTGACTTTTCAGTAAAAGAAATTATTAATTGATTTTTTAAGTATATTCGGTTGCATCATATACTGGGAAAACAATGGATGCTTCCATCAATATTTTTGATACAAATATCTAAACATAAGGATGACAGTGAATTGTATTATGATGGGAAAAGCAATACCCTTTTGCTTGTTTCTTGAAGCTCTCCAGCAAGAATGAACTCATCCAGTATCAAGTAGACCTGTGGGCACATAGCCAAAAGTTCAAGAAGCAAATTCACAAATGATAGTCAGATACTTTAGTATGGTTTATGAAAGACAAAAACTAGAAAGCAAAAGCAGTCACATTTTGTCTTGATTGTAGCAGAAAAAATGAAGTTTAATGTTTATTTCCAAATATTCAGTTCTAAATAGACTGTTGTGAAAATTTCTTTCCTATTGCCTAATGCAAATACAGGTTGAGTTTTGACAATATAGAGAATGGCTTTTGGTGATCATTCGTGCAACCTCCCAATGCATAGATAATTGTTTATTGAAAACACTAGACTCTAAATCACAGTCAAAATACATATATAAAATTATCATTTGACAACCAGAAGGTACTATATTGACATATAAAAGAAACATGACAAAAACCAGAGTACCAGAAAACAGAGGAAAATAACTAAAAGCTTGTTACTAGTTCAAATAGCTCAGCATGTCATGTATTCACAAGTATCTAACATCTTAACGAGTGCCAGATGACAAACACAACTAACATCAAACAGGTAAACATCTTAGCAGAATGCAATGGTGCTAGCACATATGCATGATTTTGGGCTCAGAGAATGTTTAACTCTAACATATTAAATAGCTTTCAGTTGACAAATGAAACTTTTCGGTATAGTTATCTAAACTGCATAACAGATTACATGTTAACAAAATCAATGCCAGCAGGTGTGTTTTTTTTTTAAGTCTTAGCCAGAATACAGTAGCACTAGCTCAATATATGCAAATTTAGTAACCAATGAACTGGCAATGAATTATTTAGATGGAAATTACTCTTCAAAGTTTAAGTACAAGATGTGAAAAGATCAAAATTATTGAATTATTGCAGATTGCTAGATTAGCCTAGTGAGACATTGAAGTTACCTTGTGGAAGTTAAATACTAAATCAAGTTCACACACATTGCTGAAGAAATGGTCCAATATCTCGACAAACAAATGGATACATTCCAAGTATGCCAATTCATTGTCAGTGATGTCCACGCACATAGAGAAAAAAAGTCCTGCATATCTTCTGTAGATAACTTTGTGTGTGCGGAACTGCAAGAGAAATCCCACATCAGTTACAAGAGTTAGAACAAACAGTGAAATTGAAGACTTTTTTATAGTCATACTAAATATCTCATCATCAGTTTCTGGAAGTTCATAACTGATAGGGCTTTTACTGTCGTATGGGGACATGTATAAATGAAAAGGGAGCAGCAAGAGGATGATAGATGACAACAACAACAACAACAAAAAATGGTATGAGTGTAATGTCTCATGGATAGTAAACATTATCATTTGCCACATATTCACACACTAACTAACATCTCTATCCTAACTCATGTCTTCTAAATCAACAGTGAACAAGATTTGATCTTGCCTTTTGACAAGTTCAAGAACATGAAATTTATGATTCTGACTGAAGTTTGGCAAAATTGACACGTCTAGATTTGGTTGTACTATACTGAGTTTAAAGCTATGCCTACTGCATGCGAGTTAAATTGGACTCACTAAAGAAAGACAAGATAGGCATGAAATAGGAATCCTGCAAATGGTGACCAGAATTTTTTTCAAAGACTAATGATGATGCAATTAAGGGTTTCAAAGATAGGGAAACTCATTATGAATTCGAATTTCCATTGGAAATTCACAATATCTATTCTATTTAAGCATGGATTATTTCAATCCATTTGTAGTCTACGAAGAGTTAACCTATTGTGTAAAACTTCAGAGTTATATTCCTGGTTATCCTAATATGGGAAGATTCTTCAGCAAAACTTAATTCTTTTAGAGAAAATTCCGCAAAAACTTAAATTATTTAGCAAGTCTTGATGATAAGTGTTAAAAGCAAATGCGCTAATTTTAATCATCCAGTGATCTATGTGTATCACGTGTTACACAGCCACCACACAAAATTTAGGAACTTATTAGTGTGCCAAGCAGATTCGGTACCTCAGAATAGCAATTATGAATTTTTTTTTTGAAGAACTCAGGAGGGGAGGCCCCTATCTAAGGGGGTGTTTAGTTCCCCTTTTTTCCCAAAAAATTTTGGGTTTTGGTCCATCATTTTGCAAAATGAAACTAAACACCATGCAAAATTTTTGGCAAAAAGGTGATTATTCTTCATTTTGGATTTTGGCCTCAAGAGGCAAAAAAAACCCAAAAAGAGTCTCAAGATGCTCTCATGAGGGCAATAAATTCTGCATTTTGGATGGAACTAAACATGACCTTGAAAATTTTGGCATTTTGCATTTTGGATTCTATGGGGAACTAAACACCCCCTAAATTGTATTAAAGTTGCAAACTGTACAAATAGCAATTATGAATTATCCCTTTCTTCCAAACAACATCCCCAATCTAACGACAAAATACCCTAATCACACATGTGATCAAAATCAAGAGCTCGAACCACCCACCTCGACAAAGTTGGTGAACTTGGGGTCCCGATTGACCACGAGCCGATGCACCTGGATTCACAACAACAAAGAGCCAAGAAACACCACCACGGGATCAGCAACGCCCAAACCAAAGCCGGAGCTAGAATGCGGCACCAAGACCAAATCTTTCTTCTCTACCAGCAACAGGGCTCACCTCGTACTCGACCTTGTGCTTCTCGGAGTCCTCGAGCGGGACGTAGTACTTGGCCAGCCGCGTCTTCCCCTGCCGGTTCTGCAGCAGGATGAACCGGATCTGCGCAGGCGAGGCAGATCGAACCAAGGTGAGGAACAGGAAAGAATCAAAGAAACTATTGGGGAAATCGGATGCGGCGGGTTGGTTACCATGGCGGAGGACGACGGGGATGCCTGAGAATTGAGAAGGGCAGCGGCGTGATATGGGAGCGAGGGGAGAAATGAGTACGAGTTTTCGTTTCTCTGTTCTTCCGGATCGCGGCTTTGCTGTATACTTGCTCAAAAGTCTCAGTTATTAGGCTGTCCAATGTGAAGGGTTGGCACGTTTGTTTCAGTATAAGGCCTTGTTTACTTCCATAATTTTTTAAAAAATAGGAATAATAGCAGTTTCATTTGAATTTGATAAATATTGTCTAATTATGGACTATAGGCTAAAAAAATTCGTCTCGTCAATTTCGACCAAACTGTGCAATTAATTTTTATTTTTATCTATATTTAATATTCCATGCATACGTCTAAAGATTCGATGTGATGGAGAATCTGAAAAATTTTGTAAAATTTTTGGAGAACTAAGGCCCTGTTTAGTTTCCCATCCAAAATTTTTTCATCCATCCCATCGAATCTTTGGACACATGCATGAAACATTAAATATACATAAAAAAATAAACTAATTACACAGTTTGGTTGAAAATCGCGAGACGAATCTTTTAAGCCTAGTTACTCCATGATTAGCCTTAAGTGCTACAGTAACCCAAATGTGCTAATGACAGCTTAATTATGCTTAAAAGATTTGTCTTGCGGTTTACTGACGAGCTATGTAATTTGTTTTTTTATTAGTTTCTAAAAATCTCTCCCGACATCCTTCCGACACATCCGATGTGACACCCAAAAAATTTTCATCACCAATCTAAACAGGGCCTAAACAAGGCCTATTTTTTTTCTGAATTTATACTTTATGTATAAGCCGCGTTTAGCCTCCGGAAAAATTTCCTTGATCCTATGTTTTTTTTTTGAAAGTTGAACTGTCCATTCCAAACAGACACTGCACTGAGACAGGCTCCCTCTGTTCCAAGTTATAGAATATTTGAATTTTTTTTAATATATAGATTTTGCTATATGTTTAGATGTACACTATGTCTAAATATTTAATATAATTAATGTATCTAAAAGAATTAATAAAATATCTTATAATTTAGAACAAAGAGAATATAAGATAATCATACAACAAGGATGGAGATACGTTGGTCACAACTCATAATGTATCATTCTAAGCCGGTTTGAAACAAAGTAAAAGCACATCAATTTTGGAGGATAACATTCCTATATATTTGTGCTAAGAATTAAATCCTAAAGATTCTTTTAGATTACCATAGAATTTAAAATTATAGGGATTTTTCTGTTTAAAAAATTGTGTTCCAAAGAAGTCTTGAAGAAACAAAGAGAACCACATATCTATATTCATTAGATGTATTTGTGCAAGCTTTATGGGTACATGATGATTGTCTATGGTCCATAAACATTAATCGTGATTCCTAAGGCCCCCGATTGGAATTATATAGAAAAATTTACGACGAATCCCGGAAATAAAGGATTGGATTCTTGCAAATCATATAAATTTCCTATGGAATGGCTTGTTTCATAGGAACTCTGGTGGAATTTTACCAACAGGTTGAATCATATGGAATGTTTTCTTTGTGTCATTCTCTAGTCGAATTTCTGTGTCTTTCCTGTGCTACATCAAAACATTCATCAAGCTTACAATTTTATGTATTCCTATGTTTTTCCTATTTCTGCATTTCTAAAATCATGCATTCCAAAGAGGCTCTAAAGATGAGGTCTTTGGCAAAATTCAGTTTAATGGACCATACAAAAGAGCAATAATGATACCTTTATTCTCTTTGAAAAGGCCTTTGACAAAATAGAACATGAAGGAGTACTTACTTTGATGGAGGCTAAAGGTTTTGAGCAAACTTGGATTGGTTGGATCAAATCAATTCTTTCTTCACACACATCTTAGTTGTTATGTTAAATGGAGTGTTGGGAAAAAGTTTTCATTGCAAATGGGTGTGTTAGGCAAAATGATCCTTTGTCCCCATTACGTGATCTATTGTTGTGTGATATACAAACTACTAGTCATAGGTTAAAGAAAACAAAAAAAACAACAACAACAACTGCACAGTCGTAAGGAAACCAGTTCAGTCACAATTCACCTCGTGCTAGTGACAATAGACAAAATATAGTATTTCCCCCACGATTTTTCTCCCCTAACATTGATTTATTGAAAGGACTTCAGCTATATATGTCATTTTCCAGTCGTGATATGACCGGTATATGTCGTTTCCCGTTTGTTCTTTTCCATTGTGTGAACACAAGTACTACATGATTACATATACAAAGAAAATAAAACAACAAATAAGTACAATAAAATTATAAAGTTGAGATATACTACGTTTTGCAGTTAAAATACTTGTCATATTTGACATTGTAGATGGCCTTTGATGTGTATATTGACTAATACATTTTTTTGTTGAACATATATTTTCCAAATCCTTCAAATTTATGAGATTTTGTAAATACTTTTGAATACAAACATACATATATACTTACATATTTTAAAACTATTAATTTAAATCTATTGTATGTACTTTTAAGATTTGAACAAAATCTTGTCTTTAGACGATATCTTATGACCGGAGGTGGGAAGTATGCATGTGATAGATGACATATGGATATCTAGTAGAGGACTCGTGGATAGCTAGGTGATGAGAAGCTGCTGGGAACTTAGTGACCACTCGATCGTTTACTTGTCCGAGCAAGTTGTTCGTTGGATGGTGTTCACATGGATAGGTCCATATAATTCCATATCTAGATAGCTATAGCTTTGGCAATTTATTTATCATATTTGGTCAAGATCATCTGTATGACATATATTCTATTTTTCATGTAATATAATACAGTCTAGCATTTAAAGTTTATCCTCAAATATAATACATTCTAAGGATAAAAATCAATTTTACATTAGATATTTTTTATTTATCAACCAATCACCATTAATCATATTGATGATAGCATCTGATTAGAAAATAAAATTAGACTACATGTATCTTTTATATGCTCTATTAATTCGTTTTAAAATTTCTATAATACACTATATATATATATTATATGACAGAGGGAGGACTTGATTTTCATAAAATTTATTCAATCATATTTGTTGCCATAGTTGGTCGTTGAATGCCATTGTTCATTTTCAGACGGGTCATTTATTTGTCATTTTGGGAAGAAAATCTAAGAGAAAGATCTAATATAGGACCATGCATGTGCACGCCTTCAAGTTGAGAGCCGGTCTGCACATTGGATTTATGTATAGAAAATTAACATGGGAGTTATATTATTTGCACATGGATTGTAATATATGGTGTCTTTTTTCCATACCCAAGGTATTCCTAAACAAACTGGATTATTTGGGTCTAAATTGTACCGGCAAGCAGATGAACATATAAGAAAAAAGATATGTCTTGCACCATGATAAATGCCTTATTGAGTAAGTGGCCTTTTAGACTCCTCACATCATATCTAATGGCATTTAAGAGCAACTCCAAGAGCTCTTTTTAGATGAAAGAAGAATTATATTAAAAATAGTTGAGTACATCATCATGTTACAAAGCACTCTTAGATACAATATGTGTACCTTCTGTACTTACGCTTTCTATAGCTTCAAATCTCAATGCCAAACATATATGCCAATTGTATGGATGACTATATAGGTAAACACTTGGCAAAGGTCTAGAAACAGATGCCCAATGAACGACGACCAACATTCCTCCAGGCGGACGAAGTTAAGAAACTTCTTCTTACTTGCATCTTCCTTCTGCCACTAAAGAATAAGAAAAACTGATCTAAATCTTCCCAACTCAAACCAATAATTAACTTGAAGGATAGACTTGTTCTCACTAATCTTTCATCGTAGTTAGATCAAACCACAACAAAAATAGAGAAGAGAACGAAGAAATTTATTCCATGGCGGTAACATCATCTCCGCCTTGATGTCACCGTTCGGAAATCTAAGTCTCCATGTTGTTATGCCGAGGAAGTTGGTGACGCCATAGTTATCGCCCTCATTTTCAACGGAGTCGCCATGGAGAAATCAAATCTACCCTACCCCTTGTCGTCGTCAGAAAGGAGGAGACAAATACCCAATATCAAGAAATATAGAATGGAGAGATCCTAACCTTAAAGGACTCGATCTTAAAGGACTCGATCTATTGGAAAGCTTATCAGAGAAATAGATTCCACTCCCTCCGGCCTCTGACAAGATGTCGGAGGGGGAAAAGAGGAGGACTAGCGATTGTAGAGGCAGGGGATGGCAACAGCGGCCTCGGTTGCGCCCTAGGGCATGAACTAGAGAGACGGTTACCTTTAATAAATAAATTAACTTGAACTAGAGTATTTTAATTAAATATTTAGCTAGAGCAACTCTAAGAGTCTTTTAAATTCCTTTCTTTGGTGAAAGAAATACCCTCCAACCTCTTTATTTGGATCTCTAAATATAGACATTATATATTTAAGATATGTCGCTAGCCAAAGATAGAGAGCGAGGACGGCTCACTAGAGTGCGCACAAGATATAGAAAAGAATATTTAGAGGGTATAAAGATATAGAAAGCAAATTTTATTCCAATAACCCTTGAATATGATAATTTAGAGAGTAAACTTTTAAAACCTTGTTGCAGATGCTCTATCGACAATATAGCAAGAAACAAAATTTACTTTATCATCATAGGTGACCCACATTTATGCAAAACCAAATGAAACCAAACCAAACCAAACCAAATGAAATGAAATCAAATCAAATCGATAAAAGCACAAGTGGTCTTGAGACTCGTGCCGTGGTGAACACGAAAATTGGATAGCTGACATATACATACATGCATGCACGCGCGCAGAAAACCACAGCACACGGACGGGAGCAGCGGCGAGAGAGCGAGAGTACCAGAGAGTGCCGGGCAGGGCACACGTCGAGATATTTTTTTTATTAATAATAAGTACATATAAGGCCTTGTTTACTTTCCAGAAAATTTTGCAAAATTTTTCACATTTTCTGTCACATCGAATCTTTAAACGCATGCATGAAGTATTAAATATAAACGAAAATAAAAATTAATTGCACAGTTTGGTCGAAATTGACAAGACGAATCTTTTGAGCCTAGTTAGTCTATGATTGGACAATATTTGTCAAATACAAACGAAAATGCTACAGTGTCCATTTCCCAAAATTTTTGGAACTAAACAAGGCCTAAGACGGCGACCGGCCGGCGGGCTTTTATTTCCGCCTAATCATAAAGAAAACCTACCGAAAAGCGATGGAGATGGAGCAGTACCCTAGCTCGCTCATTTGTTTCTCCAGCAGCAGCAACCTCTCACTCTGATCGACCTCGTCGATCTCCCATGAAGATCGGGTGCGACGCGTGCGAGCGCGCGGAGGCGGCGGTGCTGTGCTGCGCCGACGAGGCCGCGCTCTGCCGCAGCTGCGACGCCGCCGTCCACTCCGCCAACAAGCTCGCCGCCAGGCACCACCGCGTCGCGCTGCTCCCGTCGTCCACCGCTCACCCTCCCTCGTCCACCAGTCCCATCGCCGACGACGGCAGCGGCAGCGGCGGCGGCGGCGGCGACGGCCACCCCGCCTGTGACATCTGCCAGGTACGTAGCTGACAGCTGTCGCCCCGCGTTGTAGCTTGTATAGGCGCTTGGCCGAATAAGGTTTGAGGCGATCAATTAATTAATTAGCGACAGTACAATGCAATTTTTAAGATGCTTCTAGGTACAGGCAGCAAAAGGCCAAGGTTCCAAAATTTGTCTAGGCACAAGATATGGCCTTGTATAGCAGCATGCATGGAGCAATTTCCATGAAAAATTTACTTCATCCAAGGGGAAAAAAATGTGTTTTTTACTTAAAAATGTAAGGTGTTTTAACTTTTGACCTAGTTATTAGACGAACTTTTCCTAATTTAATTAAACTATGTTAACATATATATGATTATAATGCCACATAATTTACCATCGCAATATATTTTGTTCTAGATTTTTTTAGACTAATTTAATGGTGTAGATGTGTTGATGAACACACATATGAATTTATTCAAAACTAAAGAATATTGACTTATGATACAAAACTAAAAAAAACCATCATACCTTATTTTGGAACAGAAAGAGTACAAAGTATGATTTTTTTTGTTTGTTACTCAAGCATATTTTCAACTAATAAGGATACCCTTTTCTCCATAAAAATTTCTTGTTAATTTCCTGAAACAAAGGCTTCGCGGTTTGTTGGCGCGACTTGCCTGGTTGTTTGTTGCTGCATGCCTCTCTCATCTAATGTGTGGTCCAGTGTATTGAAGGATGCAACGCATGAGAAGTACAGACATGATATCACGACTCGTACGTATCTGACGGGATATCTTTGCACGTGATCTTGTCACGCTACTTGCTAGGATCGTTTAATTGGTGATGCACAATAATGGTCTATTATCACTGACATGTTATAAATACGCAATATTAGCGGTCCCGCAACCAATGTTTATTGCGTACTAAAAAAATTCCAGTTGAAATTATTATGAATATATATAATCTTGAATAAACACCGAGTCGCTGTAGACAAATTTGCGTTGGCGGTAAAAAAAACGTCACAACTTTTTAGCTCAACATGACGACATGAACAAAGTTTATGTGTCTCTTTTTTTTTTTGACTGTGTCTCTCCTTATGCCTGAGATGTTGGTGCTGGCAGGAGAAGACGGGCTACTTCTTCTGCCTCGAGGACCGCGCCCTGCTGTGCCGGCCCTGCGACGTCGCCGTCCACGCCGCGGGCGTCCACGTCTCGTCCCACCGGCGCTTCCTCATCACCGGCGTCCGTGTGGGCGACGTCGAGAGCCTGAGCCACGGTGTCCCCGGCAGTGATGGCGGCGCCAGCCCAAGCACGACCAGCAGCGGCAACGGGAGCAGCAACGCTCCCGGCAGCAGCTCCGGCGGCGGCAACCCGACGACGACGACGACGACGACGACCATGCCCGACCAAGTGCGGCCGTCGTCGTCGTCGTCGATCCGCGCCACGGCAGCGACGACGGCAGAGGGCTCGCCGGGGCAGTGGCAGCAGTGGCTGTGGAGTGACTTCTTGGCCGACGACGTTGGCGGTGGCGGTGGCGTTGACATGGAGGAGGAGTGCTGCCATGCTGAGCTATCTGAACCTGGCTCCTCCGGCCTTACTAGATCCTGACATGTTGAGATCTCATCACATGATTGAGATGATGATTCCTAGAATCAGCTGATGATCAAAGAACAAATGTAGTATCAAGTCAAAGTGTTTGCTGAGCTTTTTTTTTTCATTCCTACGCAAACTCTTCAGAATTAAAAGATTATAAACTATACTCCGGTTCCATAACTTCGGTTGTTCTGAACAAAAATCAAGATTATTGGTGGTTGCTCGTTCGGACTGAACGCCACTTGTGTCACGCGCGCGGTGGTTGCCCACGCCCCACGGTAGGATCGTATTTTCTTTTATCCTTTTTTTTTCCTTCACAATGATGTGCTCGATTTGGAGCGAGTCATCCATAGAGGCAATACGTTCGAGACACCTCTACAAATACCTTGTGTGACAGACAAGCTAAACCAAGGCGGTTCGTAATTTGGCCTACCTCTAAAACAGAATTTTCGAACCCTAATTAATTTAAAATGGAAAGGTAGTCAACTACAATGTTGCAAATCCCTTGTAGTACTACAAATTTGGTTTATGTTGTTGCTCCATTTGCATTGAGATCATTTGAAAAGTTTTAAAATATCGGAATTCAAATTATGAAAGCTTAAATTTCGGGGCATAATGATTTTAATTGGAAAAGTCATCAACAACAAAGTTGTAGTATGTATGATAATTTTAATATAACATTTATCATTATCTGGCTTAATTTGGAAAAGTTATAAATTTATCATTTTAAGTTTTCAGATTTTTAAAATTCATTTTTTGGAAAGAATTAAGCACCTCGAATTGAGAAATCACATAAACCATAATACTCGAAAAGATGCTTTATAGTTGATGATTTTCTCATTTGAAAACATTTAGGGCCCAGTTTAAGATTAATGGTTTTGAAATTCATATTCTTTGAACTTTTTAAATGACCTTAGGTGAAGAAATGACCTAAACTAAAGTTTTAGTACTCGAAAAGATCTGAGACTTTACAATTCAAAAAAAATTATTTGAATTCACTTAGGTCTCAAATATATAAAAATGAATACAAAAGGAATCTATTAGTCATTTAGTCACAAGCGACTTCGAGGTAGTAGTGACTTTGAGTTGTAGTTCTGTGGAAACAAAACGAGAGACCCTGCGGTTTCAACCCCGTGTAGGGGTTGGCTGGTGGGCATCTCTTCATTTTTTTTACTATTCTTTTTGCCAGATTTATAAATTCTGGAAATACAGTGAGTGTTTGAAATCTCTAGGTCATTATTATGGCCTTGTCCCAAGCTGACTGGCACCACCAAAAAGGGTTAGTTGGATAAAAGGATAATCGTTATCTCCAGATTGTTGAACAGCTTAAGTATATCATAGAATAGGGTCAGATTTGTCAGACTGGAATAAGAAGAAACTTTGGAGCAAAACATACCCAGAGTGAAGCATACCAGTAATACGAACACAGGATCATATTTTTGATCATATTAGTACAGAAGAGCAGACAGATTTGGTAACCTAAGTCTATATTGATCAATGTCATTCATGTGATTTCCTCGTTGGACACGTATACAAAATAAGAACATTATAATCCAAATGTCAGTAAATGCATTCTATTTCTTTTTGCCCGAAGATAACAAGGGGCACATAATAACTTTGCTAGGGGCACATAATAACTTTGCTAGCACATAATAACTTTGCTAGGGTGACATATAAATACAAAATCAAGATTACACGTGCAGCTGATTGCTGGAGAAATTGTCCTCCGTCCCTGAAGTTGTCGCAGATAGTTATTGCACCAAAATCCTGCCCCATGAAGGCCAAAAATATGCGGCCATCAAAGTTGAATTTCAGGCTGGAAGCATGCTGAAGTGAATATGGTAGTAGTTTCAAATGTCCTTGTCTTCTGAAACAACGTGTCATTTTGCAAAACAAGAACCATTTCAAACACGTATTTTATTCCTAGGCTTCGCTACATCATCATTGGCAATTCGGCATGTTAAACAGCTCTACCAGACTAAGAAGATTTCACCCGCATCTGCCTCTTCGTCTGCATTACAAACAAGTGTCAGGTTGCATGCCTGATGTTTGATGCCAGTGCCAGTGCAAAAGATAAGAGCATTTGACATTTACCTTTACTCCCTTTTGTCTTTGAGTTTTCCAACAAGGGAAAAGGCCATGACATCCTGATTTTCCAATCTCAGAGCATCTGTGAATTAGACATGGTAAGCATGGTGAATTTCAGAGGCCATACAGAATTGCAAAAAGAATGACATGTCATAAAAATGTAATATGTCGAGGACATGTCATAAATTCTAAAGGTTAGTATTGCTCAATTTCAACATTCAGATGCACCATGTCATAACAACAAATCAAGTCGTCTCCAATTAATTTGACTATAATGACAAATTTGCATGTTAATCAATGTCCTAGCTGTATTGAATGATTATATGTGTTTTAAATTTTGAACGTCAGGATAAAGGCTCAAATGAGAGCATGTAATCAAAACACATAGGTTAGGACTTACACGCTCTCTCTGTCGCAATCAACCATCTCATCCTTTTTGTGCATTCTGCTTGGTGAAATGGCAAAGCCATTTTCACTTTTTCCACTCTGGCGCTTCTGAGAACCATAACTGTCAACTATCTTCAGAGCTTCTATCTCATGAGCAAGATCCTCATCTGCATGGCTTGAGGGCACAACTAGGGACATTGAGGACTTCCTTTGGTATTGGTTGCCAACAAATTGAGACAGAACCTGATGTTGATCGTGTCTTTCCTGATTCATCAGACCTGGTGTGTGCTTATCAGAAACCTGGAGCCATGCACTTTCCAGTCGCTGTTCATCATTTGTTGATTCTTTTGAAGTCTGGATGGGAACTTTCGAACGCAACCTTTCATCAGCAGATGCAGTATTTCTGTACGTCTCCAGTTCTTTCTTTACTTCATCAGGATGATCAAAGCTTCTCCTTGAATCCAAAGTTCCCTTTAGTCGGTCACTGTTTGATGAGCAACTCAGGAAATCAGACTCGTATCTTCTTACATTAGGACCAGCCTCTAATGTTATTTCTCCGTCCATCAATTCCGCTAGTGGACCAATTTTGACTTCCACATTGCATTTCAGTACTGTCTCAATTGAATTGGTAATGCTACTCAAAAATCTTTGAGCTCTAGATTTTATGCTACAGTCCTCAAATGCAATGAAAGCAATCGCATGGCCTGACAAATATGAAAATGAAGATTATAACTCAATAACAGAGAATAGGTAGCCAACCATTTAAAATACTGGGCCATATGGAGAATTCAATTCAATTTCAACTTTGAAAGATGCATTTATTTCAACCTTTGTGGATACCATTGACATACTTCTTTCAGACTAGAATCACATGTCTGAAGATGAAATCTTAAGTGTATTAAAAAACATACAAAAAAAGACTAATCAAATAGGACCACGTATTTTGCTTTCAGCCAAAGAAGTATGAGCATCTTAGTGACAGCAAGTGATAAATGATAAGTAACCCACTTAAAGACATTCCATGTTGATAGCAAGAAAAAGTGAAAAACATAAGACATGTTTACCCTCTAATTGCCTGATTGATACTAGTTTCCCATGGTCAATAAGTAGCTGCTGTAATGTCTTCGAGTGGCAGTTCTCAATGCATCTTATCCAAACCTGGGCAAGGCTATCTGAGATTCCATTTACCAGGGCCATTTGCTGGGAACAGTTGTCGTTCAGTTGATTAAAATTGAGTGGAAGTCTATCAACAGACCTACACTCTCCATAAACCAAGTTGTCATTCAGTCTCAACTGGGATGAATGTGAGGCAATGACCTGAGGACTCGAGTGCACACTAACTGTTTTGGTGTCAATTGTTCTCTTAGAAATGCCAAAGGCAGATAATGAATGAGAAACAGCTCTGCTGGAGGATTCCCTTGCTATCTCAGACATAGCATCATTGGTTAGTTTATGGTGTTCTTGAGTACTGCATTTTTGTTGGTTCATATCTGAACTATGACCACATCCAAGTTGTAGTAGAGCAGCAGTAAACCACGTGGGGCGCTCACTTGAAAGCCTTATCTGCTTTTCAGCATCAGAAAGAATCTTCAATGCTTGTTGTAATCTTTCTAACTCTGCTTCCGTTACTACAGAGCATAAACAAAGCCATTAGCAGATAGATCCTGTAGACTAATGAAGGGAGAGGTTCAAATCAGCCTCATTGGCTCATTGCTTAAAAAACAAGGCAAGGCTGCCTTCAAATGTGCAATTTGTCAGTGACTTTGCCTGCTTCACAGGCATGTGACTACATGAAAAAATACTAAAACACACTTATGTGATTTTGTCATACGGATGAATGAACCAGAGTCATTTTTGTTAATCTAAACAAAATGTTTTGAAATTACTTCCATCAATCATCTAGTATGACTGCTAATAGCCTAATACGACAGTAATTTTTGTGATACAAAATAAAGCATGGAAGCAATGATATTTATGATAAGAAAAGATAAAGATGGGGAGGAAGAAACAAAGAATGAATGAGCTTAAAACACCAACAGAACAATAAGGTATGGTTGAGTGTACTCACAACTTCGACCACCAACTGCTGAGCCATTACAACAAGCAACATCAGCCAATTTGTACGTGCCAGCAATGATGTCCATGATGAGCCCAGCTAACTGAGACATTAATGCCATTGGATCAGTGCCAGAATCCATCAGCTCTCTGGATCTTTTCACTGTCTCAGCCGTGTCTCCTGACATAGCTATCTCCAGAAGATCAAGCAATTTCTCTTCCGAGACAACACCAACCTTTAAAATGAAATTTGCAGTCATTATCTGGATATAATAACTGATATCTCGCTCAAAAGTCATTCTAAAATAAAGAAGCGAAGAAATTTAGTGTGTAGCGTGGCCGTTACTTGTGCAGTCATGCAGAAACTGAACAACATTTCAACTCCCCCAAAGGACGACTTAGCATCATGTCTTAGTTTTACCGTGTACAATTTCAGAAGCACATGCTTTCATTGAGAGACAAGGTTAAGATGACAAAGGCGCAAATATATGATCGGTGACAATATTAACCTCAGATTGAGTACTTATCTATTTTTCTTTCTTATAACATCTAGGATAACTTTGACACTGAATTTTTACCAGCTTACTTCACTTTATGTGCACTACGTACATGTGTTTTGGAAAAAAAAATAATAGTACACCAAAACGTGCTGAATTCACTGGTGGAAATCAGAATCCATGGATATAAAATACATAAATAGTCAACTAAGTCAGAGATTGAAGGAAAAAATGCAATACAGATCCGAGAGCAACTTTCATTTTCATGTTATGCAAAGCAATATTTGTCATTAAAAGAATTAACTGATCATAGCAAGAAATTTACCAGATCGTTGACGAGTGAGGGAGTTATCTTTTTCCCTAACAAACTCAGTTGATCTAACATTGTTTCTGCATCTCGTAGTGAGCCATCTGAATTCAGAGCTATCAAATCCAAAGCTGCTAGCTCAACATCAAGATTTTCCTTGACACAAATTTTCCTCAATCGGCACACAGTGTCAATATCTTTGATCTTAGAGAACACATACTTCTGGCAACGTGATACAACTGCTCGAGGTAGGTTGTCAGGATCAATTGTAATAAATATGAACACAACACGAGGAAATGGTTCATCAAGAAACTTCATAAATGCTGACCACAATTTGGAAGGTGTCATGTGGCATTCATCAACAACAAACACCTTATACCGGGACAAAGGTGCAGATGGCGGCAAATTTTCCAGTAAGTGCTTAATTATGCTTATACTCTTTCTGTTACTTGCATCAACTTCTTTTAGATTGGTACCTTTTCCACTGAAGAAGTCAGTGCACTGATTACATACCCCACAGGGTTTGTTATCTCCAGTAGTAAGGCAATTTAGAGCTGCTGAAAATATCCTTGCAGTCGATGTTTTTCCTGTTCCACGAGGACCTTGAAAAAGATAGGCAGGAGCTATCCTTTCCCTTGCTATAGCATTACTAAGTGATTGGGCTGCAATGTTTTGACCAACAATTTCAGGGAATGCCCTTGGTCTATATTTTTGGCTCAAGCTTCTTGGGTCTGACTCGGCCAGATCAGCACTACGAACAGATAGATCCATTGCATCCTGGCTTTTGCAGCTTGACCATCTTTTCCGATCTAACCGGCTTGAAGCTTCCATATCAAGCTCCCCTATATTGGTTGAGAGTTCATCACTTGATGAATCAAATGATGAAGAACCAAAATCACAGCTATTACCCAAAAGTGGCATTCCCTGAGCAGACTTTTTTGAATGTGCCCATTTCATTGAACCAAATGATCTCTTCTTCTTATGCATTGTCTGACTCCCACATATTAGGCTGCTACCTTTTCTTCGAAGTATAGCAGATAGTGAAGGAGAATAATTACTTCCTTCAGATCCTCGATGTTTTCTCCTCTTTGATGCATAGCAAGGCACATGCGACCTCTGACTTCTCAGAACTGCTGATTGGTTAGACTCATCACCGTCAAAAGAAGTAGCAGTCCTAGCATCCCAAGAACCAACAGTGCTGGTGTTCCTTCTTACGTGCCTGTAATAGGTGCTAGTAGAAACAGGTGTGCAAGAAAAGGAAGATCCCTCTCTTCTACCTATTTTCAGTAGTTTTGAGGGATTTGAAGAGCTGACACATCCACATGCAGCAAATAGCGGAGATGTAGGGCGATAGAAGTAGCCCCTTTGAAATATCTCCAGAGTCTCTGAGTTGCAATTCTCAGTATCCTCAGATTGCTCACCGGAGTTAGCCTGAAGATCTGACAACTTCGAGACAGCTGCTCCTTTTCTGGACAAAACACCCTTTCTCCTTCTAGCTATTCTTTTGACAGGAGTACATGATGTTGAACTCTGAACATTGTAGATGCTGGCTGGAGGACCCAGATATGCATCACCTTTGGAGTTTACCCCATTAGATTTGCATGGACTGTCCAGGCTTAGCTCACCAGATGGTTGCTTAACATCCTCATCTATCTTCATTCCACTTTCACTAGATTTACAAGAATTCTGCCTCCAATTGTAGAGATAAACCTTTCTTCGTTTCTTATCAGTGTTTGGAGGCTCACAAGATGACTCATTGAGCTTTGGCGCTAAATTACTAGAAATCCCACCGTTGCATGTAATCCTTGAAGTTGCCACCAGTGACCTAGAACTCAAAGGTGATCTCCATGTTGAGCAAGTATCAGGGTCCTGCAAGCAGCGTGCCTTTTGCAAAGCAGTAAGTTCCTTCCTCAAGTGAAGCTCACTTGGGCCAACACACCCTCCAACCATAGTCCCCATCTCCAGTCTGGAAAGACGCTGACTTGTCTTTGTCTAACAGAGAGCAAAATAGTAAAATATTAAATGACATCACCATTCTGGAAAAGAACTGAGGTATGTTCACTGCAAACAATTTTGAAGTGTTCTACAATTTAAAATAGGTGCAGATTACAAAGACACAGAGTTGATGCATCTTATCTTAAGAACGTAAAAAATTGGTGTAAAGCAGTGAACACAATTTCAGCTTCGGAAGCAGCATGCTCAAGCTGCAACATGGGAAGGAATGCATATCAAGAACACAAAGTAAGCGCACATGATTAGACACAAAAAAAAAACTACAGTCTGGTACCAAGAGGAAACTAGATTGCAATGTTGATATCTTACATAATTCATTCTACAAAATGTATAGCATTGTTTTAGCCATCTACAGGTAAGAACAGGAAGATTGCAGAGTCAGACCCTATAGTGTGCAGATATGTGGACCGATTTTTGTGGAAACATAGAATCAGGCAGACCTTACCAAAGGTTATGTACATTATGTTACAGTAAATTCTCAGGTAATATAGAGAAATTATTTTGGATCTTTTAAGAAAAGGAATTATAAAGAGATGGTGAAGGAAAGTGCATGCCATTTTATCTGATGCCAAATTGGATGGTCATCAACAGTTTAAAAGCATAGAAAGGATTTGATGCCAAAGAGAGGGGAAATGATTTCGTATACAATTTATTTCTCAATATGCAAAGGGAAGGGGGGGAATCGATACTCAGTTTCCTAAAAGAAGAACGAAAAACGGCACCAGGAAGAGGGACGGAATGAAATGAAAGTTAGATGAAAAGAAGGAATCTGAAATACTTTGAGAGGAATGGCCGACGAACGCATTGCAAATCAAATTTGCAGCCGCTAACCATGCAAGAATCAATCAATCCCCAGGAACCAGGAGCTGGAGCACACAGCACTACAGCAGCATTCCGCCACCCCCTCCAAGATCTAAAACGTGCTCGCTTGGAAGAAAAAAAAGGGGGAAGAAGAACTCACCGGCAATCACGGAGGCCGTCGGGTGGGATCGACGAACCTGCAGCGCGCACGGGAAAGAGGGGGGGAACGAACAGTTCAAACTGGTCCTAGTCCTAGAAAGGCATCAAGAAGCCAAAAGGGGTCGAAAAAGGAGGCGCCTTTGGAGGTGGAACCTACATCCATCGCCATCGGGCAGTGAATGCCGGAGGAGACGGTGATTCGGAACAGCACGCGGCCGGCGGATTTAAAATCTTTGCCCCACCCCCTGCTGTCACAGGCGCTTCTTGCTCCGTGTGCTGTGTTCCCTCTGCACCACAGTACAGTTTGTCGGCTGACACACACAGAATATAATGCAGCAGAAATGAATCTCTTTTTTAAAGAACAATCAACCGGGTAAAATCTCCAAGGTTAAAAGGCCTCTAGTTTTTCTATATGGCCAAATAGCCAGTTTGGTCTCACAATTACCGTTCAAAGTTTAGTTTCATCCCGCCGAGACCCCCTTCGGAACGAACGAGAATTTCCCGTTTTGTGTGTTGCCATTATAAAAAATGAACCGACTCAATGTCTTGTGAAATTACTGTATTCAAAAGGAGAAACTTTACTTCTACACTCCGCTTTAGTCCTCAAACTTTGCACTTGTAGCTCAACTTCAGCCACGAACTATTAAGTGTATTTTATTGTAGTCTTTGAACTTTCATAGTACATGAATAAAATTGAGCCCAAAGTACAAACTTGAAGAATCGAAATGATTACTTCAATAGTTCTAGGATAAAACTAAATATAAAAGTAAATTTTGAGAACTAAAATAACCATTTAAAAAATTCAAGGATGAAATTGAGCCTTAGACGAGAGTTGAGAGATCAAAATAATTACTTTCCTTTTTTAAAAATGTCTCTTTTTTGTCATACTAGTTGTCAAGTTAGGTTCCAAAATATTGGTTATGGTTTGAGTCTGAATGAAATAAGATTGTCTGCACACATAACCAATTACCAAAATAAATTATTGTGCTTTCCCTCAGGAAAATGTACCACGTCCATCCTAGAACAAATATAATTATAGGTTTGATCATATTCAAACTAACTTAAGTTTACAAAAGATAGACTCTAAATAGATACACTATAAAAATATATTATATGATAAATCTAATTATACTTATTTAATATGATAAGAATTAATGTCTTTTTATATAAATTTTTAGTTAAATTTAAAATATTTTTTATGAGACCCAATATCGACGCAGATGCTTATATATACAAGCGTATACTCACTCATATGAACGTACATATGCAGACGCTCATATACATAAGCGTACACTTACCTCTATGAACCACCCTATCCCTTATAGCACCTTTAAAAGACTGAGTTAAACCGATAAATCTAGAGATTGATAACGTCACCACAAGAGCCTTAGTGTGGACACGTTGCCTACCGCATCAAAAGAATAGAGACACTAAATTCTAAAATAAATAACAAACCTAACCACTAAGTGCAAAATTTTGAATCATCTTAAAACAAAAGTTCACAAAATTTATTGAGCACTAATCTATAATTGCATCTTTCTGAACCGCAATTGTATTACTATATATAAGTTTTTTGAAAACCATAATATCACTAAAACTTTATAGCATTTTTATGTTTCAAAAACTCCACCCTGCACCTGTTTCTTCTAAACCTTTGGTTTTACACGCCTATGAAT
Organism: Sorghum bicolor; assembly: GCF_000003195.3. Lineage (NCBI taxonomy): Eukaryota > Viridiplantae > Streptophyta > Magnoliopsida > Poales > Poaceae > Sorghum > Sorghum bicolor. The sequence continues at coordinate 10,189,536 of NC_012877.2, forward strand.
TCTGAAACCATAAGAAGTTCTTAATATATACACCATGGTCTACAGCATCGATACAAGGCGTTCATTAAACTTTTTTGAAACGTGAAAATGGATCGGTTTCAGGTTCACCTGTCACTGTTTTCTTGGAATTCCCACACTGATCTAGGCCGTGTTTAATTTTTGAAGGAAAAAAATTTCACAACACTGTAGCACTTTCGTTTATTTGTGGTAATTATTGTCCAACCGTGAACTAATTATACTCAAAAGATTCGTCTCGTAAATTTCGACCAAACTGTGCAATCAGTTTTTATTTACGTCTATATTTAATACTTCATGCATGCATTTAAAAATTCGATGTGACGAAAAATCTTAAGTTTTTTTGAATTTTGGGGTGGAAGTAAACAAAGGCCTAGGCAGTGGTTTGTCCGTCAAAGCACGGACCGAGGTCATCAACTGTTTCTTTTGGCTATACTACTCTGTTCATCAGATCAAATAAAGAATTGGGCCAAGAGGCCCAGTACAGCCGTGGAAACATGAAGATGCTGATTTGAGATTTCAATACGCTTGGTCCTGACAAATGATAAGTTTGTTTGTCGACGAACGGAGTTACCAAGGGCACATTTTTCTAGCAATTTAGTAATAGTATATTCAAATTAGGTTCAATTTCAACTACTCGCAACACACGCTGGGGTCTGTTTGTTCTGCAGGAGGAATTGAAACCCAAGGTAGGGAATTGAATTTGGATTATATATAGATATATATAGCCATGCCATATACGGGGTATAGTACTGCAGTGCTTGCGACGATGCATGCACACGCTGACACAAGTAAGGATCTTCTCTGCACCTCCGTTCACGCGGATCGCACGGCCGTGATTAATGCCAACGTGAGTGGCATGATTGCACCCTTCAAAGTTCAATTCAAACAAAAAAGAAAAAAAACTTTGCGCCTTGGATCTTTTATTATTATATATACTCCCTCAATACCTGTAAACAAAATCGTTTTGGATAAAATTTAGGTTAAATATTGGACATAAATAATTTTTAAGTTGTTGAGTTTGAAAATATGAAAACCATATGAATAGATTTATCTTAAAAAATATTTTTATAAAAATATACATATACCATTTTTTAATAAATATTTTTTATAAAAATAAGAGTCAAAGTTAGACTTTAAGACTATGTAACTGTTCTAAATGACTTTTTTTAAAGGTATGGAGAATATATATGTATATAATCTTAGCTCTCCCTGTTCTCTTTCTTTAAACGGAGGACAATTGATTATATATATATATATATATATATATATATATATATATATACACACACACACACATGGGGAGTCCAAAAGTTAGCTCCCCGTTGGAGAACCCTCGCTTCTTCCTTACTTTTGCACACACGGGCCTATTAGCTCGTCATCTCAGCAAAAGGGAGCTCCGGAAATGGATGATGGAGCACTCATAATTCATACGAGCTGTTTGAGTAACGCAAAGTAGGGGTGCAAATGAGTGATGATTAGGTGCACCTCTAAACCTCTTTAGTTCAAATATTTATACTACTTCTCCAAAAAAATTAAGAAGTAGTACAAATATTTGAACTAAAGAGGTTTGGAGGTGCACCTAAAGGTTACCCCTTTGCACCCCTAACGCAAAGCATAGAGGCCAGCTAGTTCAAATTTGTTGGTAACATTTTCAGTTCAATTTTATTTACGTTTGCGTTTCCATTTCTACAACCAATGAGCTCGATAATTCATTCATACACGTGTGTCGTGTCATGTGTGAACTGTGAAGGTGCAGAGCAACCAAGGACGACAATGGACCAGCGGCAAATGCAGAGTCCTCTCTAACACACAGGATTTTCTTCAGATTCCGTGGTTGCAGTGTCGGAGGACCACGCCCAGACATCAACTTACTTACAACAGGTTCCAAGAAGAGGTGTATTCATGACAGCTTCATTTATGCGCTAAGGGTGATTCAGCTCTTGCATAAGAGAAAGAGACCGGCTCTCTTCATAAAGCTAGATATCTAGCAGGCCTTTGACTCGATAGGGTGGAGTTTCCTTTTGGATGTTCTTGAGAATTTGGGATTCAGTAGAATATGGAGAAATTGGATTGCATCCATATTGGGAACTTCAACCTCCAGGGTATGGATCAATGGCCAACCGATAATGGAGGTTAGGCATACCAGGGGACTAAGGCAAGGGGACCCACTATCACCTCTTTTATTCATCCTAGCTATTGATCCATTACAACACATCATTGAAGTTGCAGCAAACAGAGGCATCCTGAAACCGATATTGTCAAAGGCAGCTAACCTATGCTGCTCACTCTATGCGGACGATGCGGCAATCTTTGTAGACCCGAGCAACCAAGAGCTTGAACATCTTTACAAGATTTTAACCTTTTTTGGAAATTGCTCAGGCCTCAAAATCAACATCTCCAAGACAGAAATTTTCCCTATCAGGATGGAGGACAACACAGTCACCTAACTGCTGCAAATTTTCTAGAAAAGGTTGGAAAATTCCTGGGGAAATATCTAGGCCTGTCTCTTCATATTAGGAAGTTGCGTAGAGTAGAAGTTCAACCATTGATAGACAAGATTGGGGCTAGACTACCAGGGTGGAAAGGCAGGTTATTGTCCACAGCGGGGAGGGAAACCCTTGTTAAAACAGTGCTCTCAGCTCAACCAATCTACCACATGACCATGTTCCCCGAACAAAAATGACTGATAAAAAGGATTGATAGGTTACGACGAAGTTTCCTCTGGAGAGGAGAAACGCCAGATAAAGTGTATGGGGCACTCCATTGTCAACTGGCCGACGACTTGTCTTCCCAAAGTGAGAGGAGGTCTGAGGATTTTAGACCTTAAGGCCTTGCTTGGATGTTGTCGTATTCACCTCAATCCACATGTGTTGGAGTGGATTGGGGTGGAATTTAGTTCAAGTTCCACTCCAATCCACCCCAACACATGTGGATTGATGCGAATCCGACTACATCCAAACAAGGCCTAAGGCTTTGTTTGGATGTTGTCGGATTCACTTCAATCCATGTGTGTTGGTGTGGATTGGGATGGAATTGAGTTCAAGTTCTACACCAATCCACCTCAACACATGTGGATTGATGTGAATCCGACTACATTCAAACAAGGTCTAATTGTTTTGCATGTGCGCTAAGGTTACGATGGCTTTGGTTTCAGTGGCGACAGAAGGATCAAGCCTGGAACAGACTTGAGCTACCTTGTGACAGTAGAGACAAAGACCTTTTTGCTGCATCCACGGTGGTAACGATCGGAGATGATAAATTTGCCAAGTTCCGGACATCATCTTGGGCACATGGGAGAACTCTCAAAAACATGGCACCGACGCTGTTCAATAAAGCTAAAAGGAAAACTATCACGGTCCAGAAAGCCTTGCAGGATAATAAATGGATGACACACATCAGTCTAGTGCTCACGCCGATAGAGTTACAGGAGTACATCTTACTTTGGAAAGTTGCACAACAGATACAGTTAAATGACAGCAGGGAGGATACCATAGTTTGGCGCTGGACAACAGATGGAGAATATACAACAAAAAGTGCTTACCGTATCCAGTTCTAAGGGACACTCAGTAAGCTGAAAATTATGCCAATATGGAGAGCAAAGGCAGAAGCTAAATGCAGATTTTTTGCATGGACTTTGCTCCATAAGAAGATCCTAACAGCTAACAATTTGATGAAACGGCACTGGCCAAATGATCCAATATGTAAGTTATGCGGGAACAATCCTAAAACTCTCACTCACCTATGCAAGGACTGTGCCTTCACAAAACAGGTTTGGTCATTTCTAAAACAATAGTTTGGTTTGGAAGCGTTTGACACGGTCGGATCGAATGGATATCTGCATAATTATTGGTGTAGGTGCCATGCTAAGATCGCTAAGAACAATGGGAAATATTTGATGATGTTATTATCTATTTGTAGTGGAGCATATGGAAAGAAAGAAATAGAAGAATTTTTCAGAACAAGAGCCTACAAACCAAGGGAAGTGGACCTCTTATGCAAGGAAGAAGTGGAGCAATATCAGTTGGCGACTAGACCTTATGTGCAAATCAAATTAGACACAACAGCAATAGACTTGTCTTTTCTTCTTCTAATTTATTCTTTTCTGCTCCACAAGTGGTGTTTGATTGTCTTTATTTTTTCTTTTCGAATAGAGCACAAAGTAGGGTAGCTAGCCTAAGGGTCAAAGTGGTGGCGAGCATGGCCCGTCCTTGTAAACTTGTAGTTTTATTATTATTTTTTCTTTTTGCCTGTCTAATAAAAATCCGGCAAATTTCTTTGCCGCCTTTCGAAAAAAACAATAGGTTCTAAGTGCAATTATTAGGTTATATTTAATGCACATAACTAGTTACTGTTGGGATTAAAAATTAACTTAAACACATTATATTTCATATTACGATTTTTGTAGACATTAATCATATCAAATCATATCTTTTCTTGTATGAAATTAAATGAAGATAGTTTTTATATAAAAAATGTAGGCCTTGATGGGTCTACAACTTTCTAGTTTTGAGTTTTTCCCTTTAAAGTTGTTAATATGCTAAAAAAATTAATGATATATTTAGACTTAATAGTATTTTTGACTTTTCACACTAGTTTCACACTATTAGAACCAAATCGGATAGAAATAGCATGGAGGACAAAAATGTTTAAAATAATATCGCTACAGTCCATCAAACGTTTTTAGTGGTGCAGAAAGGAATTGGATATTTTATAAAGGCTCACAAATAAAAGGCTCTAGCAACATAACTAAGTGGAGCGACAGCAACATGGAAAAAATAAGAAAAAAAGGATGAATAAAGGGCAAAAAGAACATCTTCCTAAATCTCAACATAAGAAATCAATAAAATAAATGTTATACTATCTTACAACAAATGATCATAATTTCATAATAGTATCTAGCATTTTTTTTGAAGCCTCTAGCATCTATTTATGCACAAACACATGCTCACACTACGCACACCCCACACACACTACATGTGCATTACTAGACCTACAACTACACACGGATCAAAAAATTACACCCTTGATCAAATATCACGCCCTTCTAGAGATCACCGCTCCCTAGCACCAACATGGCTCCATAGACGATAGACATGTCAAGCACCCGGTTCAAACCATGGTGGGCAGGATGCACACAGTGAGCCTGTGCCATCCGAGCCGAAGCTCGGTCTCGTATCTAGCAAATTTTAAGATGACAAACGCCATGGACTCCTAGAAACAAAAGAAAGAAAGATTTGTCATCAACGAGTTAGAAATTTAACCAGCATTTTCAAATCCCTAAACAATTGGAACCGGACCTTTACTGCTAGATTCTGCGTAAAAACGATTACATGACGACGAATGTAGTCAGGAAATGATTGGGATCTAACTTTAAAACGACTGCTTCATCACAAATGGCAAGTTGGAATCTAAACCACACAACTCAGTAGACTACAGAACATAGATGCTTGAGGGCCACACAAACTACAACAGTTTACAGTTGGTCAGTACTCGTAATTACTGACACTAGATTTAGAGGCATCTCAAGCACCAAAGTATCCAAACAAAGTACTCAAATCTATTAGCTGCCCTACCCGAAAGATTCAGCTTACAACTCTCGTCAAAGGCTCCTTAGTTCTTGGAGCATCGTCGGCAATCCAGATCTACCATAGATATAATCAAGCCTTGGCCCTCTTGCTTCCTGTGCAGGAAGGGCACTTATACTGCTTGATGTGCTCCGCTTTAGCCGGGGTGATCTTGACACACTTGCCGTGGAACCATGTCTCACATAAGTCACAGCAGATCCAGAAGTCGTCATAACCTAGGCCACATGCGCCGCACAGCGCAGTCTCATGGTCTTCCTGTGGTTCCCCTTCCTCCCCTTCACTCTCCTCCTCGTCCTTTGGAGGTGGCATCTTTGGGACCCTTGAGTTGTTGGGTTCCGCCTGGCGCGAGGGCTGTGTATTCATCAAATGTTCGGCGTCAGCCATCAAAGGAGAATCATGGAGTTAGGCGGCTGGTTGTCATGTCAAACAATATAGCTACGTGATAAAAAAAACTATATACCTTTGAGCCAGATTTGTTAGTCTTATTGTTGCTTTTATGAGTTTTTTCTTTGGGCTCTTTCTTAGCAGTTCCTGTGACAACCTCATATATGCTGGGAAGGTTATTGATCATGGTGAAGAGACGTTTCCTGCAAGGCAACCACCAGAAGGTGACTCCATCAGACTGCTTTAATTATACAAAGAAAATTTAGTCCCACAAGGCTTTGACCAAAATCTAATAATCTATAATATGGAATTCAGGAGACATCAGGAACAAGAATTTGACATTAAACATATATAAAATATGATGCAAAAGGTAAGACAGTGCTAAAGTAACAATGGAATACAGCATGTTACTGTCAAACACATGAAAACACTTCAGTATGGTATTTTAAGGCCATTCTTAAAAGGCTTAGGCAAACTTGATGCCAACTAATTGGTCCTAAACTTTTTATGGAACAAGGGTCAAACAAGAGAAAATAACCAGCATTATTTAAACCACTATTGCATCTAATAGATTTAATCCAAAACAATGTAGCAGCCAATGCTACTATTCCTAATGATGAATATGCAAACTGCTTTGTTTACAAAACATCTGATCTTCAATCATGCATTGAATGCTCCAGCTGACACATACTTTACTTAATCAATAACAATAGAGGCGTAGTAGCACCCAGAAGATGAAGAATGTAGCACAACACTAGTATAGAGATAACGCAGAAGTAACTGGACACATGAAATGCTCATATTCTAAGCTTCAACAACAGAAAGAAAAAAGTAAGACCTCAAAAGCGACACTACACCAAAATATCTGACAGCTGCCACTATATGACATCAACTAGAATAAGGATTCTGTAGTTGTAAGTTGACTGCTCAACAACATTAGCAGCAGATGGAATGTGCAATTGTTCCATGAAAAAGATGTGCAACTAGTAATCTCCCACCCAGTGGACAATGGGGCATATTTCCCAGTCATATTGTTGGAAAAAAATACCAGTTTGGGAGGAAGGGGGTTATGAAATCAAATACCATTTTCCATCTTCTTCGTTCTCTCTTATCACTATACCCATCACTTTCTACTCGCTTCTCAATCAAAACTCACTTTGGATTTTGATAAGAATAATATAGTGATTGCATTTTGGTTTTGAAAATTGAAAAAAAAAAGAAACTTGGCCAGTAGGGAAAGACCACGCCCACAGTATTGCTTGGAAGAAGAAACTTAGTATTCAACTGACCAAGAAACCCCCGAAACCTGACAGTATAGACCCTATAGCACCACACCGTAACCTAGGCTGACGGCTGCCACAGTTACCATAGGTCAGCGCCAGCGAGGGATGTTTTTAAACCAACCCTGAAATTTGCTCCCACGGGAGTCAATTCCAGGCACTGGAGGTGCTTACTCAGAATCACAAACGCTAGGCTATGAAACGTTTCACAAAAAGAAAATGTAAATGAATACTCCTGGGAAACAATAACTGGTTCTTAAACTATGAGATACTTGAGGGAGATCTATTGGCAAGAAACATTTATAGACAGTGAAACAGAAAAAATCTTATATTAGAATAAAACAAATGGAATACCTGGCTTCCTTGTCAAATCCAAACCTTGCTCCAAAATAAAATGCAACAGACATTAGCCAAGAATCACTATGCACTGCAACAAGTGATAGCCAATCTTTTTCATTCATTCCATCACGAGCAAAATTAATTCCCAGAGCTGGCTCTGGGAGTTCAGGAGGGACCTCCTCAGCAGGCAAGTTCACTTCCCAAGTCTCATTGGGAAGTCCATATAAACATAGGTTCTCCTTCTCTGCGCAAACAAAAGAAAATAATATCTCAAAATAAAGGTACTTGCGTTGTTTCAGGCTCTATAACCTAAAATAGTTCACTTTAAACAAAAATGAATCAAGAGACATAAAGCTAGACTCTGTAAACACAATAAAAACAGGATGAACAGGAGAAACTAAATTGACCATATGACATTAAGCATTCCATCTCTCCTATGCGTTCTTAAAAAAAAATATAGATCGAACATTCCATGAAAAAGGGAAAGGGACACAAAAGGGCAGACTTTTTTTTACCAAAAGCATGAAAAAGAGGGACTATGACTAGATATGAATAAATCAGTTCCATATCAACCACCAATAAAAAGACTATTGCCCATGGACACTGATTGCCTTTCCCACCCACAACTTTTGATCAGTACTGAGCAACTAATCTTGCATTTCCAGTGACACCTCTTTGCACCAACTTCCTGTGCTAAGCATCTAATAATGTTGGCAATTTAATGTGGTACAGATACAGATTTTGAACCCACGCATCTGCCGGAAACAAAATCATAAATGTGACATTAATTAATAACCAACATACTCCCTCCGCCCCAAAACAAATCAGAGTGTAGCTAAGTATACTTATCTAGACAAAGCTTTCAGGTCTTTATCCACAATTATAAGCGACCAGGGTACATGAATTTGTTTGCCAACTTCTGTCACCATCGATTTAGGTGGGCATTGACAAAGTGGGAAATAAGGGAGTGTTGAATCAGGTGGAAAGGAAGTGTTCGCAATTGCCCAAAACCGAGTTTAGTTCCAAAATATTTTGCAAAATCGATACAGTAGCTTTTTCGTTTGTATTTGATAAATATTGTCCGACTAACTAGGCTCAAAAGATTCGTCTCGTCAATTTCGACCAAACTGTGTAATTAGTTTTTATTTCTGTCTATATTTAATACTTAATGTATGTGTCTAAAGATTCGATGTGACAGGGAATTTAAAAAATTTTGTAAAATTTTTTTTGGAAGTAAACAAGGTCCCGAAAGGAAACCAAAGTGTTGACTTGGATCAGGAAAAAAGAAATGCTATCCTGACACTCCCACTACCAGACATCATCAGTGACGAAACATCCCGAAAATGCCCCTCGTACAGTTGCGGGAGAGGTCGTTGTCCGGGAGCATAACAGTAAATCGACAGGCGCACGACTTTTCACGATGACTGGCCGGCCGTGCGGTCGACCAGCTCATCAGAAGATAAGGATTCCCTCTTCCCTCTTCCCCCGTCCGCCTTTCCGCTTTCCCACCCCAAGATGAACAGCACAAGAACGTCGCGAAACCGAAAGCAAAGCTCAGCGGCTGTCACCAGCAAGGAATTCCGGCAGCGGCCAAATAGCCTTCCCATGGCGCACCAGAACCGATGAATGGGCGGAGGAACAACGCCGTATGTAAATTAATAACAAGTGGGAAAAAAAACTCGAAAATCAGCGGAGTAACCGCAGCCCCCACCCCCAGATCGGCTTTTTGGAGAGAGAGAGAGAGAGAGAGAGAGCGCTATCCGTAACTGCAAAGCGAACACGCTCCAAATCCGTCTAGTAAATAAAACATCTGAATCCGCACCCTCCAAAAACCAAAACCCTAGGAATCCCAAGCCGGATCGGCGGGGAGCATAGCAGAGCAGAGCAGGCAGGCTCACCTGGGTCGCACATGACGTAGAACTTCTCCACATCTGCAGCAGCGAAAGCAGTCGTCGTCAGCACAGAGGTCGGAGCCAGATGAGAGAGGAACGCAGGAGATAGCATTACCGGTGGTGAGCGCCCTGATCAGGCCGGCCTGGCGCGCGCGGTAGTCCCGGAAGACGTCCTCCGGCGAGCGCGGCACCGGCGGCGTGCCCGGGAAGGCGGCTCCTCCGTCCATTCGTCCCCGCCGGAGCTTGGTCAGGGCGCGGGGCGTAGGGTTTTGGGAGGGAGGCGCAGGGGAGAGCTGGGGACGGCGAGCGGAGTCGATTGGAAGGAAATTGGGAAGCGTCGGCGCTGAGATAGAGAAGACTTCTCTCGGTCTCGTCTCGTCTCGGAGAAAGAAAAAAGAGCCCTCCTGCAGTCCTGTCCTGCGTTTTGTTCACACGCGCGCAGGCGCAGCCGCGGGGCGCAGTCGCGGGCCTTCCAATGCGTCCGATAATTTGTGGGCCTTTTTGGCACGGCACTGACCCCGCGGCCCATGGAAAGCTAGTGTGGGTTTTTATTCCTCAGCTCAAATTTATTTACCATCAGTAAATATTTTTTTTTCTAAAACAAAACCAAGATATCACTAATGTTCTTTCCCACACATGTTATATAACTCCACAATAATAAAATGTATCACTTACGTCATGATGATAAACAAATGATAAAAGATTTAACATGAAGATCATATATAAGTTTTTTTTTTGAAAAAAGGATCATATATAAGTTACTTTAAAGGATAAGTGAATTTATTTATAGAATATATTATTTTGATTTAGTTAATGTTATGATAAAGTGTAGGTAGGTTAAATAACATGTCAAGCTGTAGCAAACCACCGCTACGTTTACTTGCCTCGAAACAGCGATGTAAAAGCATGAGCTAAGAACAATCCAAAGGTACACCACATGTTCAAACATCATCACCTTATGAAAATAAACTCAGTTAAACATTCATAAATGACACATAAACAGCTTATGGCCTATGCCATCACTTTCCTCAAGAGAGCAACCACAAACAATAAATAGCAACAACTCCGCTTCACATTTTTTTTACTACGGACTAATTAGTCAAACAAAAAATGTGAAACTTTATCAGAATAGATAAAACAACACGACTTACATCTTTCATATTCTTTAGTGGGAAACTACGTTTATTGCTTCAGCATGCATTTTCCTTGTGTGACATTTATCTTCCTAGATTAGCTATAGGTTAGTTGATAGGATTAGCTCTAGACTGCAAAATTCTTTGTGTGTTGAGGGTAAATAACCAGAAGTGCACGTCTTGCGAAAGTAATTTATGTTCTTTCTATAGAGGTAGTTTAGGGCCTACTTGGTTCATTTCCAAAATATACTAAGCCAAGATTTTGGCAAGCCATGATTTTGGCTAGTATTTGGTTGGCTCCCAAAACTTGCCAACTTCTCACATTTAGATTGCCAAATCTTTGGCAACTTTTTTACCCAAATTTTGGTTGCCAAATCTTTGGCATGGCAAAATTTGGTTGCGAAGCAAGCAGGCTCTTAATTTGAGCTGCGCCCTAGGATTTTAAGTTTCGATTAGACACCGTATCCACCCCTCGAGTGTTTACAGGACCTTTCAGTCATAGATATGTTAGTGACGATTTTCATATAGAAGTATCACAAGTATTGTGAGGTCGAGAAAGGTGAAAAAACAACAACACGTAGTGAAATAGAATGTGAAATTATGTTGGGCTCTCAAGTCATTGGACGGAAAAGTGATATCTAACCATGGGTCTTTGGAAGAATGAGTCGATGACTCGTAGGCAGTGGCTTGTCTAAGAGAATGAAACCCATCAAAGTCATAGCAAAAGCCAGTCTTCGTAGGGAAATTGTCACCGCTTATGGACCGGAACCTAGTCCATGACCAGGATAAAGCTTGAATGAAACTAAATAGAGATCTAAACCAAATGATGTTCAAGAATCCATGGATGAATTGTGATTAGGGGGTGAAATGCCACTCAACCCATAGTTGACTACATTAAGGGGTTATAAAAGAAACAAAACTAAAATATTTACCTTTTAGAAAATTCGAAAGAAGGATACAAGTCTATCCATACTTCATTCTTTTGAATGTGGGAGAAAAGATTAAACTGATTATTGATCAAAATTAGTGTTTGGAAATTAGGTAATTAACTTCTTCTACTTAATCTAAGAAGAAACTGAATTGGTCTTTGAGAAATTGAATTAAGTTAAGATAGAGCTGTGGGGGTATAAACCCCTATACCCTCACGGCTAGACTTGGGCCAGGAGGCTTGGCCCATTACGAGACAAGTTCGATGCTTGATCCGACTGCTCGGGGTTTCGCGCAAGGAAACAAGACGTGGAGATCAAGCAGGATTCTAGTCGGTTAGAATAGGAATTGATATCGAATTATCTATGGCAATTGTAACCGACTAGGATTAGTTTCCAGATCTGTAACCCTGCCCTCCGGACTATATAAGGAGGGGCAAGGGACCCCCCTGGGACACATTATTCTCTCAATCCAATACAATCAGACACAGGACGTAGGTGTTACGCCCACGCGGCAGCCGAACCTGGATAAAAAGCTTGTCCGTGTCTTGCGTCACCATCGAGTTCGTAGTTTGCGCATCGTCTACCGACAAACTACTACCGTGGGCATACCCCAAGGTAGACTGCCGACTAGCTTTCGTCGACAGTGGCGCGCCAGGTAGGGGGTGTGCGTACAGCTTTTCCGGCGAACAAGATGGTCATCGTTCCAGCTTCCGCGGCCGTGCGTGAAGGCCTCACGTTCACCGTCGGCCAGATTACGTGGACAACTCGCGGCGGTGGCCTCACGACCACGGTTTCGGAAGAAACCCAGATCAAATCTGGGATGACGGCAGCATCGGCTCCGACCACGCAGACACTGGCACCGAGCACCCGACCACCGCTTCCGCGCTACAAGGGAAAGAAGGTTGACGGCTCGGACCTTCTCCGAGCTCTTGATCGCGCCGATCTCAAGCTTCTCGAAGCTTCCCGACTAGTAGATGGGATCTCACGTCAGCCTGATCAAGCCGCGCCAACGGATTTTTTCAACTCCTACCGGCCAACTCGTGTCGTCACACACGAACGGCTGGGAACGTCTCTGACGATAACCTCCACCCCCTCAGGACGATTCGTCAAACTCGAGGCTGATCCAGATCAAGGTTATCCTTACGGGCTGAACAACTCGGCCGCTCTCTACTCACGGCACATCCAATCCCTTTTTAACGAGGCTGGTTGGTTGCCAAAATGGAGCGGTCGACCAGCTCGTCACTACGTTAACATGGTGACGATCCGAGAACTACGGGACGGCCAGGCTTCCAGCACAAACTCCAGCACTGGGTCCGTTCCCACTGAAGTCATAAACTCCGAGGACGAGGACTACGACCTGGATTTACCACCGTATCCTCCGGGTTTCTCTCGCTTCCCGGTCTTTCCACCCCGGCGAGGAGACCTCGTCTTCAATGTCAGCGGCGATGAGCCGGTCGTTGATGGAGAAACAGACGAGCAGAGGCAGCTCCGCGAGCAGCACAATGCCGACCGCGCCCGACGACGCGCGGACGAGGAGCGCCAACTCCCGCCGCATAATCTCACCGATGCTTTCGACATGGTCGGGGATCAGCAAGTCTACAAAACGCCAAGCGCTAACGTGGCTGTTGCCATGGCCAACTTAGATCGACTCCCTGATACTCCCGAATGCCAGGGCGTCCGATCCAGCATACGCACGCATCTGATCGCCGCGATGGGACAGACAGCCACTCTGCTCAAAAGAGTCCAAGCTATTTCCTATGTAGAGGTCTCCTCCGACCAGACCCATCGCAGCCGGACCTCATCACAACCCAGCGGGCACCACCGCAGCCGTTCCCCCAACAATCATCGAAAAGATTCACGGCGTGACGATGGCGGTCGGGACGCTGGCGGCTACCGCGAGCAGAATCGCGGGCGTGGTCAGGAAGTAAACCAGCACGGGGATCTTCGATACAACATCCCCCCCCAAAGACGCCCGGGACCGCATCAACAGGCGCGCCACGGAGAGAGCAGTTCACGAAAACCTGCGTCGTATTGAGTACGATGCAACGCACGGCCCCCCGGGCCTGAGACAGTTCTCCTCACACCTCCGCTAGGTCGTGTGGCCCCGCAATTTCAAGCTCGAGAAACTCAAAAAATACGACGGCAAGGAAAACCCAGAGAACTGGATCACTCTATACGAGATCGCCGTCCGGTCAGCAGCAGGAGATGAGCACGTCATGGCCAACTACTTCCCAGTCGTCCTTGACCAGGCTGGTCACCAATGGCTCCTAGGCCTGCCCGAGGACTCTTTCGACTCCTAGGAAGAACTACGCCAAGCATTCATCGACAATTTCATCGCTACCTGCGAACAACCTGGGAACAAGTACGACCTCGAAAGGATACGGGACAGGAAAAACGAGCCTCTGCGCGATTACATCCGACGATTCTCGGATATGCGCCTTAAGATCCTGAAAATTTCCCACAACGAGGCCATATCTGCTTTCATCAAGGGGCTGCGCTTCCACGAAGCACTGAGGAACAAGCTGCTGCGCAAAAGGCCAACAACGATGGTCGAGCTCCTTGCCACGGCTAAAAATTACGCCGACGCCGACGACGCAGAAAAACTCATCTGGGACGATGCGAGAGGTCCCGACCAGCCCCCTCGACGAGACGACAGTCGAGGTCGTTTCGACAACAGGAATCATCGTCGCCCCGACAACCGGGACCACAGAGAAGGCTGGGACAGGCGGCGTGACAATCGCGATGACTTCAGAGGCAAGCGCTCTCGCGACCACGACCACGAGGTGAATACGGTCAAGCGTCCCAATGGGCGGCGAGACTACCAAGAAGACTACAACAAGACGTTGAAGGGGCCATGCCAACTGCACCCAAAATCCAACCACACGATGGAGGAATGTCGCGTCCTAAAAAGCATCTATACGCGGCGGGCTGCTCAAGACGACCCCGCCAAGAAAAACGGGAAACAGGACGGGCGCGATCATGAAGACGAGGACGAAGACCAGGATAGAGACCCACGACACCAGTATGTCAGTCCTACCGACGTGGTCCACTCCATCTTCGGGGGCAAGGTCTCCATCGAGTCTAAGCGAGAAAGAAAGCTCTTAAAGAGAGCCTGCCTCAACATAGACAACACGGATGGCC